>NC_045635.1:2099642-2409285 GCF_009829155.1 Mustela erminea | reverse complement strand
CCCTACATGTATGCAATGCACAGTAGATGCATTCTTCCTATAAAGCTTCCTGTTGCCAATGGAAGTCAAGGCATGAGTTATAAAGGCTCTCTGTCCTTCAAAATGGAAGTCAAGGGATGACTCTCTGTCCTTGAGGACCTCACCATCTCTTGCAAGACCCCAATAGGAAAAATGGAAGCACAGTGGGGTTTCATGATGGCTACTTCTGTAGACAGCAGTGGACACAAGAGAGGAAGAACTTCTTGAGCCACAGACACACGTTCTTACAGAGAAGCTACTACCACAGTGTTGCCGGTGATGTCCAACATGAAGTAACCCAACTCGGAATCGGAATATTAAGTATGTTTCACACTTAGGGCTGGCACGGAGAGCTATTCCTGTCATGACCCTGTTGGATTTGCTTAACTCCTTTGAAATGTGGCAACATATGGTAACCAGCAACAGCCACCTCTCAAACAGAATTTCTGAATGTTCGATCCAAGGAGAATGAATTAAGAAACAAACAAAAAAAAAGAATCCAGCAACCTGATTTGGAAGACATCTGTTCAGTGTCGGCAGGCTCACCTCTGGCTGCTGGAGGCTGTGTAGCAAGAATGCAAAGATGGGAGGTTTCAGGATTCCCACTTCCAGAAGACGCTCAGTGCCTCTGTCTCTCTGTGGTCTGCTGGACAATGCCCACATAATGTCCACAGCAAGGTGCGCAGCATATCTTGGGAGGCAGCAAGCTGTGGAGAGACAATTATTCCTTCTCCAGAATCCATCATCTCAAGACCAGATAAGGAGGAGGCAGTTATGAGTGATATCCACATGCTTTTGTAAGGAACCACGACGAACGTCAAATTATGACCGTATGGGAGGGTAGCCTTGGTCAAAAGCATTGATGTTGGTTTCGAACCCCTTTGGAGATTCCAGGGTGAAACTTGGAGAATTCGATGGAAAAAGCCAAACTTTATTCTACAATTGGAAGGGATATAGTTCAGTGGGTGTACATCCCTGAAATGCAAGAACACTTCCAATGTGCAGAAGTTAGTTACTTAATATGGTTATGGATGGTTTATAGGGTAGGATGCTTTACCAGTGTCCTATTCTTTGTGGTTTTCTCAATCACAGTGTCCTTTTATCCCAAGGTTCATACGGTGCTGCTTTCTAGGAGCCAGCCCCTGGTGGTCCTGAGGCTAAGTTAGGGGATTTTGTTTTGTTTTGTTTCTGTTTGGTGTTTTGGTCACAAAGCTCCCTCAGAGGGAGGGGGAAGATGGAGAGGAAGAAAGAGAACCTCAAGCAGACTCCTCACAGAGCATGGAGTCCTACAAGGGGCTACATCCCACAACTCTGAGATCATGACTTGATCCAAAACCAAGACTCACATGCATAACCAATGGCACCACCCAGGCTCCCACCTGAAACATTCTTAACACCATAGATTTCCAAGCAGTCATTGCATTTCCTCCAAAAGCTAAACATGGAGTCTCCATATGTCTTAGCAGTTCTACTCCTTGATTCATCACATTGAACACCAGGACTCATCAGACCCATGGGCACCAGCCTTTCTTGCAGAGCTAGTCACAATGACCAAAAGGTGCATGCTGTCCATTCCAACAGAGGAATGGGTAAGCAAAATGTGGTTCACTCATTGAGTTGATTGTGGTGCCTACATACCATTCACCCTTCAAAGGCCGGGAAGTCCCACGACGCAACCACACCAATCAGCCTGGAGGTCATTATGCTATGTGAAATAGCCCCCTTTATGAATGGACACATTCTATTTGTTACAATTTCCAATGAACCTACAGAAGTCACTGTTGCAGAGACAGAAAGCTGAAGGTTAGTTCTCAGGAGCTGGGGACACTGTGGGGAGTTAGCTTGTCATTGGGTCTTTGGAAAGATGGAAATGTTCTGGAGCAGACGGTGGGCCTCGTTGCACACAATGGCATTGAACTGCACACCAGCAAGTTGGAAACTTAAAAATGATGAAAAAGGTAAATTTTCTATGCATGCTCCCCAAACACCTGCACATGTATAAAAGCCAGCAGAGAGAGTACCGGTACCAGAACAGCTGAATCAAAGAGGGAATGCCCTTATACTTGGATTGCTAGAGAGGGTGCTATGTCTCTGGAACTCAGGGGTTCCCAGTGCCAGTGTCCCTGTGGGAGTACTGAGTCCACAGATGCACGTGGCTTCGGATGTCCAAACATGCTGAACTCTGATGCAATTTGACTGACATTCCCACCTTCAACATGAACCATCGATGCAAATTTGGGAAGCAGCCAAGGTTCCAGGATCAATCACAAGAAGGTCTCAAGGGGATAGAGTGATAAGAGGGGGACTCTCCCACTCAGTCAGAACCACCCCCCCCCGCCATGACCTTCCAGCTTCACAGAGATGCCTGTGCACCTTGGTGCCTCCCTTTCCTACCCTACCCACAGTGACTCCTCCAACTCTACAGATGCATCACATGGAGGAACTCACAATGATACTTTCTCCATTTCCAACAACACGAGAAATCATAACTTTTCTTGAAGCGTGTGCGCAAAACTAGTCTTTGCATGGAGGCCATCGTTTGTCTGCTTACTCTTTGGGATAAATGACTCCAACGTCATGGAGGCTGGTAGATTGGAAACACCACATTGAGCAGGACATCCCTTTGCCCTAGTCCCCTGGTCCTGAGAACATGGTCATACACCTGTCTCAGCCTCCCTAACCTCTCCCACCCTGAACTGATCTGCCCTCATCTCTGCTCAGCTCTCAGAAGCTAAAGCAGAGACATACGAATGTCCATGAAGCCAGGAATTGCAAAGACCGCACCAACTTTATAATGAGTCAAATTACAGTCTAAAAATATCTGAAAGACCATGATCGTGACCCCAAAAAAGAAAGTGAGGGCTCTCTGTGTGTGCTGACACAGAAGAATGTTGTTCATTATTCACTAAAATCGTCCTGTTGCAAAATGGATGCGTGTCGAGAGAGCTTTGGAAGACTTTCAGATTTTCCTGTATGCTTTCTGCATATCTGGACTTTTTTTTTTTTTTTTTTTTACAAATATGTTGCAGTTGACTATATATATTTTTACACAAAGACTGCTGGATTTTGAAAAAACATCTGTATTGATGTTTAAAACAGAGGAGTCCATCCTTCCTGTTTGCCTCTAGATTCTCAGGATAGAACAGACAGTGTCGTTCACGCTATGGGATCCACCAGTCTTTCTGGACCCATAAATGAAAGAAACGTCAACATCATACGTACTACTTCTGTGGTATGAAACTAAATAGACCCTTCTGAGAATCTGTGCTGTCTTAATATTTGGATGCACTATAGATATAGGCTGATTATATTCAGGAATAAGCAAGCTCTTTGCTAATAGAATTTATAGGATTTATGAAGATAATCTATCCAAGACGTCGCTCAGAAATCCATTTGGGCAACTGAAAATGCATCCTAAGAATAAAGTGAATTAAATCATGCAACAGGAAAAGCTGAGAAGGAACACTTTGGTACAAGGTGGCAAAGCAAACTAAATGACTTTTTTCCAGTTTTAAGAAAAAAGTGGTTATGGGGTAATGAGTTTATATTCAACACGAGGATTCTCTTCTCCCTTCACTTAAATGAATTTTCTCTTTTGCCAAAACCAGCCCATGGGATAGCTCAGAAAAGCTAACTGCTGGAGAGCAGGTAAACACAATGAAAAATGAGGCAATAAACCTTAGACAAAATAAATTTCAAGGCAGTAATTCATAATCCCAATTAACAAACATACGGGAAGGAGACTCCGTGTCCGTGGCTAATTGTAGGAGGACGGGCAGGAAAACGTTCCAGGTGAGCGCGAGATGATCGTCCAAAGCGTCGGCCACCGAGAAACTATAAATTCGGAACGCGGCCGCCTTGTTGATAAAAGAGGAGTCCTCTTTACGTCATAATAGAATTTATGGAACATTTTTACACACCTTGGTTTCATTTTATAAAAATGAAGAGACATTTTACAAAAGTCTAACCCTAACCCTAACCCTAACCCTAACAGGGAGCTCATAAATACTGAAACTTGTCAAATTCACACATAGATACACGGAGAAACCGCAGACATACCCTAGAATCATTTTATTCCTTCCCCATACAAAGCTGTCCTTTTGCAGTCTTTCCCTTGGATCACACACATCGAGGCATGCGTTGGAGTTCCTATGGGGTTGCCTTTCTTTTCATCGTTTTTTCACAAATGTGCCTTGAAAGACGCCACTTCTTTTCGGTTTCGGGACTACAACATGTCGCTTGTGCAATTCTCTACTGTCTTCGGCACTTCCAACGCCCACACGTACTCTTCATCAGGCCCAAATAACGTATTGCAGGGTTCTTATGCAAGTTTGATTTAATTAACGTTTCCCGTAGTATTAGTTTCAGAGGTAGAGTTTAGTGATTTATCGATTGCTTATAACACCCAGTGGTCATCACATGTCCTCCTTAATGTCCTGATTCACCCTGTTGTTCCAACTCTCAACCCACCTGCTCTATGGTTAAGCATCTCTTTTGGCCTGTCTCCCTCTCTCACTCCGTCTTGTTTTTATTTTCCTTCCCTTCCCCTACACTCCTCTGTTCTGTTTCTTAAATTCCACCTATGAATAAAATCCTCTTATATTTGCCTTTCTCTGACTTATTTCACTCAGCATAATCCCTTCCAGTTCCATCCATGTTGTTGCAAATGGCAAGATTTCATTTCTTTTGATGGCTGCGTAATATTCCATTGTGTATATGGACCACATCTTCCTTATCCATTCATCTGTTGATGGATGTCTAGGTTCTTTCCATAGTTTGGCGATTGTGGACATTGCTGCTAGAAACATTAGGTATTTATCCAAAGGATGCAAACAACCTGATTGAAAGGGGCACGTGCACCATATTTCTAATTATTTGAGGAACGTCCATGCCTGTTTTCTACAGTGGCTGCACCCATGTATACATAGAATGCATATTTCCAACAGCAAGCGTGTGGTTACGCATGTGTCTATATCGATCACACACTTGTACAGCAAAGGGCCACTGATGTCATCATAAGACTTTACCGCTCATCAGGGCTATAGCACCTGGTCACCTCCAAAGTGAGTTGGTCTAACCCATACAACGGGTCCCAGAGAGTGGCCTGGGGTCTGAACAGGAAAGACGGTCTCTGGTTCGGTTTCTGCAAAGGTGGTGCTTCTCATTCAAACATGAACACAAACACGTGAGTTCCAACCACAAGAAAATAATTCAGCAGGGGTGCTGGGTGGCTCGGTCGGTTAAGTGTCTGCCTTCAGCTCAGGTCATGATCTCAGGGTCCTGGGATCGAGCCCCGTATCAGGTCTCTGCATGGCGGGGAGTCTGCTTCTCCCTCCCAACCTCCTTCTGTGCTCTTTCTCTTTGTGTCTCAAATAAATAAACAAAATCTTTAAAAAATAAGAAGAAAATAATTCAACAGAGTGATCCCTGCCTGGCATGGGGTGTATCTCAGAACTTCATAAATGTAAGTGTAAGTATGTCCACCACCACTGCCTGGGATCTGGTGTGTGCATGAGCTTACCCACAACACCCCCGGGATCTTTCATAAATGGAATCGTGCACGATCCCTCCTTCCGATTTGGCTAACATGCGGATTCTGATTCAGTTGTTGAGATTCTGGAATGGCATTTGCTCCCATGACATCATAAGGTGGCGGATTCAAGAACCATTCTCTGAGGCACAAGGACCTAGATTTTTTAAGGGTTTTATGGTTTTATGGTCACAGCCCGGCATGCCTGTTGGTTTCCTCCTGTTGATCGGAGCTGATTGAACACGTCGGCGTGGCATCTGGGGTGGGCACGGTATGGGAACCCTGTTGTGTTTTTTATGAGATCTTTTGAGATGTCAATCACCATCATAGAATGCGCTGTTGAAAGTGTCCAAGCCAGTGTGTGTGTGTGTGTGTGTGTGTGTGTGTGTGTGTGTGTGTGTTTAGAGTGCAGAGCTATCTACCCATCAACTCAACCTACCTTAGATCATGTTCATCATCCCAAAGGACACCTTTTACACGTGGTTAGTCCCAGCTGATTTCCAGCTCCCTGGCTGGCCACCGCTAATCTACTTTCTCTCTGTGTACATCTGCATATGCAACACAGTGGATATTCAAGGACTCTGACAAGGTGTCTTTGGTGACTGTCTTCTTCCACTTACCATTACATCTCCTTTGCCATATTTTAAATATGTCTTTTTTTTTTTAAGACTTTATTTATTTGACAGAGATCACAAGTAGGCAGAGAGGCAGGCAGACAGAGAGGACACTGGGATCATGGCCTGAGCTGAAGGCAGAGACCTAACCCATTGAGCAACCCAGGCGCCCCTAAATATGTCCTTTTATGAGTAATTCCAACCAGGAAGCAAAGAACATAGCCCTCTACCGAACACTGTGTGTGTAATTTCTGGAGAATGGGTGCATCACAGAAATAGGCATCCTTCTGTTGAGCTGATACACTAGAATCACACTCCCTCAAACCCCACAGTCAATACTAGCTCATGACCATTGGAGTAGGCGTCTGTGGTTTCACACATGGCTTCCAAGAATAGTAAACTTCAGTTCCTAGGCAGCGATTGCAGCCGTGAACCAACAGAGGCCAAAACCAAAGCCCATTTCAAGTTTTGTCACCCAATTCCAGATGCCTATTTTTCTCCCGTTCTCGTATTTTCTCACTTCTCTCGCTTTTTCTATTAAGTGCGAATGCCACCACTGCAGCTTTCTGTGCTTATTTCCCCCCCAAATTGCTTAATAATCCAGTAACAGCAAAGAGTATTCTGAATCGGTTTGGTGCGTGAATGCCTCTGTCCCGTCCTCCCAATGGCAGTGGAAAAGAACGAGATGAATTTAACCATTGCGACCAATCACTTTAAACAGATGCGTGAACAAAATCTAGAACAAGGAGTCCATTGGGTAATGGATTTTCTCAGAGTAATACTATCTCCTTTTCTAATAACACAGAATTTTCCTTCAGCATTGTACCAATCATCGAACTCCAATTTTGCATAAAAATGACTTGATTTAAAAAAAAAAAAAACAACCTCTCGAGTTCATTAACACAAAGTGCTGGAAATTCAGTTAAATAATTCTTTCTATAACTAAGCTTGACAGCCCAGCGCAAAACGCAAAACCAACAATTTTCCTTCAAAGATCAATACTTTATCAAGGTTTATTACAGTGAGGAAATATTCCTTCTTCGATGGCTTTTCATCCTCTTTCTATCAATAACACCATTCTCCATTTCTGGTAATAGCTTGCCATGGATCATTAGATAAATGCCTTTTTAATAAAGAGAATCCAGGTGTACTGGTAAAATGCTATGACTGAGTATCCTTAATCTTTCGGCTTCATTAGGCAGGGACAGGCTATCATGCTCTTTTTTTTACTCATTCTGCTCGAGCTGCCAACCCTTCCCTGTGGCTATTAATGATGACAGCTCATTCATTATTTTATGAGAATACAGAAACATTTCCATCTCCATCCTACATCTTTCTCCATCCCCCCAAGAATGGCAATTTAGAAAGACGCTTCCATGCTACAGGAGCTAATTGTCCACATTCCCTTCCCTGGCCAGCATTTCTAACATCTCCATATGAATGCAGAATTAATAGTCCTTGGTTTAATGAATTCTGATGATTTTTTCTCCCTGCTTTTTACATTCTTTACCAGTTGGCGTAGGTGGCACACACACACACACACACAGAGAAATCTGGGAATTGATTATGATTCATTGAACGTCAAATATAATAACACCAAACTTATTTCTTTCTTAAAAGCCATGTGATAGGGCAATTCTCACTATGGAAGTGAGAGCCTGTGATGCAGAGCCTGAGACATGACCTGAGAAATCACTGAGGTCCACAATCACAGTTGACTCCCATGATCATAAGGTCTCATTTTTAGGAGGACTGAAAACATCCTCTTTCTAAGATGTTAACTACGAATGGGAGAGAGGAGTCTCTTATTTGATCAAGGGCTAGTATCCAAGATCTATAAAGAACTTATTAAAATCAGCGCCCCCCAAAAAACAAAAAATCCAATCAAGAAATGGGCAGAAGACATGAACAGGCATTTCTGCAAAGAAGACATCCAAATGGCCAACAGACACATGAAAAGATGCTCCACATCACTCGGCATCAGGGAAATACAAATGAAAACCACAGTGACATACCACCTCACCCCAGTCAGAATGCCTAAAATCAATCAATCAGGAAATGCCAGGTGTTACTGAGGATGCAGAGAAACGGGAACCTTCTTGTTTCTCGAAATGCAAGCTGGTCCAGCCTCTCTTGAAAACACTATGGAGGTTCCTATTTTCATCCATTTCTAAAAAAAAAGACACCTCATATCTTTTAGCCAAGTGGGGAGAAGGTGGGCAGTTTGCAGAAGGTTAATTTTACTTATTCTGTTCATGTTCTACAGCTCAGGTTTATAGGTTTACACCAGGAAAGCAAAAAGATAACTATGAGCTTGAGATTTTTTTTTTTTTTTTTTTTCAGATGGCCAAGTAGGGAAGGAGTCAGAAAATGGACCAAAACTGCCGGCAAGTTCTACAAGCCTAAGAATGGAACTGGCAACCACCATGCCCTTCAATAGGTGTATGGGTAAGCACCCAGGGCTGGCTCCATGCAGTGAGATACCATTTAGTATTACAAAGAAATAAGCTGTCCACCGGCGTAAACACATGAAGGAAGTTTAAATGCATACTGAGAAGAGAAAGAACCTGGAAAAGCTCTGTCCTGTAGGATTCCAGCTCCATGATATCATGGAAAACTCAAAGCAATGGAAACAGTTAAAAAGAAGTCAGTGGTGGCCAGGGCCTTGGGGGAGGGAGGGATGAACGGGTAGAACACAGGAGATTTTTACAGCAGTGGAACTATTTTGTACTAACAGCAGACACATGTCATTATGAATTTGTCCAAACCCATAATACACAAGATCAAGATGGAACCAGTAAGTTCAATCCGAACCCCTTGTTAATAATATTGTATCAATATTTGTTCATTGGTTGTAACAGATGTACTATACTAGTGTAAGATGTTATTAATAGGGTAGACTGTGTAAGCAGGGAGAGAGATAGGTGGGAACTTTGTACGTCTAATTTCTAAAAAAATAAAGCCTAAAAAATTTCTAAAAAATAAAATTTCTAAAAAAATAAAAGCATTGGTTGTCCTGAGAATGGTAGTATTTGCAATGGTTTTTGAATGGGTTTTTACCTCAGGAAGGAGCTTAGAGAAAGTCAGTTTGTCCAGGAGTGCCGGGGGGCTCAGTCGTTAAGTGCCTGCCTTTGGTTCAGGTCATGATTCCAGAGTCCTGGGATCAAGCCCCGCATCAGAGTTTCTGCCCAGTGGGGAGCCTGCTTCTCTGTCTCCCTCTGCACCTCTTCCTGATCCTGCTCACTCTCTTTCAAATAAGTAGAATCTTAAGAAAAAAAAAAAATCAGTTTGCCCAAATCCCATGTGGAAATGGGATATCGATACATTGTTTTTCTTCTCAGAAGATCTTGGCCACCATCTGAAGAACATCTAGGAAGTAGGTTAACCATAGGTTTTATTAAAGGTGGAGAGAAAAATACAGAGTCTTTGAAATGAAGAAAATACAAAGATGATCTATGATAGAATGATGCTTCATAGATGAAGAACACAAAACAGTACTGTTAGCACAACACTGGGTATATTCAAGATGAGCCGTCATCTGTACCTACAGGATGGAAGACACACCTTGACGTGCGTCTCGACCTGTGTTGGCCTTCGTGATTGTTTGAAATAGTCTGTAGGAGTTTTTGTGGGTTTCTGAATCCTTTGAATCACAGTCCAGTGAAAGAGTTGGTTCTTCATCTCCCTCTGTAATCTCTATCTCATAAAACGTGATGGAATCCCTGCCTGATGGCTGGAAATCTTACCCAGAATGACTTCTTTGTCATTAAGCGGCACATACATGTTCTTCGACTTGCTGATCTGAGCTTTGTTATGATTACAAAGAATTAGCCTTCCTGAGAGTTGTTCAGCACTTGCCGAATACTGGGATTTTTGTCTGCATGGGCAAATGAGACTCCCGTTTACTCTCCATGCCTGGAGGTCCAGAAGCGGATGATATATTACAAAGCAAAACACAGAGGGAACAGAAGACATGTGGCCATCACATGTGGAGAACATATATTTCTTTCCAAAAGATTCCCTTGCCAAATAAGAACATTTATCATTTTAGGGTCACCTGGGTGGGAGGGAGAGTTAAGCATCCATCTGACTCTTGATTTTTGCCTCAGCTCATGATCTCAGGGTCTTGAGGGTGAGCTCCTCAATGACCTCCACACTGATCATGGAGCCTGCTTGAGATTCTCTCTTTCCCCATCTGTCCATCCCCCCATCACACGTGCTCTCTCTCTCTTAAAATAATATATATGTATCATTTTACAAAGTAATTGCTCATACATACAAGTCAAATGTATCTTCTGATGTTGTCCAATCCAACAGAACAGACAATGGAATCATGGGGTATTCAGTGATGTCCTACATTTGCCAACTGCTTTGTCAACCATTTAACTGGGATGGTCTAATTCTGGTCTCTGGGTCAGTGTGTGCTGGAGATGGGTTTATGCAATGCTGTAGATAAAAGAATTTAAATCGGGGCACGTGGGTGGCTCAGGGGGTTAAGCCTCTGCTTTTGGCTCATGTCATGATCTCAGGATCCTGGGGATCAAGCCCCACATCGGGCTCTCTGCTCAGCAAGGAGCCTGCTTCCCCCTCTCTCTCTGCCTGCCTCTCTGACTACTTGTAATTCCATCTGTCAAATAAATAAATAAAATCTTTAAAAAAATAAAAAAAAAGAATTTAAATCACTGAAACATCTAATTTATTATATGTTTACACACGTAAACTACTCTATACTGTAATTATATACACACATCACACAGATACTGATATAACTTATATGAAATACGTATAACATTATGCTATAATTATTATTTAAAGCAATCATATTATATGTAATATTTACTTATTATGTTATACATTATTACATAAACATATAGCAAATGCATTAATTAACATAATTATATCATACATAGTAATTATGAGTATAGAAGATATATTACATACATGCTATGTAATACACACATTCATATATTGTATATAATATGCACATTGCATACATATGACATATCATATACATTTAATACACACATACACTTATAAAACACATGTAGACACATATTAAATGAATGATATATATTACAGACACATATTATATAATAAATAAGTAAATTTAAATATATACGTATCTCCATAAAAAAGTCTTAAACTGCAATTTTCTTGAAATGTTATTCTTGAGAATGGTCATGTGAAATACAGAGTCTTTTCCCACTTCCTGATGAACTTGGAAGCTTCCTGGAGAACACCTTTTGTCCGTCAAGCCCCCCTTCTTGGGAGCGATCCTGTGATAAGGAATGTTGTAGTCAACCACATAACCACACCAATCATGACGTTCCACCAAAATCACAGAATTTTCAGACCTCTGTTTGTCCCATCCACCGGACTTATGGAATTCCTTTGATGTTCCTCCCTAGTCATGTTATGAAGAAAGAAAATCAGTATATGAAGAAGTGCTTTTTTTGTAGACAACCCTTCCAGTTGTATAATCGTCAGTCTGTCAGTCATTGACTTGGTGATTACATTGAAGCTGGGGAGCTAGGCAGTAAAGTAAATTTAGAGATATGTTGGTACCATTTGGGGGAGGTGGTTATAGGAAGAAGTGCATATTAGGAAGAGGATTCAAAGCAGATATAAAGGATTCTCACCCTTTC
Source organism: Mustela erminea (assembly GCF_009829155.1). Lineage (NCBI taxonomy): Eukaryota > Metazoa > Chordata > Mammalia > Carnivora > Mustelidae > Mustela > Mustela erminea. The sequence goes on along the minus strand of NC_045635.1, from coordinate 2,397,478 downwards.
GGTGGGGATATAAGCAAATTTAACCAAGCAAAGCTCAGGGCAGGGGAAATGTATGGATTCCTGGTGGGATCATCGTGATGTTGGTGGTAGGCCAGTCCCAGGTGCTTTTGATGGAGACTGTTGCAGAGAGACCTCTAGCATAGATGGGGTGGAGGGTCAACCCCAGAACTAGGGGAAATGCTAATATTGGGAAAGCCCTACTGGATAAACCTTGAGCACCATGATGGTCCATCATGGACCATCATGGTGGTCCATGTGTATATCTACATCTAAGAGTCACTGAATGGAAGAAACAAGAAAATGTGTGTATTCAGGGGGCAGAGGGAGTGAAGTTTCTGGAAAGAAAGGATGAGTGTTGATGGTGGGTGAACTCATTTGTCCCTCACCTTGAAGATCTGTCACCTCCCTGAAGGGGAAGCCAGTAAGGTGTATGGGACACAGAGCTGGGAATCTCATCTCCAATGAAACTAGGAAGCAACTCCACCACTGGCTCAAATGCATTGAAAATCACAGAAATGGGAAAGATATGTTGCAGGATTCTGCTCTACATCATGAGGCTGCAAAAAATACCAATTTCTAGACTGACTTCCAGGAGAATTCAGAATAAACTATGCAAAATCATTGCCATCAGGGAATCAGGTTGTGATACTCCCAATGGCCTGTGGATCTAAGGTTGAGTTCTACTGATCCCTACAGAGGTGGATAATTGAAGTGCTATTTTAACTTATTCTAAGATGCCAAAAATGGAGAAAGATTAATTTTTATGGAAATCTAGATACAAAGATGCGAGGCAGTTCTATAAAGAAAGCATTGGAGAAATCCTCTTACAAACAGCATTAAGTAAAACATCAAAAAAAGCACAATACAGCATGACATTTAAGAAAAGACACCCAGTGAAGTAGGGTTTTCATACCAGAAACAAAGAATGTTTTGCTCTGAAACAAATTTATAAATTCAGTTTTGCAGATTAACAATTCAGAGAGAAAAGATGTATCATCACAGGTTCTGAAAAGACATTTGTGAATTGCATCATTGTTTTCAAATAAAAAAAATTAAATTTGAGACATTCTCATAACATCATAACTTGTTGAAAAAAACAGTCCTCATCACACCATAGAAGACTGTTATGGACTCACTAACTAAAGCAATTTAACAAAAGAAACATAAACTAATAAAAAAAAGAAAAGAAAAGAAAAGAAATCAGAGATGGAGAGAAACCATGGAGACTCTTGATTCTGGGAAGGAAACTGAGGGTTGTTGGTGGGGTTGGGGGACAGGGTAACTGAATAATGACCATTGAGGAGGGCACATGATGTGATGAACACTGGGTATTATATTGAACTAATGAATCATTGAACAGTACATCAAAAACTATTAATGTCCTATATGTTGGCTAGTTGACTTAAGTTTAAAAAAAAAGAAACATAAACTAAAGCAATTTTACATAAGAAATAATCATGTATAATCATATATTCATTTTTGCATAAACAAAGCATTCCATAACTATCAAAAAAAATTCTTTGGCAAAAGGAATAAGTTAGTAAAGTTTTTCACTACAAAATTAATATATTGTTTTGTATTAGTATATTCTACCTCTGTATTCATCTAATCTTAAATTTAAATGACAATCAGCTATAATTTAATAATACAAGGATTTCATCATCATCATAACCAAAAAAAAATGTGAAGATACCAGTTATTTAACGTGGTGCTAGGCATTTTCCTGCTAAATTGGAGGACCCATCTTTATTAAAAATGTATCCTATTTTCCTCTTTGGGCTTCTTCTTCCCCTTTTAATTATCATAAATATGGGTTTCTGAATGCAAATCAGACTTCATTGAAACACATTTATATCTCAAAGCAATATCAATTCTTGACTGCCGCAAGCGTGGGATACCTTTAGGGAAAGAGAAATCCATCAGAGATATTTAATAGAATTGGGAGAGCAGGGGTCAGGGTTGGGATCATGGCTCATGGGTCCTGCACCTTATGGCAAGGCATGCGGTAGGGAATAGGATACGTTGCTCTCTTTGCCATCTCACTGTGATAGGAAAATAAAAACAAAATATAGTAAATATTGGATTACGTTGAGCCAATCTTTGAATATGATCGTGGCAGAGGTTGGCTGTTCAGCTTCCCAGTGTCCCCTGTCTCCTGGTCTTTGTCACCCCTGAAACGCCCATCCCAGCTCAACCTTCACACAAAAACATGGAGCTGCTTCTCATCCATGGGCTTTGGGGAAGACCAGTGGGTGACATTGGCGACTTTCATGCACCTACCCTCTCCTTCCAATGGCAGAAGACCCACTGCCCAAGTGACCTTGACCTGACTTGAAGAGGTCTTTGAAGGACCAACTCTCTCTCTCCATTGTGGATAACCCTACCAAAATTAGCCAGAAACCATGAACCTAGCAAGACCATGACATTAGCAAGATTCTTGTTGGGTGAAGCTATGATGACGTGAGCTTGTTTCTGTAGAAGCCGCTGCAACAGGCAGACCCGCATCCATAACTCAACACTTTGGGCAAACCACCTCCACATGGAAATTCAACGTACCCGCTGTTTTAAAACCACCAAAAGACGTCTAGACCCTCACTTGTTGAGTGCAAAGCAATGGCGGACACTCTGTGAAAAGGATAGAAGGAACTGCTATTTTCAGAAACTTTTCATTGCTAAGAAATAATCATTTCTGGAGTGGACATCATTATGGTTTCCCCCATAACATAACGGGGCTCTTGGCCCTTCTGTAAGCAGATCAAACACTATCCCCCAATTGCTTCATGTCAACGTTAAAAAACGTTTCATTTTTTCTGTGCATTTGGCATTTTCTCTTGCACGCCGGAAGGCAAAAAAAAAAAAAAAAAAAAAAAGCATAAAAAGGTTAAATGAATATTAAGGTGACTGTTTCATAAGATAGAATAATTTCATTTAATGAAAATAAACTCCACTGAGCTTGTTTCTTTGAGTTTCATAGATTAGTTCTCAGTAAAAGGTCAACTTGATTATTATTATTTTTTTTATTGTTTTGGTGACTTTTCTTCCTGTCCTCCAAACACCTGGCGTGTGGTGAAATGGAAACTAAAGAAAGACAGGCTCATTCCTTGTCCTTCTCTGCCGACGAAGCTCCACATTACAGATGATTTTTCTGTCTAAAATTTGCAATTGTTGCCATGCTTGGGAAATAATGCCGGGCTCACCTGAAAAATCTTCTGAGAAATGTCTGTACCTATAGAGCAGACACTGTGAATGGGTCTTCTCCCTCTTTGCAAACCTGGAGATGTCTGATGGGCACCCCTGCTTGACTGTGTCCTCGAGAAACGCGATATTGCTGGTGTGACCACATGCCCATCCAATGTCCCTCCCAATAAAACAGCTTCTCTAAAGGACACGTCTTTGTTCAGTCTTTCCTGATATAAAAGACACCAAAGGAAGCAGACGTCAACCATAGCCCACCTGCCTTCAGGAGAATTTTAAATGTGAAAAGAGGAAAAACCAGTTGTTGGTTGTTTTCCTAACTTGAGACAACAACATCTAATAATTTCCAAACATGGGAAGCAACGATATATTAGGTATTCCTGAGACTCATGGGAATACCAATGGCCAGCCACTTCAGGACATAGAGTCAAGTAGTGAGCTCGGATCTCAGCCAATGCACTCCCATGGCTTGAGTTGCACTGGGCAGACTCAAAGCTCCTGAAGATACCACAAAGATGCCCCAGTTGTAGCCAGCTCTGTGTCCATCCCAGGACATACCTGAAGTTCAGGGAGATTCATGACAGCTGCCTTCGAAAGGGAGCTTCTCCATTGCAGGAGAAGCAGGTTGAGCATAAATGCTGGAGCTGCTCCCAGCCGACCACGGCATTGCAGGGAGACCCATGTCTCACAGATGGGGAGGATGAATTCTGTAATGCAGGCACACAGCACACTAGGGGAGAGCCGCTTACCCAGGTCTGCAACAGCAAATTCTTTAAAGATCTTCCCCAGGCAGTTCATCCATGTCCTGAGCCTTAAAGGGTGGGTAGGAGCTCTCTGCAGAGAGAGATGGCAGGTCAGTGGGACTTTCAGGCTGGTGAACCAGGGCACAGAAAACTGCTCACGTGTAGGCATTTAACACAGGGCTGGTGGGGCAGGGACGTGAGATGTCATCTGCAAAGCCCAGGTGATCCATCCTGCATCTCCAACACCCCCATGGACCCATGGTGGGTCCATGACCACCTCTTCTGTAGGCAGTCCTTTCAGCCATGTGTGCCTGTATCGCTTAAGTGAGCAGAGAGGAAACTTTGGTCAGCACCATGTTGGTGGTGGTGTCTGGAAGATCTCTCTCCCTGCAGAGCTCGGCATTGCAGACCCCCAGTCCCAGGGAGCTCCCCGTTCTTGAAGACAAGAGGTGCACAAAGGCAGCGTGCTACTCCCCACAAACAGTGTGTGTGTGACTTTCTGTTGCTCGCTCCTCGAAATACAACAAGAGGAGGGACTTTCAGTGGCAGAGCCCTTTGGTTTAGGAACCCCAGTCGTCCATCAGCTCCTTCCTTTTAAATGCATCATGCTTGGTCTAGGTCCCTGAGCCCTCTGCACAGACACCCTGACCTTTAATTTTTCATGTGCTGCTGCATTCCAGGCTATGTTTTGCATGATTTGGTGATGGGGCAAAGCCCTGCTGTAGCTGGCCTCTCCTATTTTAGGGTTTGGATGTGAGGTTCCCCTGCCTCATTGGGTCTGTTTCTAGAGAGATCACCAACGTGGCTCGGAGCCTAGTTCCGAAAAGCAATCTTAAGGCAGAGATGGGAGACTTCCGTCACCTGTCAGTTCAGATACAGTATCTTCCCGTTTTGGGAAATGTGCGTGGGATGATGGCCCCAAATGTATTTTTTGCATATACATAAGACAAAGTCCCCAAGACCATCTGTTTAAAAGGACCGATGGATTTTATCGACAACGTCATATGCTTACCTAAGTGTCGTAGCATTCCCTTTCATTAACTGTGTCTCGATTAAAGTTTAAACCATTAATTTGGAAGAAGATCTCACTGGTTAAATTCAAAGGCTCCTAACTGAGTCCCAGGATTGGATTCAAGAAGAGAACAACACGTATTGGACCCTTAGAATCCCTTGCTTCTTTTGTTGTCCCTTTGATTGAATCCTTGAAATGCGTCTTGGGCAGTAACCCAACAGTCGGGGGTCCTGTGTGGTCTCCAAAGACATGGGGACGTCTGCTCGCCCCATGACCAAATGTGAATCATTTGCTCATCCTGGGGGAGAAAGACCAAATGCCAAGTCATGCCTTTGCGGTTTCTCCTGAGTTCGCTAAATTCTGGATTCATGCATAAACATCTATGAAGGGGCTAATTAAACGTTATAGTACCTACCCATGTATCTGGTGAGTCAGAAAGCCAAGGGGGACAGCCATGGGCAAAACAGTACATTCCACAAGCGAATCCTAATGTTGAGTGTGGACTTGAGTCATTAAAATGTGTCCATATAAGTTCGTCCTTGGTTAAACAGGGAAAACAGTATCTGGTGAGTGATGCTAGTAACAGGGGGACGCTGTGCATATACGGGAAGACGGGGCATCGGGAAACTCTCCCTGCCTGCCTGTCCATTGCATTGTCAACCAAATACTACTTTTCCAAAACAAAAACAAAAAGAACTTAAACACACCCGTATATGCACAAGGGGAAGGCTTTATTTAATTGTAAGGAATGCAGACTCTTACTTGCACAATAGCACAGAAAGATGACGCCGTAGGAACAGAAGAGCAGGGAAGTGTGATCCCTCATGGCCACGTCCCCAGGACCTAGAACAGGAGCAGATCCTCAATGTTTTCTGCCAATTACTAGCCTTATTTGAGACATACACACAGAGAGAGTTTTTGCATCAGCTTTGTGCCTTCCATCAAGATGATGTGGTCCTGGGGTTGCCTGGGTGGCTGAGCTCGTTAAGTTTCTGTGTTGGGTTCCCATCATGATCCCAGGGTTCTGGGATTGAGTCCTGCATCAGGCTCCTTGCTCAGTGTGGAACCTGCTCCTCCCTCTCCCTCTCCTTTCTCTCTCTCTAATAAATAAATAAAACCTTAAAAAAAAAATAAAGATGATGCAACCCCAAAGTCAGCTCTCGGTCACAAAGTTCTGGATACTCACGACTCGTGAGCATCCACTCGATCTTCATTCCTCCTGGGTAGCAAGTTTATCACTGTGGCCCAGAAGAAGCCTTTACTCATCCTGACCATCGGATGTCCTCTGTGAATTCAGAAGAGCAATCCCAAATAAGAACCTATTACGGTAGTGATGCAGCTGTCTAGAGCACATCTCCGTGTCGTATCTCATTCTTTTCTTTTACAACAAACACGGCTGAACCTTTAGAGGTTGTGAAACATCTTGCCCAGGCGTGAAGACTCTGGAGATTCAAAGTAACATCTTCCTCCTTCATTTGATTGGTTGGGTTCTCTTTGTGAACTGAGCTGCTGGCTGTTTCTGCACATGACGATTCTCATGTTCCCGAGGTAAACATGTGGAGGTTCAAAGAATATCGGTGCTAAAACTCTCAAAGCAAGAGTTCCCATACCAGTGGGCTCCTTTTTTCTCACTCAAAGCTTGACTCTGACAAAAGGCGTTCAATGTATTTCAAACCATTAATTAGTAAGGTGTGTCTTTTGAAGAAAACAGAAGGAAGACATTTCTGTATGATGGTGGAGTGATCTTTGTCCTACAACAAAGTATACCCACCAAATGGTTATTCCATTTACACATACCCTAATGGGTACCTTCAAGAAAGTATTTGCTGGATGGAATTTTATTTCACATGGTAGAGACAAACATGGCGTCCTTCTAGACGTCCAGTGGAGTCATGGTTGTGTTCTGATAACCTGCCCATGAAGCCAGCATGCTCACAGGTGAACACTAACTCCTTTCAGATAGAAATAAACTGATTACCATTTATATTTGAAGAGTTTTGAGTAATTTGGGAGCCACTGGAGGGAAAAAAAAAAAAGGTTTGTGCATAATTCACAAAACCAAAATTTAAATGTATTGGAAGTTGGGTCTTGATTCAGTTGTGAACCACAGAGCGTCACGGCACAAAGCCCAAACACATCCCATGTAAATGAGGTCCAGGTTACAAAAACAGCTAAAATATCATCTCATTCCCCCCGCCATGGCCACATCCCACCTCCAAGACCTCCAAGTAGAAAACCCCTATTGACAGTTTAATTTTCCAATCTCCCGGCTGAGATGAAAATGATTTCCCACCACAAATTGCCTGGTGGAGCAAAAATGAATGGCTTTTCAGGCACACACGTTAACATTCCCACCTGAAGATTTGCTTCTAAAAGGTTATATTTTTCCTTCTTTGCTTTAAAGTTTAAAATATCCAATTGAGCACAGAGTGGCTTTGAATTATGCAGCGGTGAGGAATGTGGAAATAAATTTGTTCATTGTAAACAGTCTCTTAGAATTCTTACGTTTTGCCACCTTCGGGAGGAATGATGCTAACTTTCTGCTTCACACGACCAAACAAGGAAGCATTCATTTCTACCTTCTGATGAGAGTAAGGCTGGTGCACAGATTAAAATTTAATTGAATGAAAACGGACAGAAACGGAAAATTACTGGGGAATGTGACTCCAAGTCTTAATTTCTTAATTGTCCATTCATTAGCATGTTTTCAATGGATTGTTCTTTTCTTTTAAGATTTTACTGGATTTGGGCACATTCTGCAAGGTCTGAGCCCTTGAAGAATGCATAATATACTCCAAAAATGTACTTAAGCTTAATGATATTTCTGTCCAGAATATTTTATGTCAAAAATTGCCTTTTTTATAAATCATATCATATTAGAGTCGACCCAAATGAAGACATTTTAACATTATTATGTCTGCAAAGACCCTATTTCCAAATAAAATTGCACTCACAAAGACTGAGGGTTCGGACATCACATATCTTTTTGGGCAGTAACATAATTCAACCCACAACACCTCCCCCCAAATTACCATCTGTTGTCACACTCCTGCCATTAATAGTCTTTTCATTACACACCTATATTTTTAATACATATTTGTATATTTTATATTCATCCATTCAAGAGCAGACAAACTCACGAATAACAATCTAACACATAAATGACCTCTAACAATATTCCTCAACATGGTTAGATGTTGGGGGGGGAAAAAAAAAACTTTACAGAAACCAACGATCATTAACATCAGAGTTGGCTGAGAACAAAGAGAATTAAAGTCTTATAAATTAACAGCAAGAGATAAACAAATTGGTCAACAACAGCAACAATGAACACACACACACAGAAATGTCGAGAGCATAAACTTATTCATCTCATTTCTTGTGGGTGGTGTTTCTTTGATGGGTTTCCATTTGGGGTCATTTGGAGATTTAACCAAGGAACCCATAAATACAGTGAACAGGGTCGGTCTGTAAACAAGATCTTGACATGCTAACAGGTTTATCTGGCAATTCATCCAAATCACGGTTTTGGTTCCTTGCTAGAACCTAGGAGTGATCCCTTATACAGATTTTGATGGAACACTGGGAGCCTCTGGAAAGCATGTTCTACTAAACAAAGTTTAAGGCAATAGATGATGAGGACATCCTATTGGGAAGTGAGGGTGCCAGGCCACAATGAGTTGAGATGCCGGTTCCCGTGATGACTTTCTTGGCAACATCGACTTCTGTCTCTCTTGCTTCTCTAGAGTGACAAGGATCCTTAAATAACCACATCAGAAAAGACTGACAGCTCAAAAGCTGTTACCTGCAGAAGCAATATTACTTCTCAGGGTATCTTCTGGACGAGTCATGATTTCCTTCTGCCTCCTGTTAACAAAGTTCATCCTTCACAGGGCTGGGTGCTGGTTTCCAAGAGCTCAGCTGTCTTTTTTCCTTCCAGGAGGGACATCCTGGTGTGGTAAGATTAGGCTTTACGCATAACAGATTGAAGTCACAGATGTCAGGATAGGAAACCATTCTCCACCCATCTTGACCCTGGATGGTTCTATCTCAGCAACTTCTACGAAACACCATGAACTGATGTGGACAAAGACTCAGAGCAAGGCTTCCATGAAGCATGAACAAAAATGCAAGGTCAGGATTCATAGGCAAACCAACTGTTCATTTTAATTTTTATTTTTTAAAGATTTTCTTTGAGAGCGAGAGAGCAAAGGAGGGGCCAGAAGGAGAGGGAGAGGACCTCAAGCAGACTCCCCGCTGAGCATAGAGCCTGACCAGGGGCTCAGTCGCAACCTTGAGATCATGACCTGAGCCAAAACCAAGAGTTGGATGCTTAACCAACTGAGCCTTTAGGCATCCCATGCCCCCTCTTCATGCTCAGTTAAACCTGTGCCAAAACTCAGAGCTTTGGGCTGCTTGTCAAGATGATAGCACCACGGCCCAGATTCATGTCATTAATAAATATTATGTCCTGAAATATGTATCGATGTGCATTTCCCAGCTTGAAACGTTCATGCAACTGCACGTTAACCAGAGACATGCTGTATCTTGCTATATCCTGCATGGGTTGATTGATGTTTGATTGACTGATTAATTGATTGATTGAGAAAGCATTGGTTGAGTGCTTAGGATGTATCAGGAATTGCAGATGAGAACATTCCCCCAAGCTCATTCCTCTCGTATCTCTGGATAGTTCCCTGAATCTCATTCCTGACTATAAAGTCCCACTCCCTCCCCCGCCAACAAATCCCGTCCTTAGTTACGCTGCCTTCTGGGCCCCAACTCCTCTTGACATTCTCAATTTCTAAAATTTATGTGAAGTCACAGGTCCTTTTTGCTCAGGGGTGGAAAAAAGGCTCTCATGCTAGATCATTTAGTCTTCAGAGCTACAATGAGGGGGTGTTGTCTCATTTTAAATATTGGGGTTTTTTGTTGTTGTGTTTTTTTTTTTTTTAATTCTTAATCAATAGGGGCACCTAGATGGCTACATTAGTTAAGTGTCTGCCTTTGGCTCAGTTCATGATCCCAGCGTCCTGGGATCAAGCCCCACACTGGGCTCCCTGCTCAGCAGGGAGTCTGCTTCTCCCTCTCCCTCTGCTGCTCCCCCTGCGTGTCCTCTCTCACTCTCTCAAATGAAGAAATAAAATCTTAAAAATTCTATTAAAAAATGAGTGAAGAAGAAATTCAGACACAATTCAGAGCCAAGGAATAGTGATAAAGAATATTTGCAACTGTGCTAATGCTTCTAAATGGTCCACAAACCTGCTCAGGAGAGGCCTCTGACCTGGGGTCCATGTCATCAGGGGTCTCCTGCATTGAGAAGCATAAGTCAATCAATAAACACGTGGGGTTAATAAGGGACACATGGGAACTCTCTTCCAATGGGTCTAGGACTCGCCTCTGGCTGAGAGTAAATGCAGCTTCAACCATCTGTTTCCACAATTAACGCCTTTCATGGCCCCAGAAACTTCCCCAAGTACTGACCTTTGTTCCTGAACTCAAAGGTGACTTGTTCCAATGCCCCCAAAGATCTTCAGGTTATAGCCTTATTGTTTATGAAGCAGATGCTGCCGTGAGGTGTGGACAAATTTAAGCTGCAGAATTCCTTAGGTGAGTAGAAAATATGCATTAATTTCTCAAACCCTATCTCACAGGGGGAATGCCGAATGAGGGTCTGCGAGCCGTGGCTAGGAGTGGCTTTTCCATGGGTGGACGGTTTGGCCGTCAACGTGTGGCTAAGCACCTCCATAATATCCTTGATTTTACCTCGAAGCCCAAAGCTGACAATATTTACTCCTGAGCTCTTTGCAGAAGCAGCTTGCCAGCCCCTGATGCAGAAGATGGTTGAATCAGAAGTATCATTTCCCAGCACTGCCAAGCGTGCACTCCCCCCTGCTGCCCATTTCCCCAGTTATGCTGCTGGATGTTCTCACGGATACGTGTGCTGCTCACAAAAGCCGGTGCGGCCACCGAGAAACACGTTATAATAAACATGATACAATATTTTAAAAAATCATGTATACATAGATAGAGTTCTATACCTTCGACACCTAGGATACTGCAGGATGCCGTGTCCTACCTATAAAATGATCTCAGTAGTTTTAAAAAGTATATTTCATATCTGTAGTTGATACACATGTGTACTGTGTATCAGGAGACATATATGCAGACATGGACGATACATATATGAATGTAGGCATAATGCTACGTGTATGTAGCATGCAACAAAGTTGCATGATGATAGGTGTGTTTGCTGCCTAACGATACATGTATGAGGGTTGTGTGTTGCTGCATGTATGAGTACATACATAAGGCTACACGATGATACTTGTGTGTGCAGCATAATGATACAAATGTGCGTACATGCATGTGTACATGTATGTGTACATACATAGGCGACACAATCATATGTGTGTGCTGCATAATGATATATATGTGAGTGCGTGCATGATACGTGCATGTGTACACACATAAGGCTATACGATGATATGCGTGTATATATGTGATATATATGTGAGTGCATGCATGATACATGCATGTGTACACACATAAGGCTACATGACGACATGTGTGTGCATAACGACACACATATGCATATGTGCTCAATGATAGATATATGAATACATGTATAATGGCACATATATGAACACATGCATGATGATACATGTATGGATATGCATATAAGGCCACATATATGTGTATGTTATAATGATACATACGTGTATCAAACGACATGATGATTTTAATGTTTTTTAATATATTAGCTATACTGCATATTCAAAGTATACATTATTTACACATAATATATGACATATATTACATGTTATATGTATATTATACATAAATATACAATGTATATATTTAGTACACTACTAATATCCATATATATACATTACACAGGGATATTGATTATCATTCCTTATTTAACCCACCAGGTCAATGCTCAATGGCACACTAAATTTTGTTTTGCAAATATAGATCAAAAGATTTTGTTTATTTGACAGAGAGAGAGACATCACAAGCAGGCACAGAGGCAGGCAGAGAGAGAGGAGAAAGCAGGTTCCCCGCTGAGCAGAGAGCCTGATGCAGGACTCGATCCCAGGACCCTGAGATCATGACCTGATCCGAAGGCAGAGGCTTTAACCCATTGAGCGACCCCGACGCCCCCAGAATTCCTAAACTTACTTAAACAATTTAGGTTATTTAAGTAACATTAAACATTAAAATGATCTATGGGGAATAAATGGTGCATGTGGTACATGCCCTTAGGATCACTATATGAGGGACACCTGGGACACTCATTGTAATAAGTTACAGCCTGGAGAGGCAAAGGCATGGAATGTTTCCCAGTATCCCGCCATCTTTCTCTTGATCTAAGACATGGTGCAAGCTTGGCCTTCCTTAAGATTTCTATCAGAGGATAAATCAGTCCCCATCCCCTGCTGTCCCAAGGAGGAAAAGTCTGAGCTGCCCTCCGTGTCCATCATTTCAAGTTGGGTGTCAGGAAAGCTGACTCCTAGTCAGACCTTGGTCATGGTCGTTGGCCATCGATGACCCTTGGTCATTGTTGACTCACAGGAAAGCATCTTTGTTCTTATTCTTACATTGGGTACTGGGAGTGCCAAATTCAGGACTAACCATCACTGTCCAGATGTGTGAAGCAGAAGAAATCTCACCACCACCAACAACAACTAAAAGCTAATGAAGGCAATATCTAATAATTTTTGTTTTTTTTAATCTGATTGTTACTCAAAGCAATATTGAGTTTAAAAATTCAATGTTTTTTTTTTAATGTTCCCTTTTTGTTTTTATTTTTGTTTTTATTTTTTGAGCGTGAGGGAGGGCAGATGGAGACAGAGAGAGAGAATCTCAGGCAGGCTCCCCACCCAACTCAGAGCCCAACACTGGGCTCAATCTCATAACCTGGAGATCATGACCTGAGCCAAAATCCTGGGTTAGATGCTTAACAGACTGAGCCACCCAGGCACCCCTAAAGTTCTTTTTATTTGTTTATTTATTTATTTTTAAAGAATTTATTTGACAGAGAAAGATTACAAGTAGACAGAGAGGCAGGCAGAGAGAGAGGGGGAAGCAGGCTCCCTGCTGAGCAGAGAGCCCGATGCGGGGCTCGATCCCAGGACCCTGGGATCATGACCTGAGCCGAAGGCAGTGGCTTAACCCACTGAACCACCCAGGTGCCTTAAAGTTCTTTTTAATTAAAAAACTGTTTTCCATGGAATTAGTGATGATAGTTGCACAGCATTGTAAATGGACATAAAGCGACTAAATTGCCCATTCTAAAATGTCTATTTTTACCATGTTAAAAAATAAACACAAGTAAATCTCTTAATCATTAAAATCACTTACATATTTTCATAATTACAATCCTGTGATTGTATAACTTTCCTATTCCATGAGTATTTCTAATATATACACTACTATGTAAAAAAGGTATTTTAATTAATATATTCATGAAATGATCAAATCAGTGAAATAATAAAATGACAATACTATTAGTAATTGAAATATTAAAGCTAATTCAGATGAAAGCATTGACATCATTAAATGAGTAATAAATAACTGGTATTGAGTAATTAAAATTAATTATATTGATTGAAATATTATTGATCACTTAAATGAATTCAGACATGTATTCCCGCCTTTTGGACTTTTGATTCAGGAACTCAGTACGATCCAAAGAACACCAGTGAATATAGTGAAGAGAGCTCCCAAATAACCAAGAGTTTGCCGACTGAATGAAAAGCTCCCCCAAGTGACATTTTTGTGGTTTTTATGGAAAATACACAAGACTTTCCTGAGAGCCCCAGACCTTGCTTCACTGATGTAATCTATACCCAGCATGCAGAGCACACCCCCATCACACACACACCACCTATCACCCGTCTGGTGTTGCTGCATTGGTGACCTTTACAAATTTTAGGAAACTCAAGTGTTTTTTGTTGTTGTTGTTGTTTTCTAATTTTATTTGTTTTTCAGTGTTCCAGGATTCATTGTTTATGCACCACACCCAGTGCTCCATGTAATCCGTGCCCTCCTCAATACCCACCACCAGTCTCACCCAACCTCCCACCCCCCTCCCCTCCAAAACCCTCAGATTGTTTTTCAGAGTCCATAGTCTCTCATGGTTCACCTCCCCTTCCAGTTTCCCCAACTCCCTTCTCCTCTCCATCTCCCCATGTCCTCTGTGTTATTCCTTATGCTCCACAAATAAATGAAACCATATGATAACTGACTCTCTCTACTTGACTTATTTCACTCAGCATGATCTCTTCCAGTCCCGTCCATGTTGCTACAAAAGTTGGGTATTCATCCTTTCTGATGGAGGCATAATACTCCATAGTGTATATGGACCACATCTTCCTTATCCATTCGTCCATTGAAGGGCATCTTGGTTCTTTCCATAGTTTGGCAACCGTGGCCATTGCTGCTATAAACATTGGGGTCAAGGTGGCCCTTCTGGTCACTACATCTGTATCTTTGGGGTAAACACCCAGTAGTGCAATAGCAGGGTCATAGGATAGTTCTATTTTTTAAAGAATCTCAAATTTTAAGACTCAAGCACATACATCTGCTGGACCTCCTGAATCGACGTCCCAAACCACCAAAGAGACTTTAAAGCATTGGGATTTGGATTTGTGGATTAGCACGTGCCAGATACTTGGGGGGGTTTCCTAGTAAGGGAAGAAACAAAGGTATTTCCAGCTTCTTTTCCAAAAAAGGTGGCTTCTCTTGGAAGAAGAACAGAGAGGAGACAGGGACACGTGTTTTATAAAATAGTCACCAGTGGCTTTGGGGGACCTGGTCATTATACACCCTGTATTATCTCATTTAACTCTTTGCAAGGTCCTACATGTGCTCTACGGAGACCCTGAGGGCAGGGAAATGTGGTACTCCAGGTGCTCAGCGATCAAGGTGCAGAACAGAGATGAGGGATCCAACCCTTCCTTCTCCCTTCTCCAGACCTTCTTGCGGAAGCCACACCGACGGTGCGGGAGATGAATTGGTGTTAGAAATATCTGCTAGAAATACCTTTTACCAATTTGCACATAGGACGTATGGAAGATCATCTCAAGATCCCAGATGAATTCATCTCTCCAACTGACGACAAAAAAGGGGGACACCCATGCTCCCAGAGCCAGCTGTGCCTCTTAGGACAGTGCTAAAATAGTGCTAGGGTATCTTAAAAAGCTACTGTCCCCCAAATAAATAAGTAAAGCTTAAAAAAAAGGAGGGGGCACCTGGGTGGCTCAGTCTGTGTAGCATCCAACTCTTGATTTTGGCTCAGGTCATCCTTGGATGAAACCCCGTGTCAGGCTCTGTGGTCTGCAGGGATCCTCTTTCTCCCTCTTCCCCTGCCTGCTCCCCCTGCTTGTGCAAACTCTCTCTAAAATAAATAAGGATGCCTTGGTGACTCAGTCAATAAAGCATCAGCCTTGGGCTCGGGTCATGTCCTGGGATCGAGCCCCGTGTCAGCCTCGTTGCCCAGTGGGGAGCCTGCTTCTCCCTCTGCCTGCGGCTCCCCCTGCTCATGCTGTCTCTCTCTCTCACAAATAAATAAAATATTTAAAATAAATAAATAAATAAAACAAAATAAATAAGTAAATTTTAAAAAAACAAACAAACAAACAAACTACTGGCCCCATGATGCCCAAATAGGATCGGTGAGTATACAGTTTGCCTTTTCACATTCATGAACCATGATTTTGAAAGTGATGTTTAAGAAATGTTAATGAAGGGGCTCCTGGGTGACTCAGTCAGTTAAGGAACGGTCTTCAGCTTGCGTTATGATCCCAGGGTCATGGGATCGAGTCCTGCTTTGGGTTCCCTGCTCAGCAGGAACTTTGCTTTTCCTCTGACCTCTCTCCTCTCATGCTTTTTTTCTTGTTCTCTCTCAAAGAAATAATAAAAATATAATCTTAAAAAATGTTAATGAAGCCCCCTGTACCATTGCGTTGCCCATTTATATAGCTCGTGCTTTTGGTGTCTTATCTAAAATACCTTTGCCTAAATGAAGGTCACCAGTTTTGTTCTCTACGTGTGCTCACAGAAGGTTTGTATTTGGGGGTTTTACAAGTAGAACCATGATCTCTTCTTAAGTAGTTCTCATCTATGGTCAGAGTTCATTTTTGGTTTTTGCATCTATTCAAGGGTTAAGAAGAATAAGGGAGAGAAGCAGCTACAGGAGAGCAGATGACACCTGTCCATCAAACATGGAGGGAAGAAGAACCCTAGGTTTGAGGACTTGGTAAAGTCAGGTGCTTTAAGAATCCTAAATGCAGGGGTGCCTGGGTGGCTCAGTGGGTTAAAGCCTCTGCCTTTGGCTCAGGATATGATCTCAGGGTCCTGGGATCGAGCCCCACATTGAGCTCTCTGCTCAGCAGGAAACCTGCTTCCTCCCAATCTCTCTGCCTGCTTCTCTGCCTACTTGTTATCTCTGTCTGTCAAATAGATAAAATCTTAAAAAAAAAAAAAAAAAGAATCCTAAATGCACATGTGCAGATTGTGAGCAGATCCCAGCTGGACCTTGTGGGAGAAGTTGCAGTTGTATTTCTAAAGATTGATTCACTAAAGAAAAATGCATTGGTATGAAAGACAGAAGAGGAACTCTCCCAGAATAGAAGAACCTCAAGGACTTATTACATGACAAGGCCATCCAGTAGAACAACAATAAAAACACAAAATAGTCATCCACAGATTTGATGCTGCTGAAAAACCAAGATGCATGGTATCCACCCTTTTTTAACAATCGTTTTAACTTTATTAACAGAGTGCAGTAGGTTGGGGGTAGCCCAAAGCCACCTTGCTTTTTAGGGAGATTCTCAAGGACATAAAATATAATATATCATGAAAGCAATGTACAAAGAAAAAGTCCACCCCATATTCAGGTAGCACCTTGCACGAGAAAGACGCCTCAGCCCTTTCCGAAAGACACATTTGTGTGTTTTCGGCCAAATAAAAAAATGTTTGTGGCATATTTATCCATGTTTAAGGATCCCTTCCTTTAGCTTAAATTGACATTCTTGGTAAATAGACTGATTTCAGAGTCAAGAGCATCTCCATGTAACATCACTTCCCACTGCCCCAATCAACAAATTTAATGTTTCTAATGGGACACTAGTCACCCCGTGTTCCAGTTTATCCTGACAGGAATCTCGTTCATCAATTCGCCAATGGTGGTTGCACGGCGGCACCCCACACTTTCCCATCCTAATGGGACCCGAGTTACTCCTGTCCCAGTTTATCCTGACGGGAATCTCGTTCACCGATTCGCCAGTGGTGGTTGCACGGCGGCACCCCACACTTCTCCATCTTAACGGGGCACTAGTCACCCCGTGTCCTAGTTGACCCTGACGGGAATCTCACTCATGATTCGCCAGTGACGGCTGCATGGTAGCACCCATCCTAACTGAAAGCTGCAGACATTTACCTAATTTGCAATGGCCCTTCGTCTTCCCTCTTGGGTGTCATGCACACCCTACATCCTTGAACCTTCCCTGTAATTATGGGCTTAGCTCACTTGGTCCCTTCCTGGAGCTCTTGGCATGTTTTTGATTTCTACACGTTACTTCACACTTACTATTCTTTGTTTATTTTCACTCTTTCTGTAGCGATATCACCAATTTCTGTCTCTGCCCCAGAACCAAAATGCTGTTTGCCATGAATAAATACCCCATAACATCCACCATAGTGAGAAGGCAAGGGCTGTGGACACAGGACCCTTTCTTGCATGTTTTTAAACCTAAGAATTTCCATCTTTTCTTTTACAACTACTTCTATTAAAAAATAAATGAATAAAAAAACTTCAACTGTGGATTTCCCCATCCCTAAAGTAGCTGTGATGTTTTTCTTCAATATCCTTATGATTTTCCATCAGAGGCTTTCCCAGCACCCAGGAGCTGAGTGTGTGTGTGGCATACTATGGAGGTGCACTTTACCCTCTTGCAGATGGTGTTGGCAGTAGTAGTCTCAAGGACAAAATGGTCCAGTTTTACGTCACTGCAAAGGACACACAAAGTACCATAGGTTCGTTTCAACCCATTTAGATTTTTTTATTGCTTTTCTCCACATTTATCAATGTGTCTGCCCATGGACTGATATCATATATCAAAATACAGTGACTTTTATTGGAGTTGGAGAAGCTTTTCTGATTCCACAATCATATTTTGTTTTATATTGCATTATTGTGGATATATATTATTGTGGGATATATGATTGTGGATCAGAAAAGCTTCTCCAAATCCAATTAAAAAAACAAACAAACAAAACAAAACAAAACAGGAAAACAAGGGGGTGAATTATTGTGTAGGTGAACTGGAGTGGGTAGGTAAGGTTCCAGTTTTCCAGGATTCCTTTGGCTGGGAAACAAAGCAGGTTGCATGTTTTAGGGGACAGAGGGAATAATAGACAATCCATTTGAAGTCATAAAACAAGGTATTACATAGCTATCTCAGTTTACTTTGAATGTACATTGAATGAAAAAAAAATGGTTTTAGAAATGCAATCGTTGGGCCATTCACACATCTTGCATAGTAAGAAGCTCCGAAATTTATTTCGCTTGCATATAATGCAAAGCAAACCATCCTTTTAAATTCATTGAGGTCCTCCTCTCTTCCAATCTTTTTAATATATTACAAAAACCTACCACAATTTGTGTATGACGTCCAAGAAATATATTTAGGTGCTTCAAATATTCACATGGCTATTTTATTTTCATCCCTACTTCCCCCGTGAAATTGCCTATGTAATTAGCTCGTTAAGAAAGTGCATACCAGAAACATCCCAGGAAAGACAATTACTATCCAATTTGTCGTCATTAATTGTCAGGGAACGCTGAGTCATCCAGACGCCTTGGCCCTCTGGAGCTCTTGGAAAGTGACTTCAAGATAGAATCATTTCATCGTAGCAACTTGACAATGTCCGAAACCCACTTGTTTTCAATGATAACAACACAATAAGAAAGTAGATGTTATTTGACCTTGGGGAGAGTCCCATGGAACCAAAGTCTGGAATCGGATGCTGTGTTCATACCTTCTGCATCCTGGCAAACATTTTGCAAATGTCTAAGCTCACCTTTTCTTTTTATCCATTTACTTATTTAGGCCTGTATACATGGGACGTTTCATGAGCAAAACGTGTTTATTCAACTTAACTTTGATACCTGAATCCAATGGGCAACTCCTGGAAAAGATCCACGCCTCTATGACATCTGGATTTTCCCAAACCCTGCTGAGTTCCTATTAACAGAATTTCCCACCAAGCTTACAGATACATGAAAACTCGGAACCAGAAAGGCAAACTTTGCTGTTTGTAAGAATGGTCTACACAACCGGATCAGAGAATGATTTAATAATCCTCTTCTTCCCCCTTTTCTTGGCCTTTTTCCCTTTTCCTCCAGGTGATGTTTGCCTCTGGGAGCTTGGATTGTGAAATCTGTCCTTTGTCATGGTGACCAAGCCAAGCAAAACTTTCTGGGTAGGTTGTGTTTCTGAAAATACCACATGAGATGGGTGAGGGGTCAAAGGTCCCCCTTCCCAGGTGATCCATGTTCCTGTAACATCTTGGCAGGAACAAAAGAGATACCTTGCAATGTTTCCACACAACAACACTTTGAATCCTGACGGGCAGCTTTCATGTACCCATCTGGATCTACTCCACCATGAGACTCCAGCCCCGATAGAGAAAACGGATAGAGGGAACGGACATTGCAATTTGCTGGAAAACATACCTAGTGAGTTGTTGTCTTGATAAACGGGGTCAAATTGGAAATGGGTGCAGGTACAGAAATTGATCATTTTCGAGAAGGAGAGCAGTCTGTTTCTTTGCACCACATATATGCATGTTGGGATTCCTGGGACGGGGTCAGATCCCCCATTGGCGGGGACACACGACTCTGTATCAAGTCAAGGCAGCATGCCCAGCGTGAACTCACTAAGCAGGTCTATTTACTATTTGTTTGTTTGTTTGTTTTTAATTTTTATTTATTTTCAGCATAACAGTATTCATTGTTTTTGCATCACACCCAGTGCTCCATGCAATCCGTGCCCTCTATAATACCCACCACCTGTTACCCCAACCTCCCACCCCCCCGCCCCTTCAAACCCCCCAGATTGTTTTTCAGAGTCCATAGTCTCTCATGGTTCACCTCCCCTTCCAATTTCCCCCAACTCCCTTCTCCTCTCCATCTCCCCTTGTCCTCCATGCTATTTGTTATGCTCCACAAATAAGGGAAACCATATGATAACTGACTCTCTCTGCTTGACTTATTTCACTCAGCATGATCTCCTCCAGTCCCGTCCATGTTGCTACAAAAGTTGGGTATTCATCCTTTCTGATGGAAGCATCATACTCCATAGTGTATATGGACCACATCTTCCTTATCCATTCGTCCATTGAAGGGCATCTTGGTTCTTTCCACAGTTTGGCAACCGTGGCCATTGCTGCTATGAACATTGGGGTACAGATGGCCCTTCTTTTCACTCCATCTGTATCTTTGGGGTAAATACCCAGGAGTGCAATTGCAGGGTCATAGGGAAGCTCTATTTGTAATTTCTTGAGGAATCTCCACACTGTTCTCCAAAGTGGCTGCACCAACTTGCATTCCCACCAACAGTGTAAGAGGGTTCCCCTTTCTCCACGTCCCCTCCAACACATGTTGTTTCCTGTCTTGCTAATTTGGGCCATTCTAACTGGTGTAGGTCCATCTACTATTAATGCAAGATGTTTGGGAGCAAGCGCAACAGGCATTGCCGGGGTAATTTGTCAGGGATACGTCACATTGACAGGCAGGGCTGTGGTGTTCCTGGGCTCATATCTTGAACGGGCCAGTCTCCAGCATGCTATTATCCGCCATCACCAGTTTTATTGGAATTCACATCAGAGTCGAGGCGATGGATCCAGTGTGATCACATCCAGGGTGAGCCCTCCCTGCTGACTCTGTCTGCAAGCAGCAACCTGGGAACTGTGGGTTGAATTTTAAGAGCAGTGGCTGACCTCTCTGAGCGTCTGTGTGTCCAAAGGCACCGGCTTATCTTTTATCCTTCCCCCACTGGCTGTTCATCCACATTTCAGCTCCAAAGGTAGATCCTGGGATTCCCCTTCATCACAGCCGACCGCTGAGCCTAGAGCTTCCAAGGACAACCACCAAGCTCCATGTTAGGAGTTTAAAGCCAATCAATCCCCCAAATAATATCTTTTCTGAACTCTATCCGAGTGATTGCGTCCCCTTAAGGGCAACGGCTTTATTGACTGTGAAGCATTCTCTGTGTTCTTCCTATTATTTTGTTCTGTGCCTAGAAGTTGTTTCCATATTACCTGAGTTCCTTATATTTTGAACTTACACAGGCTGCCTCCTTTGGAAAGAGGAAAAGCAGAGTAAAACCATGCAAGAACTTTTACATTACATGTTTTTATTTGTTTGTTTTTCATGTGTTGCTTTAGGACATTTACAATGTTTTGCTACTTTTAGCTCTACCTGGCTCCAACATATTTTCATTGCCCCCAATAGAAAAACCTAGTCCCTATCAGCAGCCACTCCCACCCCCTCCCCAGCCCCAGGGGATCATGAATCTGCCTTCTGTCCCTGTGGGTTGGCCTGTTCTGCACATTTTTAAAAAAAATATTTTATTTATTTATTCAACAGAGATCACAAATAGGCAGAGTCAGGCAGAGGGAGAGGAGGAAGCAGGCTCCCCGCTGAGCAGAGAGACCAATGCAGTGCTCGATCCCAGGACCCTGGGATCATGACTCGACCCTAAAGCAGAGGCTTTAACCCACTGAGCCTCCCAGGCGCCCCTGTTCTGCACATTTTATGTAAATGGGATCCCACCCGGTGTCTGCTGTCTGTATGCTCTCACTGAGCACCATATGCTTAGGGTCTGGGCATGTGGTAACAGGTGTCAGATGTTTGCTCCCCCATATGGCCGAATGCTGTTCCACTGAGTGCCCAAGACCACCTTTGGTTTATCTGTTCATCCACACACAGGCATCGGTTTCTAGCTTGACGTCATCATGCACATTGCTGTTGTCCTATAGTGTGAACATCTAAGTTGGCAGTTGGTTCCCATTCTCAGTTCTTTCTGGGCACAAGCAGCTGTGGGGTTGCTGGGTTATATTGCCATGATACGTTTCACTTTGGGGGGAAAAGCTAAACTATTTTCCATAGCAGCTCATCCACTGTAGCTCTCCACCAACTGTGTCCCGGAGCTCCAATATCTCCACCCCTGGAAACACTTGTTGCTTTTCCACTACTTACCCCCCATCTACAGTAGGGATAGCAACATCGTCATGGGGATACTGCTCCATGTAATGATTTACAACACTGTTGTTATAAATCTGTTTTATCTTAATGTATCTTACAATAGTCTTGCTGTTCTTGGATTTTATTTATTTACTTTATTTTTAAAAAATATTTTATTTATTTATTTGACAGAGAGAGCATGTACAAGCAGGGGGATTGGGCAGGGGGAGAGGGAGAAGCAGACTCCCTGATGAGCAGGGAGCCCAATGTGGGACTCGATCCCAGGACCCCGAGAACATGACCTGACGTGAAGGCAGAGACTTAACCCAGTAAGCCACCCAGGTGCCCCTATTTATTGACTTTTTAAAAATATATAAATTTATTTATTTGACACAGAGAGAGACAGCACAAGCAGGGGGAGAGGCAGAAGGAGAGGGAGAAGCAGACTCCCCATGGAGCAGAGAGCCCGACCGGCTTCATCCCAGGACCCTGGGATCATGATCTGAGCTAAAGCAGATGCTTAACAGACTGAGCGACCCATGGGCCCCTCTTTATTTACATTTTTAAAAGATTTTATTTTTAGTCATCTCTACACCAAATATAAGGCTCAAAATCACAGCCCTGAGATCAAGGCTTGCACACTCTACTCACTGGGCCAGACAGGCATTCCGGATTTTTATTATTATTTTTTTTAATCGCAATAAACAAATTGTCTTAAATGATAGGATTCGTCTACTTTGCAACAAGACTGTCCCTTGGCAAACGAGAAAAACTGGAATCGGAAACCCAGTTGCTGGGGCCACCCTAGGAGACCTGTTTCAGGCCAGACAGCAGATCAGGAGAGCAAATCAGGGAGCTTCTATCAGAAATGCAAATAGGAGGGCGCTTGGGTGGCTCAGTGGGTTAAAGCCTCTGCCTCTGGCTCAGGTCATGATCTCAGGGTCCTGGGATCGAGCCCCACATCGGGCTCTCTGCTCAGCGGGGAGCCTGCTTCCCTCTCTCTCTCTGCCTGCCTCTGCCTACTTGTGATCTCTGTGTGTCAAATAAATAAATAAAATATATATATATAAAAAAAAAGAAATGCAAATGGTGGCACCACTTTTTAAAAAAACCATTTTCCAAGAACCAAGGCCCTCTATATGACCCCATGAAAAGCCCACAGGACATTTTCCAATGGCAAGGATGCTCAACCAGCCACTTTAGCTTGCAGTACACGCTCCTTTGTAAAATGCAACTTTTTGTCAAAAAATACACAGGGGCCAAAATAACTCAGGCATGTCTTACACTAATTTCACTGTTAGATCTTATTTCCTTCTTCTAGGCACCTATGATAATCTTGGCCCCTTCCTGATTTTTGACTGCAGCTAAGTGACTTCAAACCCTTCTGGTTCATGTGGGCAACATGGTAAGATATTTCAGCTGCAGAGTTTTGCTGACTTGGGGAACCTTCTGTGCTTTGTTTTATAGAACTGATTTTCAGAGATAATATGTTCATGTGACTGCCTTGAAAACAAAAGTCATAAAAAGGTCATTTAATTCAGATCTTCAAGCAGCCTGCAGGCTGGAGAAGTGTATTTTCAACATTACCAAACACGCTGTGGCCGAGAAAATGCACATCATTTTTACCCCTGGATTGGAGGTTACAGCCTCAGGCAAGCAATCCTTTTCAGCCTGTTTCTTCCTATTAATACACCCAGTAAAAATGCGAGCCCGCATTCTGCGAGGCCTTTATGCTTCTCCTTAAATCATACTCAGCTCTCTCCTCCGGGCTGTATAAATTCCATTGCTCCTCTCCGTGATATTTGACTCCTTAAATGCCAGATTTTCAGCTTGAATGGAAATCGTCTTCACTGATGCACTGAACACCGCATCTTACAACATGGCAGAACTGGGCCTGGTATTAAAGCATATTCGTTTTTAAAATCACAATATAATCTTTCACCTTGATCGAACTGTCCCTGCACTCCCACCATGGCTTTTCGTCAAGACGTGCTGCCATGTGCAGAGTTTGTGGTTGGGTGTGGTGAAGGTTCCATTTTTCATGCAGGAAAATAGAAGTTCAGGAACGTGAGACTGTGTCCACATCTAATGATGGGTGAAGTCAGGATTTAAAACACATGCAGACCCTACACCTAGGTAGCCCAGGTCCACCTGCTCTGGCTTCCCATCTCATCCCAACCACCAGAAAGTCATCACCAAGTACAGCTCCATCACGAGCTCACCTTTTGAGAATTCAGCCTCGGCTCGAGGAATAAATGAAATCCTGTCACCCAAGATTTCAACAATCGTGTCTCATTTTCTCCCTTTATTTGCCTAAATCCCTCCTCATATTTTCTTTGGTTTTTGTTTGACTCGTTACCGGTTCTCTGTGTGCAAGGCTTCATCCTGGGGATTTCATTCTTTTTTGATTCCTCATAAATGTTTCAAACCACCGATATTTCCCAGAATATTAGGTTAACCTCATAACAGAGCTTTCAATGTGCACGTCTCTCTTGTTTTTGTCCCTAATTGGCCGAAATTGTAATCACAGTTTTAACGGTAAACCTGAATATTATTTCTGAATTTCAGACGGCAGCTAGTAACTTCCCAAGCACAGAGTTCTATTTTTTTTTTCTGATATTGCAAATATATCATTTCATTGCATTATCATTGGTGGCATTTAATTTTTTTTGAAGCTGCTTCAGAATACGCTGAGGTTCCTTTGGGTCAATGCATGGCACAACTCATGGTAATTTGTCGAATGTCTGTCTTCATGCTATTTCTTCAAGACTACAAGGGAAAGTGCCTAATATTTTAGGCACTAAAGGGAAGTGCCTAATATTTTCCCTTTTCTGTGTTAATTGCTCAGACTGAAGGCAATCAACCTTCATTTTTTTTTTTTTTTTAATTTCAGGGGGCACTTTTGACCCAATGATCAATAAATAAAGAGGCATGGATTCCCCAAGATTTCTAACTTGACAATTTTCCTCTTTTTCTTTTCTTTTCTTTTTCTTTTTGCTGTGTTCATATCAATTTATACCCAAAGTCTGCCTTGGGGGTCCCATTTTCCAATTCATAAATGTTTAGAAGACGTGAAGCTTGAAGTTTTTTTAATATTCTTTTTTTTTTTTAAGATTTTATTTGTTTATTTGAGAGGGAGACAGTAGGAGCACAAGCAGGAGGAGCAGCAGAGGGAGAGGGAGAAGCAGGTACCCTGCGGAGATCCCAGAACTCTGGGTTCATAACCTGAGCAGAAGGCAGATGCTTAACCAACTGAGCCCTCCAAGAGACCCTTGAGAAGGAATATTTTGTAGAGACACGGTCACATTGACATCTGCATTCAGAAATTTACAGCCTAGCAAGAACCCTGGAAGGCTCTTTCCCTCCAGACTGGAGGTAGGACACTCACCTAACACTTTCTGCGTGGGGACACCCTGTTTTCATTCGTGGTTTCTGCCGACCATTTAGTGCAACCCTCAGTTTAACTTTGCATATAATGTGTATACATAGTATCATTCCTAGTTTCTGCAGACATTTGTGCAACCCTTAGTTTAACTTTGCATATAACGTGTGTATGTAGTATCATCTATGGTTTCTGCCGAGCTTTTAGTGCAACCCTTAGTTTAACTGTATACATAATGTGTATACATAGTATCATTCCTGTTTTCTGCAGACCATTTAGTGCAACCCTTAGTTTAACTTTGCATATAACATGTATACATAGTATCATTTGTGGTCTCTGCTTACCATTTAGTTCAACCCTTACTGTAACTGTACATATAATGTGTATACATAGTATCATTTGTGGTTTCTGCAGACCATTTAGTGCAACGCTTAGTTTAACTGTACACATAATGTGTATACATAGTATCATTCGTGGTTTCTGCAGACCATTTAGTGCAACCTTCAGTTTAACTGTACACATAATGTGTATACATAGTATAACATCTATACATCTATTACACTAACATATAGCATGTTTCCTACATGTCTATTATACTAATGCATTCTGTCAACTCTGTATACACATCTGTACATTCAACCATGGGACCATGCACTGGTCGGACACGAACTCAGAAAAAAAAGGTCATTTTCCCTACTTTGGACCCCAATTCCCTTTTTTTCTTGACACGTTAAGAGGCGCCCCTGCTTCCCATCCCTGAATTCACTCTACTCTGTGTCTCCCCCTTGCAAAAGGATTTGCAATGCACAGCTCAGGGCTTGGCACCCTGATGGGACATTTCCACGAATATCGACACACTTCAAAGTGACTTGTATTGGAAACGATCTGTCCCTGACCTGTCCCTCCTTCCTCTGTCTTGGCTTCATTCATGGAAAGGAACATTTTTCCCCTAAATTTTTTTTCAGATTTTTTTTTTCTTTAAAGACACACTGCCTGCACTGTAAAATGTATCTGTTCTGCCTCTTTTGTGCAAATGCATACAGACATGTCCCCACATGCAGCACCAAGGTACACGACCTATTCATGCCCCAAAAGTGTCCATTTCCAGACTTTGAGATCAGACCTTCCCCTACCTCCAGTCCGGACCCAAGTGTCTTCCCTCTAGTGTTCTCTTTTCCCGAATGTCTGGGATGTGGGTTCATATACTTTGCAGCGTTTGGATGTTGGCTTTTCTCACTCAGGATAATACACTGGAGGTGCATAGTATTGTTGCATGTGTCTCCCAGGATTTTGTTACCCTGTCCCATTGCATTGCATGAACACAACGCATCTCCTCTGTCCATTGCCCGGCCGAGGGGCACTGCATTGGTGCCAGATTTTGGTGACTCAAAAAAAAAAACAAAAACAAAAATAAAAACACAGTAAACAGTGTGCAAACATGTTAGCATCACCCTCGGATAGATGCTGAACATCTGGAGGACAGTCACATATGTAACCTGCTAATTTCTGTCAACTCTTCATGTGTTGTCAACGTTCCTACAGATACAGTAGCTTGTCGTGTAGTTCAGAATACCAACACCTCTAAACATGTAACAACAATTTTTAGAAACAAATAAATCGGTGGAGCACCTGGCTGGCTCAGAAGACTGTGCAACACTTGGTCTCACCGTTGTGAGTTAGAGCCCCACGATGGAGGTAGCAACTACTTTTTTTTTTTGCAACTACTTAAAAATCTTAAAAGAAAATTAAAAGTAAAGATAAAAATAAATAAATGAATAAATAAATACATGCCTCTGTATCTGATCAGAAGAATCTTCAGCTAATACAGAAGAACAATACAAATAGGTAATTATCTGTATTTTACCTGATTATTCCTTTCAAAATGTGTTCTGCTTTCTAAAGGTTTGGACAGAATGGGAAATAAAAATATTCCCAAGTCACCACATGCATTTCTTATTCATGTTCAACTGAAAGAATAAATCCTACCCAATCATTTTTAGGGCACAGGGAGGTTGATTAAAATATTTAATAGACTTTAGTTACAGGAAAATGAATATATATATATATGAATATATGAATATTCATAATTCATTCGTGAATAAATGAATATACTATATATAATATATATGTATATATAATATATAACATATATTATATATATACTATATATATGAATGTATGAATATGGATAAATGAATGAATGAATAATGATATTAATATTATAATATTATAATTATAGTATTATATTATAATATATCATATATTATGATATTAATATCAATATTAATTATTATTATATTATCATCTAATATTATATTATACAATTTTATTATTAATAATTATTTTAAATTATTACTATATGAATATGAATATGAATGAATAATGGTATTGATATTATAATATCATAATTATGGTATTATATTATAATATATATTATATATTATTATGTTAATATATAATATTATATCATTATAAAATTTTATTATTGATATTAATTATTATATTATTAATATATTGATATTAATATGAATGAATGAATAATGATATTAATATTATAATATTATAATTATAGTATTATATTATGATATATATTATTTATTATATAGAATAATAATAATGAATATGAAATAATATACTTTATATAATATAGATATTAAACATATACTATGTATGCATTTTATCCACATTATACTATATGTACCACACATATATATAGTAATTCATTAGTATATATACAGCGTATATAGTAGTATAATATAACAATTATAATATAAATGATACATGTACTATAATTATTATATATATCACACTAGATACGTTTGCTACATCAGATATATATATATACTAATAATTCTTCAAGCATTTGCTAAGTGTAAATATAGTATATTTTATACTATTTATAATGTATAAATATATATAATATATATTGCATCAATCAATAATATACACTGTATATAGTATATAAATTCTGTATACAGTATATACTGTATATACTATCTACACTGTATATAGTATATAAATACACTGTATATATGTGCCAGATATATGCATATACTAACCATTCTTTCAATCACTTACTAAATCAATGTTCGCTGACCTCATTTTCTTACATGCACTGTGGCAGCGAGCTGTCGACGTCCAGCTTCCAGAGAATATGCCGTCTTTGAAAACCTTTTGACAGCTGTATCAGAGCCTTTTAGGAGAACGTTTAAAAATCACAACAAAATATTGCAACAGTGTTTCTGGCTCTCTGTCCTCGTTAGCAACTTGGTAGAACGTGGATCTGTATGTCCAATAGCAGACGTTAACCCCAAGGTCAGTCCGAGACCTCTGCAAATCTATGGAAAATGTGGTGCTTTCAGGAGACCAATTGGGTTCAGAAAAGTTCAGCCATAGCTAAATAGAAACTGTACGGCTCACTACTATTTAAATTAGACACAGAAATAGGGCTGAAGTGTTTTCTAGGTTTGGGAGCTGTTTAAACCTGGCAAACTATTTGCAAATCATGGTTCTGATGAGAGACTTATACCCAAAATATATAAAGAACTCTTACGTCTCAGCCATAAAAAGACAACCCCATTAAAAATGAAAAACAAAGACACCCCAAGATTTTAATACATGCATAGTATAATCTAGGGGCGACATCTTTTATCTTTCTCTTTACATTCATTTTTTATTTGATAAATAAGACTGCTACTGGAATATAGTTTCAAATCAGATGCATAAACATACAATGACGTGGGACACAAAGGCAGAAGACAAATATTAAATTTCCTTATTGCCTACAGCCTACTGACAAGTCCTTGAAACAGGGAGAGGGACCTTCTTCTAGAGACTCAGCTGCCTTGATGTTGACACTATGCTAAGGCCTAAAGACAATCCTAGCTCCACCCCCAGGGTCCTGTAAGTCTACTTGAGGATATAAAAATTCCTCTGGAAACTTCCTTTATCTCTAAACCCCCTAAGCTGTAGGTCAGCAATCATTCCCCAAGCATATGGCCCACCAATAGACATTTGAAGGGTTTCATAACTAGGGTTTTATTACATGGTGATAAATGACGTTCTCCTAACAATAGCTATCTCCCTCAACGTCCTGGAAACCTTGCTTCCAAAATTCCATAGAGACTTAGACTATCCGTGACCCCATCCCAAGCTGAAAGGTTATAATGGGCACGCCTCATGACCCCAGTGCAACTCTCTGTGCCCACGGGTCCAACCCTCCTCTTTCTGCCCATGAATCTTGTCCCCATGCTTTAACAAAACCACCTTTTTTGCAACAAAGTTGTCTCACAAATTCGTTCTGGGCCACCAGCTTTGAATCCTAACGTGTTTCCTACATCATATGAGACCCCCTATTAGAGACATTGTATATGCTGGTGAATATTTGTCCATGTTTGTTCTATAGGTTGAAATATTAGGGCTTCAAAACTTAGAACCAATAAGACACACTCATCATATTGTAAAGTGTCTTGTATTAGTCTCCTGGGGCTGCCATAACTCTATAGTGTGGAACTGGGGGTTTCAACAGTCCTGGAGGTCCGGTCCTGGAGGCTGGGAGTCTGAGATCCAGGTGGGGCCAAGCCTGGGAATCTGATATTCTGTGTTCTCCCCGTGTCTTCCTATGGTCCTCCCTCTGTGGGTGTCTGTGTCCTCAACCTCTCTTCTTATCAGGACCTGCTTGATTAGACTTCCCATAATGACCTCCTTTTACCTCAATCTCCTCTTTAGAAGACCATATCTTCAACTACAGCCACATTCTAAGGTCTTAGAGGTTAGGATTTTAACACATGAATTTTGTGGAAGACACAATTCCACCCATAACATTCGAGTCATATTGTACTGTTGGCGTGATGGCACAAATTTTAAGCAATAAGACATTGAGAAACAGAAGTAAATGCCAACAGTCATTCTAATGCAACCTCCCTCACACAGCCACTAAATGGAAGAATCAAGTCTTCCATTCAAGAACAGCCCATTTTTAAAGGGGGTTTATTTTATTAAATTTTTTGTTGTGGTTGTGAAATATGTTTTCCTTTTTAAGATTTTATTTATTTATTTGACAGAGAGAAACACAGCGAGAGAGGGAACCCAAGCAGGGGAGTGGGAGAAGCAGACTCCCCAGCGAGCAGGAAGCCCAAGGCGGGGCTTGATCCCTGGACCCTGGGATCATGATCTGAGTGGAAGGTAGATGCTTAACTGAATGAACCATCCAGGAACCCCAAGAAGGACTTCATTTTAAATTCCAAAACAATCAGGCTTTGATGATGAGAGAGCAGAAGGCTAGCTGAAGGCAAAGCAGAAGGTGACCCCCCTGTAACCTCCCCCAGCCTCCACTCCAGGATGGGGTTGTGTGACATTCCTCCAGGGATTTCCCAACTATCTTAATGATAATGCCTTTCTGGAGAGGAAGACAACCTTAACTGGAAAATGTCAAGGCCTCCAGTGCCCTGTAGGTCCTCTTAAGCATATGAAAGTCCTTTGGAAAAGCTCCCTTTTCCTTACCTCCCCCAACTCCATACTCTATAATAATCAGCCATTGCACACCACCCCATGCAGAAGCTCTTTCTGGCCTTGGGTCCTGTCCCTGTGCTTTAATAAACCATACCATGGCACCAAGATGTCTCAAGAATTCTTTCTTGGTCATCAGCTCCGGACCTCACCCTACCAAATCTTACCTGTATTCCAAAACCTCATCAATAGCAGATCTCCCTAAATGTTAGAAACCGTCTCCCAGGTGGCCATGTCCTTCTGGCTATCCTCAATCGGTCTCTTTTAAAGCCTTCGATGCCAACGAGTAGACTCCTGGCTCATTCCTAAGGACACTTGGCCAACGAGGGGACTGAAACTCATTTCTGAGAATTCTGGTTGCGATCAGAATGCAGACACATGTGGTCACGGACACACACACCTCCCACAGCTCCTTACCCACGGCGTGCAAAGACCCTCCTTGCATCACTTTTGCACCAAGATGACCTTGTATGCCCCCCCCCCACAGGACTACTGTCTATGGGGATGACGTCTAGTTGTTGCTGGGGATGACATGTAGTTGTTGCTATTTTGTTCGGAGGCTCTTCCATTGAAAGTCACCGAGATGCCTCCTCGGTGTCCAAGAACAATCATTGCATCATTGAGTGGAATTCCCCGTGGGACGCTCGTTTGCCTCCTGAGGACCCCGTGTGTATTACCCCAAGCATTATGTTGAGATGCCACGTTTTTTGTTTTTATTTTTGATTTTGTTTTTGTTTTTTCCATTATGTCCAGTTAGCCATTGTATAGTAGACCATTTGTTTTTGTTTTTGTTTTTTTTAGATTTTATTTATTTATTTAACAGACTACAAGTAGGCAGAGAGGCAGGCAGAGAGAGAGAGAGAGAGAAAGAAGCAGGCTCCCCACTGAGCAGAGAGCCTGATGCAGGGCTCGATCCCAGGACCCTGGGATCATGACCTGAGCCAAAGGAAGAGGCTTTAACACACTGAGCCACCCAGGAACCCCTAGATCATTAGTTTTTGATGGAGGGTTCAACAGCTCATGAGTTACACATAGAACACCCAGTGCTCATCACAACACGTGCCCTCCTTAATTCCACATTTTGTGACTTTTCCTCTTTTTCTCCTCTAGATTTGAGCTCATTCCCTGCAAAAACCAACCTATGACTCATCCCCTTTACCAGGCTTTACCAGCCGCCCTGCTGGAGTGTCCACTCTGGCAGATCGGATAGCGTCAAGACTCTCTTGCAGGTGTCTCCTGCCTAGAGCCACCTGTGAGACACTGAATGTGCAAAAGAAACCGAAAACAGACAGCAAGGCGATGACATCTCTGGTTTTCAAAGGTGTTCGGGATGGATGTTTTCCAAAAAGGTCACTTGAAAGATTAAGAGGGGAGAAAAATAAAAAACAGCAAAGTTGCAGTGTTTAGGAGACAAGACTTGTCATTTCAGTGACTGCTTCACCTTGGGAAAAAAAAAAGAAAAGAAAAGAAAAAAGAAAAACTAGGTCTGCACTTCCAACATGTTAAAGAAGAATGATAAGAAAAGGCCTGGATAGTTCACAGGTTTCTTGTGACAGTCAAATCTGGAATGGGAGAGAAGTGAGAATTTTAAAGTGTCACATAAATATAGATTCGTATTAAGAGATTCGGGCTCAGAATATAGAATGTGCTAAGTCCTAGAGTGGTCTCGAATGCTGATTTATAAGAAAATATGAAGAACTGCTTTATGTAGCTGAAAATACTGTATATATTGTTTCAGAATATATGCATGCATGACTCCTGAAACCAATATTGTACTGTATGTTGACTAACTCGAATTTAAATAAAAAATTAAAAAGAAATAGAAGAATGTATGTATATATATATATTACTATATAATGCATATTATGTATCCTATTACATTAATATGAAATGTAGTATGTTTTATATAAACATGTAATTACATAAAATATATTGTGTTAAATACTTATGTATAATGCATTGTACTATATATTTACATATTTCAAGCATTTCTTTTTATTAGTCTTCATTACTGAAATTAGACTCTGGAAATTTTTTTTTTTTTTTTTTTTTTTTTTTTTTAGATTTTTTTTTAGATTTTTTTTTTTTTTATTTCCAGCATAACAGTATTCATTATTTTTGCACCACACCCCGTGCTCCATGCAATCCGTGCCCTCTATAATACCCACCACCTGGTACCCCAACCTCCCACCCTCCGTCCCTTCAAAACCCTCAGATTGTTTTTCAGAGTCCATAGTCTCTCATGGTTCACTTCCCCTTCCAATTTCCCCCAACTCCCTTCTCCACTCTAAGTCCCCATGTCCTCCATGCTATTTGTTATGCTCCACAAATAAGTGAAACCATATGATAGTTGACTCTCTCTGCTTGACTTATTTCACTCAGCATAATCTCTTCCAGTCCCGTCCATGTACAGACCCATAACCAGTAAGGAGATTGAAACAGTCATTAAAAATCTCCAAACAAACAAAAGCCCAGGGCCAGACGGCTTCCCGGGGGAATTCTACCAAACATTTAAAGAAGAACTAATTCCTATTCTCCTGAAACTGTTCCAAAAAATAGAAATGGAAGGAAAACTTCCAAACTCATTTTATGAGGCCAGCATCACCTTGATCCCCAAACCAGACAAGGATCCCATCAAAAAAGAGAGCTATGGAAATTTTTTTTTTTAAGATTTTATTTATTTATTTGACACAGATCACAAGTAGGCAGAGAGAGAAGAGGAAGCAGGCTCCCTGCTAAGCAGAAAGTCCAATGTGGGGCTTGATCCTAGGACACTGGGATTATGACCTGAGCTGAAGGCAGAGGCTTTAATCCACTGAGCCACCCAGGCGCCCCTATATTTACAAATTTCATACATATCATGTTTTATATGTATGTTAAAAACTCTTCTTCCTTCTAAAAGGAGCAAGACACCCCTGTCTCTTTGGAATATATTTTTTAATCAAATGAGAATTTAAGTCTTTAGGGAAAAGTAACACAAAATATAGCACATTAAACTAATTATCCTGAAGTCCATATTCCCTTTTCATTAAATAATCCACTTAATGTAAAGACTAATTTTTAACTACAGCATAGTAATAAGGTCAACATTAGAGAAAACAAAGAAAATCAGAATGTCCTCCCCTATACTTCTACTTTGCTTTGACAAACCTTTAACCCGAGGCCAAAAGACCAAAAAACCTGGACACACACATTACTGCCTCTGGAAGGCCATAATTTTCTGGAAACTTCTGGAATGTTCTGCCTCTGCGTTAACAGAGGCAAAAACACAGATTTTACAATACTGCTGACTTTATGAAAACTATAAAAACCAAGACATTGCTTTTCCTGCCATTCCGTGGAGGGGACAATAGGGGAAGAATCAATACATTGATCCAACAGTAAAATAAATGAGCTAGTCAAAATAAATGAATCCATCGGAAGAAGGCCCCAGCATTTCAGAATACTGATTCTGGAGAATTCTGGGCCAGCCAAGGTCCTGTCTTCAGACACGGTTTTGAAAGATGCCAGCTCTTCGTTGTGACTGCATAGCTTAAAAATCCGTTCAAGTACTTTTGGGTCTTCTCTTTCTTCACACGGTCTATGGAGAGAGAGGTGGATGGAAGCACCATCCTTCCTTTAAGAAGACCATCTTCCAGGGATGTTTTTGGACACAGGGCTCTATGCTGAAATGCTTCCTTGGCCTCTTTTGGTTCCAGGTGTGGCTCCAACACTCGTTTCTGGCCCATTACATGTAGGAGAGACGCTGAAGGCAAATTCGGGTCCTTTCCAAAGCAATCTCCTTGCCTTCTCCTCCGTCTCTGGAACATGGCATCACTCTCAACCAGCCAAGAGGAAAACCTTTTCCCACATCTGTTTACAATAGTGTTATGGATTAAATTATGCCCTTAGGGTTTAGGGTTAAAAAAAAAAAAAAAAAAAAGGTATGTTGAAGTCCTAACTCCCAGTACCTGAAAATATGTGAATTTGGAAATAGGGTCTTTGCTGATGTGATGAAAAGAAGGATCTTCAGATGAACTCATCCTGGATTAGGGTGACCCTGAATCCAAGAACAGGTGTTCTGATGAGAGACAGAAGAGGAGACACAGAGAGGAGAAGACACGTCAGGACAAAGGTAGAGACCAGAGAGACATGGTCACAAGCCCAGAGACACCTGGAGATCCAGAAGCTGGATGAGGCAGGAAGAACCTGGAGACTCTGGACGGAGCCCAGCCCTGCCCCACCTGGATCTCAGCATCCCTGCCCCGCCTGGATCTCAGACTTCTGGTCTCCAGCGTTGGGGAAGGATGAATTCACATTATTTTAAGCAACGCCCCCCCTCGCTCCTAGTTTGTGACCCTTTGTTACAGCAGCCAAAGAACCCTTGTAAATGCAGTTCAGCCTGTTTTGTAACTGATAGGAAAATGCCGATCGTGAAAGCATACATGATCACACATTGACCTTAAATCCCAGCTACACCTGACCTATACAACAACCTTATTTTACAGACACGATATCTGAGTTCTTGTGATACAAAAAACCTTTCCTTGGGAGTAATTGTCTGTTTTTGAAAGATAGACTTCATCAGGTTAAAGGGGATCTTTTTTTTTTTTTTTTAATTTAAATTGGCTAAAAGTTTTATTTTTTTCTACTATGACTTATTAGGATTAGTTACATTTTTTTTAAATACTTTTGTCCTTTAGTCTGCAAACAGATTGAGTCATGTGCATATATTTTCAGATAATCAACCATTCGCGAATTCCTGGGATAACCACAATTTGGTTATAATGGACAATTAAGAAAATAGTTATTTGAATTCCACACCACCACCTCATGATTTTATCCAGCCACCATGCTGATGAGAATGGAGTCTAAGAAAACCACTGGATGAGATTTAGAGACCCTCACATATCTATATACTTGGTTTTGCCTTGTTATTAGCACAATTTGAATAAAAGTAGAAGGGCACCTGGGGGGCTCAGTCGTGAAGCATCTGCCTTTGGCTCAGGTCATGATCCCAGGATTAGGGATAACCTAACCCTAACCCTAACCCTAACCCTGCTCAGTGGGGAACCTGCTTTTCCCTCTCTGAGCACACTCTCTGTCAAATAAATGAAGAAAATCTTAAAACAAACAAACAAACAAAAGTAAAGAGTGAAGAGAAAACCAGCTAAACATGCCACAACAGAAAATAATGAACTATATCATGCTGCCATCATCCAGTGAAATAAATAACAGGATTTAAATTTAAGTGGATGTATGATGTATTCTGTATACCTTCATTATATAACTGTCAAAAACATGAATATCGGGGTCCGTGGGTGGCTCAGTGAGTTAAAGCCTCTGCCTTTAGCTCAGGTCATGATATCAGGGTCCGGGGATCGAGCCCTGTATCAGGCTCTCTGCTAAGCAGGGAGCCTGCTCCCCCCTCTCTCTGCCTACTTGTGATTTCTGCCAAATAAATAATATCTTAAAAAAAAAAAAGATGCAAATAGATCCAAATGTCAATAGCAAGCAAAAAAAAAAAAAAAAAAAAAAAAAGGCGGGGGAATCAGAGGTGTGTCTTACTGGCTGTGAATGGTCCAGTTTGGATTGTTGGGGTTTTAGATACTGATAAGCAATGTCACTGATGAGAGCAGGTGTGCATGTCAGGTGTATCTCAGGTGTGATCATCTACACCTGTTTCCTCTTGTCATCTCATGTGCTGTAAGGAACTTTGTAGATAAAAGGGAAAAGAAAAAATTGACCGGACAGTGCCTCCCTCAGGGACCAGGATACGGGGCTCACAGATGCACTACTGAACCATCCTGGACCTGCCTTTACCTGTCCCCATCCCATCTGTCAGCAGACATGCACAGATAGATGGCTCCCAGCATCTGCCCTATTTCATACCTGACCTTTAGGAAACCGCAGACTACACGCATTTTAAAAACCATCTACTATGTCATTAGAAGCATACTACCCTTTTCAGTAAATCTGCCATTTCCAGGTTGCCCCCAAATATTCTGCCTTTGAATTGTTGTGCAATATGCATATGCGGTCGCATGAACGTTCTGCCTGACCAGAAAAGTCCAAAGCTGATAATTTGTTTGACCTTTGTTTAAAAATAAATTGTTTTGCCTATCAGAAGATAACAGGGATACGCATGGAAATAATGAGCCGGGCTGTTGTTCTGCCAAGGTAGAAAGAAATTGGATGAGCAACCACTGAGCCTTAAAACATCCCGAAGCTTTCCGTGACATTCTTCTAGCTCATAACACACTATTTAATGCTGTTTTTTTCTCTGGGAAGGAAAAACACACACACACACAAAAGAAAAAAACAAAACAAAACAAAACAACAAAACAAAAATGCTGCAGTGTTTTGAAGAACTCTGATTTCAGGATCGTCTGAAGTCTGGCTCACTCCTTTTTTTACTTCCCTCAGATCGAAGACTTGCAGAATCCATCAGAACCATTGAGTTTTTTAGGAAATGGGACTGTAGTGAAGACTGGGATTTTAGTGAGCTTCCCGTTGTAAATATGGGCTTTGATCTCTTGGTTGACTAGAACCCTACAAAGAACTCTACCTTTGGGTAAATCTCTTGGGCTTTGATCTCTTGGTTGACTAGAACCCTACAAAGAACTCTACCTTTGGGTAGCTCTCTTGGGCTTTGATCTCTTGGTTGACTAGACCTCTACAAAGAACTCTACCTTTGGGTAGCTCTCTTGGGCTTTGATCTCTTGGTTGACTAGACCTCTACAAAGAACT
This sequence comes from Mustela erminea, assembly GCF_009829155.1. Taxonomy (NCBI): domain Eukaryota; kingdom Metazoa; phylum Chordata; class Mammalia; order Carnivora; family Mustelidae; genus Mustela; species Mustela erminea. Next base: position 2,359,652 of record NC_045635.1, on the reverse strand, counting down.
CTACCTTTGGGTAAATCTCTTGGGCTTTGATCTCTTGGTTGACTAGAACCCTACAAAGAACTCTACCTTTGGGTAGCTCTCTTGGGCTTTGATCTCTTGGTTGACTAGACCTCTACAAAGAACTCTACCTTTGGGTAGATCTCTTGGGCTTTGATCTCTTGGTTGACTAGAACCCTACGAAGAATTCTACCCAAGCGTACTCCTGAGTGAATTAAGTAAAACATGTCCACTCTGTGACCTCAGCAAGTATCATGGAAGTCAATGGAAACCCAATCACGCCATTTGCAGGGTCGTTCATACCAACATGCATCTGTGTTGTCCAAACAAGGAGACCATTTCATTGACTCACCTAGAGCTCATACTTTTGACACATGACTGATCAAGTCCTTAATTTTCCTCTTGCTACCTTGAGTCAGAGTTACAGTCCCAGTAAACTCATTTGTATTTATGCATTCATCTTTCATGACGTGATTTAAACACTCTACAAATATTTAACTGTGAACGTGGGCTGTTATCACCTTCAGAACTCACTGTGTCTCCATCCTATTGATCTCAGGAGATACCTGCTTTCTGTCAGCATCACTGTTGCACACATATGCCCAATAAAAATGCAGCAAAGCTTATCCTTGACCACCCCAGTCTGCATGACTTGTTCCCCTACATCACACCTATATAAAGGTTATCTCTTTCCTTAATAGGTGTCACTTCCTGTTGAGTTTTTCTCAGCCTTCCTTTTCTGGGTCAATTTTCCCTTGTTCATGAGCACACGGAAGGGAAAAAACAAAACAAAACAAAACAAAACAAAAAACCCTCACCCATTATTGCTGATTTTCTCTGCTCTGTTCTGAGCTGGTGCACGTCTATCCTTCTGAGCCTCAACGTTTTTCCCCGAGTCTGTCTCCTGTTAACATATAAACTTATCTCTTGGGGCCAGTCGTGGGTTTCTTCATCTGTTTCAAGGAAATACTACCTGTGTCTCCCTATAATGTCATAAATGAAACTTTTTCTTGCAAAACAAAACAAAAACATGCTTCTTGAGCTCCTGGACCAGAAGGTAGGTGAGTCCCTGAATCTGTATTGATGATTGCTTTTCTTCCATCTGTGGAACATTCCTACATTTCCACCTCTCCTCAGCAACTTGAATGCAAGACGCTTCTTCAAATAATCATTTTACATCCGTACCCTAATGACACCATCCACTTGATACACCGTATGTCCCACATCAAAGCAACATGTATAATGCATACATCCCAGGACACGGATTCTAGCACACACGTGACAGAACATGACCTAACGTCATAAAACAACTTCCTGGTGACCTTATTCCCACCCCTTTATAAATCCACCTTCTTATTCTCCCTTCTGTCTTCCCAATACCATCTCTACTCTGCTGCAATCAATGATGTGACACAGGGATGACTGGGTGAGAACACAGAGGTCCTGAGTCCGGGCAGGGAGTGTGTCTTGGACCCAGATTCTGAGCAGACCTGCCTTCTACTTTTGCAAGGAAACTGCCAAAATATTTTAAAGCTAGGTATTACAAAGTTAAATGGAGAAAACCAGTAATGCATATCCATGTCTTCTCTATTCCTGTCTTAACACAACATGACTTTGTAACAGTCTAGGAGATAGGATCTTAACTGGGAACGTGGATGGGGCACGGGGTACAGTGAGGGTCTTGTGTCTGAGGCCTGCCCCAATACTATTGTGGCTTTTCACTTCTTCAGCACCTCACATGGACAATGCACCCTGAGCACTCATCTTCCATCTACCTTAACACACCTCCCTATTCCAGCCCTGTCCTCCACGGGGGTGCATACTCCATCCACCCCCTACAGCAGTCACTTGATCACCTTCGAGAACAGTGATGCCGTGGGGTGTGGGGTTCATGGAATAACACCCAGGTCCTGGAAGTGAGTGCAGGCAAAGCTACTGAGGCAGAGACCTCTAGGGTCTCAGCTACCCAGAGTAGAGTCTAACATAGAGTGCAAGTCCTTGATTTCTTGGACTCCTTGCAGGGAGAAATGTGGATGGAGTAGGATCAGAACCAGGTCCTCAGAAGCATGGTGGAGGACAGAAGCCTGTGTAGCCTTGGTGCTCATGCTTGTCCTACCATGCAGTGTTCTTCCAGGGTCATCACAAAGCCTGTCCAGCACACAGCATCCATCCTTGGTTCTCTACCGCTGACCCCTTTGATGGCCAATCACCACAGTGAGAGTGGTCCAAGGCTGGGCACCAGTTGCAAATACCCAAGAAGGGAAGAGCTACTTCTCTTCTGCATGTTTCTTCATGACTGCAAGGGGGGACTTGTATATGGCACCAGGGCTAGGTTTGGACAGACTGCCTCAGCGGTAGGTAACCTAACCAAGACTTGAGGAGGGCACCACTCTTCTATCTCAGTGCCAAGTACCCCCTGGTGCTCAGCATCCTGCAGGTGTGCCTTTGTGCTCAGCTTCTGCCAGCTTCTCTTGGGTTTGCAGAACAGAGAATTGCAGCTAGCTCATTGCCTGATGGTCCTCATCAGTGGCTGGGCCATCCCCTCACCCTGGGGCCTCATACCCTACATCACCTTCATATTGAGCAGACGCTGCCGTCCTTATTCGTATAGAGATTAGCTTGGATTTTAGCATGAGTCACTGCACTGGATGCTTAGAATGTGTTCACATTTTGCTAAATATGTTCTGCTCGAATAGTTGCTTTAGGAAAGGCTCTTTTTCTGGTTTAACTATTTTCCCCTTATCTTTGCTGTGAACAGCGGGGTCCATCTGGACTGTCGCTCTGTTTCCATTATATACGTTTTCATAAAAGACAGTGTTGACTTGACTTCCCTCCTTGCCATTCTTATAAATAAACTCCTGCACTTGGTGTCTATCTAGAGGGAAGAAGAGCTTATCTCTGCTTCCTTACAAAAAGCCTCACAAAGCTTTGCTTTGTGGGCAGAAGCCTTGTTTTGTTGATCTCTTCGGAGGCACAACTGAGGTCTCCGTAAGCATTAGTTTCTTTTCCACCGAACCTTTAATGTCTGCCATGTCAGGGTGGGGTCGGAGCTCCTACAGAGGGATTATGTTGAAACTTTTCTCTTAGGTCACTGCAACGGGCACCAGAATTATGTGTGCAATTCTCAGCTTCTTTTACTAGTGTCTGTGCTCTGTGTCCCAACCAGAGAAGCTCCCACTTGGTCCTTCTGTACTGGCCCTTTGGAGATTCACCACTATCCCTCTTACTTCCCATGCATTCCTCTCTCTTACATTCTTTATTATTACTATTACTCTTTGAGGCATTTGCCAGACCACCTCTCCTGCAGAATGTGCATCTAGATCTTTCTTGCCTTATAGTACCTTTCGTGAAATCAGCAGAAATGTGGGTTCATCTACTGTAGATGCTCCTTTCCCTTTCACATACCACAGGAGGAGTGTCTGAAGCTAATTGCCTCCATTTATACATCTTTATGAATCCAATAAAATCAGAGTTATACTCTAATAAGAAGTATTGGACAAGCCGCTAGCGACTTACATGTCCATGTTCTTCTTGGTCCCAAGATTAATGTTAAAAATGACTCTCCCATGGTAGTAAGTGTCTTCCTGAATATCTGAGAAGGTAAGTAAACCAAGCAATAATATCACACAGAAAGGATCAGGCCAGAGGAGACAGTTAATCAACCGTTAGGATGCTTGCCACCAAATTACTTTTGATCACAAAGAGAAACATTGCCTCACCTTCCCAAGGGAAAACAAACACTTCAACCCAAAAATGAATGGTTCTTCATGCTTCTTCCACTCACATTGTTCACCGCCACTTTCCAAGTCCCATGTGGGTACATCTATCTGCTCAGTGGGATGTGGGGCAAATGACAGAACCTACCCACCAGAGGAGGCGGGATCTCCAGAGTCCAGAAGACGCAGCTCATCTAGGAAGGAATTGGGCTTGATGAAGAATGGGGCCAGTGAGCAGCTTCTGAGAACCTTCCTTAGGCTGCTCTAATTTCTTACAAACCCTCTTTCCCATCACTGAATCTCAAACAGCAATGGCCAAACCCATGATGGCCTCACTAGTATAATAATTTCCCCAGACTTGAGCATGATCAGAATCTCATTTGTCATTGAGAACATTGTTGGGTTTTGTCCCTCCCTCCTCTAGTTAAATGGCAACCTCACATTTATTTCCAAAACGAGCTAAATGGCGAGGTCACCCTATCAATATCCCATGCAAAGTTGCAGGGTAAAAAGTAAGAGAGATATTTAGTACAAGTACTAAATATTGCTGCCAACTCTCTTCCTCAGCAAGTGGTTCCCAAGTGGGATTCCTTGAAATTCTTCTCACCGACAAGCTTACTTTCCTCCTTGAGTCCCCCTCCCCATTTTAGGCACCTGAAAAGCCCCTAGTGGGCCGTATCTCTTCAGCTTCTACTGGTGCCAACACCTCTTGTAGAGTCACCAGTAAACCCAGTGATTCTGCTTCCACCATAACATGGTCATGGGGACCCCACATGAGACCACTAGGTGGAGGTTTTGGAAGAACATGCAGTGCAGCAGAATGGGCATCGCAGACTGTCAGATTGGAACTCCTTCATATCGAAGTCCTGCTTTCACCCTCAGGAACCATGGGAGCTCAGTCCCAATTGTGACCAAGGGCTGTCGTCCACACCAGCTTCCTGGAGGTGTGGATGAACAGTTCACGATGGGGGCCTTGGGTGGTGGAGGTATGGATGGGCAGTTCATGATGGGGGCCTTTGGTGGTTGAGGTGTGGATGGGCAGTTCACGATGGGGACCTTGGGTGGCTTGGTCACAAAGATCTACCTGAGCCTCTCTGTCTATCTTCTGGGGCTTGAAAGGAAAAGCCTGAAGCTGGTTTTCCCTGGGAGGCTGGCCCTGTGCTAAGGGAGTCACACTTAGTTCATAATCCTGAACTTGACTCTTGTCCTGCCATAGATGCTCCCATCAGGATCTGATTAAGCAGACTCTACAGGTGGTATAGGTTCATCAATGATAGTTGCATTGCTGCTTGCACTGCCTCCCTGAGCTGCTACAATTCCCTTCCTTAATGTGCGTCTCTTTCAAAGCCCTGAAGTGCTTCAGATAACTTAGCAAATACGGTAAGAGCAGTATGTTCAAATACCCCCAAACAGGGGTGGGAAATACCTCTCATTTCAATTTGGATGAAGCGTTCATACAAGTCACAGCCAGCAGACCATAGAAACATTTCTCTAAGGAGGTCAATCCCTTAATATTTTTGTGATACCCATTTACTACCCTTGGTTAACATTTCTAAGGCTTTCAAGGTAGTTGCTTCTTCTTGCTCAGCAGATCCTATGACCATGACATAATCAAGACTAGGTGTGAAGACATGACTGTCTCCTGATGTAGCATGGGGATCTAATATCCTTCCAATGAAGATTGCTCCTTGAGGGAAGTTAGTGTAATACATGACATTTCCTGCTATGTCCCTGCTTCTTGAGCTTTCCCCCTCTGAGTGTTGACCTCTGATGATAAGAGAAGTGACACCAAAGCATTTTCTATATTCTTGGGTGCGGTCAACATTAACCACTTGTGGAACAGTAAAGCGATTAGCATCACCATATGAGTAAGCTCACCATGATCCAGGAAATCTCTATAAACTGCCAGTCCTCAGCCAAGCCCAACAGGCTTATTATATTGGCATTGATTTTGATTGCTAGGGCTGTCATAACTCAGTATGACAGATGGGGGGCTTAAACCACAGCCATTTACATTTCAAAGTGTTGGAAGCTGGGAGCCTGAGATCCAAGCAGGGCTGAGGCTAGTTTCTTCTTCCGACCTCTTTCCTGGCATGTAGACCTCACAAGGTCATCCCTTTGAGCATGTCTGTGTCCTTCTCACCTTTTATGGGATCAGGGCCTACACAAGTGACCTCATTTTATTTTAATCACCTCTTCAAAGACCCCCATTTCCAAATACAGTCCCGTTTTGAGGTCTTGCAGGTTAAGGTTTCAACATGTAAGTTCTGCGTGGACACAACTCAGTTCATAACAAACATACCTAAAGGACCACTATCCCTGCATATTGTTAGACTCTAAAGACAGCACTAATTTGCAGCATCTCCCAGGGTCTTCTTGTTGGATGGGTTTACCATTTTGTCAAGAAGAGGTAACCTGCCAAGTACTGCCATTATAATCCCTGACTTGAAGGTACAACGCCAATGTTCAGGTCCCTCCTAGGTATTAACTATATGGACTCGAATGCCCCTATTTAGAAACGGGAAAAGTAGTGACATCGTGGGTTAGACTTATAAGAAAAGTTTGTATCATGACTCCATTTGAGTGAACCCTTTCCTGAGAAGTTCCCACTCTCAGTAACCAGAGAAGCATTCTGAATCATGGGAGATGTATGCTAACTCAGAGCCAATGACCCCCAAATCCTCAAAAGTCTGGTATCTTTTGTTCTTCATGAACGTTACTTTTATAAATGGGGTTGACTCACTTTGGGAACATGCCTTAGATGTTCTGACAGGGTCTTTCTTGGACAACTCCAGGTCTGGAAATAAGGTAGATCTGGGTACAGTGGAGGCCTCACATGCCAAAAGAGAAGTTTCCACTCATTGTAACCTTGTACTTTCCTAATGTTGGACCATAAGGTAGGCAGCTTCTCTCTTTGGACCCTGAAGATGTCATGATAAATTAGCCTTCAACAAAGATTTTCATGAGTGAAATCTATTGGTTCCCATGGTGGTCCCAATGCCCCTTCACCCATGACCTCTAATGACTTTGAGTGCTTAAATGATCACCCATAGACTTTGCTCACTTTCTCCTTCCCCAGTGATGACCTGAGCACATTTCAGATGTCACAAAAAGCAATACTCATTCTTTGTTTCTGACTCCATGAAGGCCACCATGGCAAAATCCTAGAGACAAGGTGGCTTAAACAACAGACATTTATTTCTCCTGGTCCTGGAAGCCAGAAGTGGGAAATCCAAGAGTGGGCAGGACTGAGTTGTCGTGAGAAATCTCTGCTTGGGGTGTAGATGGGGCTGCCCTCCTGGGTTTTCACATGGCTTTTCCCTTTGGCCACTAGTCCTACTATGTTAGAACCTTACCCTTGTGACCTCATTGAACTTTAATTACATCACAAAAGTCCTATCTCTAAATCCAGTCACATGGGAAGTTAAGACTTCAACATACAAATTTGGGGAGAACAAAATCTGGTCTGTAGCATCCCACATTCATATAATGCTGCTCAATTAACAGGGGCTAGATTTGCTGATCAATAACTTCTCAGTGATCTTATAAAGGGAGAGAACCTTGATCCCCTACGGAAAACACAGGTAGGTCTCACATGCCCAGAGCCTTCACATACCTCTCTTCATATCCCTCCGGAGACTTTGTGACTTCTCACCTTATTCAGTATTCAATCAATACACAAAACCATCAATACACCAAACAATCAATACACCAATCAACCAATACACCAAACACTGAAAGGGCCTCCCAACTGTTCTTGAGTAGACTCAGCCATAAAAATAAAATTAAACTATTTTTTAAAAAATTTTTCTCCTTCTTTAGGACATTTAGCATCTTTCCCCATTTCCACAGATATCCTCTTAGGATTTGCTGATTTAAAAAAAAAAGAAAGAAAGAAAGAAAGAAAGAAAGAAAGAAAGAAAGAAAGAAAGAAAGAAAGAAAGAAAGAAAGCTAAATATTGCCTTCATTGTAGTATATGCTTCTCTTCTCTGCATATTCATTGAATGCAAATGGCCCCAGGACCAATGGGATCTGACTTTTGGCATAGTTCTGGAGACCACAGAAAAGGAAAAGGATGAGGCATGGAGCAAAATGACAGTCCCTTGGGAGGTGACCGCTTAGATGAGATGATAAGTCAAGTGAGGAGGTTACAAGGCATTCCAATAAGGTGAGTACCGCCTCATTGAACTATTCTGAGTATTTATGAGGGAGGGGAAAATCCGCATCAGGATGGCTTGCAGTGTTCCCATTACAACCCTTGGAGTGTCTTGGGACACCTGTATGGCTCAGTCGGTTGAGCATCTGCCTTTGGCTCAGGTCAGGAACCTGGGGTCCTGGAATAGAGTCCTGCATCAGGCTCCCTGCTCAGCAAGAAGTTGGCTTCTCCCTTTCCCTCTCTCCCTCCGCCTTGCTCATGCTCTCTCTCTAACATAAATAAAAACTTAAAAAAAAAAAAAGGAAGAAAAGGAAAAAAGAAAGGCAACCCTTGGAGTGTCGTCACATCTTCCCAACAACTTGACTACAGACTGAAGAAAGTTCCGCATTATGCAAGTAGCACAATTCCATCTAAATTTCACATATATCAACTCTGGGCCCATCAAAAAAAAAAAAAATCAGAGCCTATTTTGAAGATAAATAGGACCATCCTTTCTTTTCTGGTAATAACCAGGAAATAACATTTTGAATCAGGGATTTTCTTTCTTTAAGAAATCTGTGACATATGGGTGCCTGGCTGGCTAAGTCCATAGAACATGTAGCTCTTGATCTCAGGATTGTGGGTTTGAGCAGTATGTGGGTTGTAGAGATTGCTTAAAAATAAAAGCTTTGAAAAAAATCAATAGCCAGTAGGAAATAACCGACCACACTTCGGAGTTCCTATTGCCTGTGAGCCAGTTAAAATGGTTTATGGCAGCCTAACGTGAATTGCCAAACCACCACCTTCAAGAGACCCTGCATTGTGGGTCATAATTTAATTGCCTTTGACCACAGCCTTCAAGCATCAGTTCAAATTAAAATAACCCACCAGAAATCCCCTTGCTTGGATGGTCTATTACTGCAAGCATTTCAATAACTTGTTAATGAGGACTCATCATTGATGATGGAACATGTTGAATGTACTGTACGTAGAAAGGAACAAGTTACAGATAATTTTGTAGTCTAAATGTGGTTTTTTTGGTTTTTTTTGTTTTTTTTACCAAGTTCAACTGGCCGGTGGGATGATCCACTTGCCAGCTGCAGAACCCCAGAACAACACAATAGGGTTGATTCCCGGAGCATAATGAGCTATCTGGTCTACCTCACACATGCCGTAGAGAGACGGAGGATGCCTTCCACCCGAAAAATGGGGACCTGGCCTGGAACCCATACAACTTCAGGGGTGTTTGTGATAACCAGCCTGCAACACTCCAGGAAGAACCTCATGGACAGAACTTGAAAAGACACTGTGCAATGTAGGAGAGTTTGGGGGCTTTGAGTCTGCCATAGCCGTGATTCATTTACTTGACCCTTGTATCTGTGAAGAGCATGTTGGAGTAAGAACATCCTAATTAGATGCAGAATACATGGAAACTATATTATATAGAGACTGTACGTCTGTGTATAAAGTATGCGGCATATTAATACTCAGTATTATTTATAATTTTATGTAATCAGGTGGGAAATTATTTAAATTTAATCATTTTCATATTAATATAAAATTATTAGATTTTTAATTAATGAAATAATTGGTATATTGGTTAATTATTATATATTAATATAATGTGTAAAAATATATAATGTTTTATTATATATACTATTATTAATTATTATATAATGATTAATTATTATGCATTTATATAATATGTATGATATAGTGTGCAGTATATTATACATACTATTATATATAGTATACTTTATAGAGACTATATAGACATATACTGTAATATATATAGCACATTCACTATATATATTATATTATGTATTAATATATATAACCTCTATATACTATATATAATGTGATATGATACTAAGAGCATATTACTAGATATTATATAGAGCATTATATATAGACTACAGTATACAGTATATAAACTATATACACCACCATATGGGTGTGACCATAAATGTTGGATTAACATAGACTGATAAGTTCACAAACAACTTTATATGTGTGTACACCTATACATGCATATACATGTATGTATACGTTTTCACATGTACATGTATATAGCATGGCCACATGGATATATACACGTATCCGTGTATATTCATGTGTATATACACAGAGACATATTCTTGGATACATATACTATATCCTGTATTAATTAATATATATAACTTCTAAATACTACATATAATGTATATGATACTAATAGCATATTACTAGATATTATAGAGAGAGCATTATATATAGACTATAGTATACAGTATATAAACTATATATACCATCATATGGGTGTGAGCATAAATGTTGGATTAACATAGACTGATGAGTTCACAGACAACTGTATATACGGGTACACCCACACATGCATATACATATATGTATACATTTTCCCATGTACATGTATATAGCGTGGGCACATGGATATATACGCATATTTGTGTATATGCATGTATATACACAGACACATATATTCTTGGATACATACTATATGTAATATATATAACACACACGTAACACACACGTTTGTCATGTTCTAGCAGTGCCATTGGGAAGAGACCACGGACGTCCATGTTCAGAATTTCTGAATGAACCTCCAGCTTAAGGATTTTCCACTCTGTGATTCTCCAATCATCTCGGCTCCTTGGCTGGACGTCAAGGGCTTGAATTTGGAGCAAATTTCACCTGGATGGCACTTCTTCATGAAAATAAAATACAGTCCTAGCAGACACGCACCAGCTGATTTTGAGAAACAGATGCTCTGCAATCTATTTTCAAAAATACACATTAATAAATAGTGTTTTGATGAATAATCAGAAAGTCCATCCAAGACCTGAGTCTCTCTGTACCTCTTTGTTGGAGATATTCCACACTGAGTGAAGACCCACAGGGTGATCTATTCTGAATTTTTGCTATTTTCACTCACGCTTGTTTATGTTCAAACCCTCCCCTAAATCATGTAAATCTTGATTTGGAGGCATTTTCTAGGACCACCGGTGTGACACAGCTCATCCACCATTACGTTTGCCCTCTTCAACCGACGCTTCTAAAAGCATTTTGTAGCAAGATCTGCGAAAGAAAAGGGGGCATCGTATTAACCGTGTTTCTGATGAAACGCTTTTAGTTGGGGTTTGAAGGATTGATTAATTCCCTCCAATCGCGTACGAGCCAACATGAAACTCAAAGTTCTCAGAGTGCAAACTCCAACGCGGCTCTCTGAAACCCAATCTCTCTGACAGCGAGGCTTAAACATCAGGGGGATTTGATGAATTCCAATCGGGTCCTTTGTTAATGGACTAAGTCTGATGCGGCAGGTCCCCAGAGCACGCGATCACTTTACATTCCGTTCTCCGGAAAGAAAAGAACATTCTGTATTCAGCATTGCTCTTCCTGCAAATGGAATTGTGCTTCCCAAATGTAAGCGGGGTTGCGGGCTTGGAAAATGGGGCATGCATTAAAATCAGCATTTAGTGGAATTGGGCATGGTGTCCTTTCAGTAAAAATACATGAATTTGTCTCAATTATCCTCTCTCCCACTTTTTTTTTTTTTTTGCAGGTTTTGTTTGTGTTACTTTTTTTTTTTTTAAAGATTTTGTTTATGTATTTGAGACAGAAAGACAAGGAGGGCATGAGGAAGGGGGCAAAGGGGTGAGACAGAAGGAGAGTGGAAAGAGACCCCCTGCTGAACACGGAGCCCCACATGGGGCTCGATTCCAGGACCCCAGGATCATGACCTGCGCTGAAGGCAGACATGTCACCCACTGAGACACCCAGGAGCCCTCTGCATTGCTTTTTTTTTTTTTTAATGATTTTATTTATTTATTTGACAGACAGAGATCACAAGTAGGCAGAGAGGCAGGACAAGAGAGAGAGAGGGGAAAGCAGGCTCCCTGCCAAGCAGAGAGCATGATGCAGGGCTCGATCCCAGGACCCTGAGACCATGACCTGAGCCAAAGGCAGAGGCTTTAACCCACTGAGCCACCCAGACACCCCCTTTGCATTGCTTTTATAAAAACAATAAATAACTGACCTGTATACCTTTACAAATCTATTAGATGCATTTTTGCAGACAATGACCTCCTCGCTTTTTTATTTTTTTAACTTTAATTGGGAAAAGTAGACAGATTGCTTAGATTGTTTTTGTTTCCATGAAAATGTACATCCTATAGTTCATACCATTTCCTATTTATTCAAGCACATGACTATCTACACATACATGCGATATTTATGTACATGTGTGCTTACTAGTTCAAGAGGTATGATGTCATACGTGTCGCTCCTTAGATAGATACATATAGACACATAATGATGATGAACCTTTTTTTTTTTTTTTTTTTTAGGCATAAGGTATTTGTTAATTAAGTTGCAGTAGCTAATCATCATCATTGGGGCTTCCTGGAAGCTGTAATTGCTGATGACAGACAACATTTTATTTCGATCTCTATGTACACTTATATGTATATAGACAGACACACGGATAACACTTTCCATCTTGAAGTAGAAAACAAAACTACCGTATTGTGTAGACCTAACGTCCACACGCACCAAGGAAACGAAAAATTCATTTGACTGGCTTTAGTTCAACACCAGCTTTATGGAGGAGGTCTGGACCCAAACCAGTAATAATCTCTGAGGTATGCCTGCATAGTTGAAGAACAGACACCACATTGGGGTATTAGGACCGTATTAGTGACTTTACAGTCTCCGGTTTCCAAAATTTCAGCCCTTGCATTTGTTATGTCTAAACAAGGGCGGAAAGTGTAGCACTCCTTTGGCTACATAGGACAAGTCTTTCCAAAGAGCTGGTTTAAAAATATTTTTCCACGAAAATATGGTCCAGCGGGAGGGAGCTGAGTATGTCTGAGTGTTGAGGAGCCTGGGTGGCTCAGTCGATTGAACATCTGTCTTTGGCTCAGGTCATGATCCCAGGATTCTGGGATCGAGTCCCTTATGGGGCTCCCTGCTTAGTGGGGAGTCTGCTTCTCCTTCCCCTGTCTGCTCCTACATTCTCTCTCTAATAAATAAATAAAATCGAGTAAAATAAAATAAATATTTCTGAGTCTTTATAATGAGATATTTAACATTGCTTATCATTTCCACAGAGAATGTAAGAACCCTAGTCTCAAAGGTTACGGGTATCTTTTTTTTTAATTCAGCTATTTGGGAACAACTGTCATCCTATCCTTGGGAAGCCTTTTATTAAACATGCACCATAAATCACACTTAAATCGTAAATAGACACTTCTTCTAAAGGTTTGTATTTATTTTTTATTTGTTTTTAAGGATTTTATTTATTTATTTGACAGACAGAGAGCAAGCGTGAGCAGGGTGGGTGGTAGGCAGTGGGAGAAGCAGGCTCTGTTCTGAGCAGGGACCCCGACCTGGGACTCGATCCCAGGACTCTGGGATCACGACCTGAGCTAAAGGCAGATGCTTAACGACTGAGCCACCCAGGCATCCCAAATCAGACACTTTTAAAAATCAGGCAGAGTGTTCAGGCTTTTGTGCCACGGAAAAGAATTGAAATCCTTGATATTTGCCTCAAAACTGTAATAACAACAATAATAATAATTTTTCAACATCAGGGCTTCATCTCACTATGGACATTCCGTCTCCATTCTGCGTTGTTATTTCCTGACCCCAAAGTCATGCCTTAAATCGATTTAATCTGGATTTCACACGGTCGAGGCATAGACACCACCACGTTTGCTAAGCTTTCTGATTCCCTAATTTTCAAACTCAATGAACAGCAAAGAATTGCTAGTATGGTTTCACTTTCCTGAAATACCTTTCTTACCTACAACCATGAACATTGTAGCAGTCCCCACATGAAAGCTTCACCTCTCATATCCTACTCTATCAAGAAGGAATCATACACAAAAAGAAATAGGAAATGCTCCTTTGTCAACCGTGTTCATAGGATGATTCACGTCTCATGAAGATGATTTTGGGCTCTTTTTTTAATTGCAAGGGGAAGTTATAGAAAACACATCATTCCTGTTGTCTTTGAAGCTTGCAAAATGAGTAAACCCATTTATTTCCACGTGTCTTGGATTAGAGCTATTTATGCGCAAAGCATTCTAATACAAGACATAGGGAAATAAACGGTTTTGCTCGTTGCTGATATTGAATTCTGCAGAATGATGACTGTTTTTATTCATCAGTTTATTTACCAAAATTTCTAGCATAATTCAGTTGCAGGTACTTAATAAATGTTGCATTGAACTTCCTTCCCTTCAGATCATATGTTCTCTTATCAGAGAAGGTATTTAATGCACGTAAAAAATATACATTCCTAGGGCAACCGATGGCTCAGTCGGTTAGTCGTCCCACTGTTGATTTCAGTTTAGTTTTTGATGTCAGGGTCCTGAGCTCAAGCACCATGTGGAACCTGCTTAAAAAATAATAAAATAAAATAAAACATTCATTCCTTCTCTCACATTTTCGCACTACTGGAAGTGTGCATAATCTTAGATGGCGTAAGAATAATCCATGTGAATATGTTGCGTTCAGTATGTTGCGTTCAGAGTTAACTTTTCTTAATATATTTTGAATGACGTGTGCTATTTAAAATGGCGGTCGGTGTACTACGACTGGACACGGAAACATAATTCTCCATGACGAGTATGGTGGGACTCCATACCTTACTGATTTCGGAGAGAGAAGGTTTCAATGGTGAATCCCACGCCATGGAAAACCCTCTACCCTCCAAATGAGGCCAAAATGATGTGTGATGTTGATCTACATTACATCGTCAGGTATTTCATATTTTTTTTTTTTTGAGACACGGTTGCATTTATGAGCACGTGTTTGCCCCCACACTGGTAAGCCAGGATGTGAGTGAACACACTGGTTATGGCTCATTGTGTCTGTTTAGGACACAATACATGGACTTCTGCAGACATAGGTCTAGAGTTGGCCAGATAACATACAAGATGTCTCGTTAAACATGAAATGTCTATGTGGACTTCCCCAGACATAGGTCTAGAGTTGGCCAAATAACATGCAAGATGTCTCGTTAAACATGAAATATTTATGTGGACTTCTCCAGACATAGGTCTAGGGTTGGCCAGATAACAAACAAGATGTCTAGTTAAGCATGAAATGTAGCTAAAGAATCTATATTTACAGTGGAAAAACTACTTGCCAATATTGCACGGACACATTTACGGTAAAAATATTCACCATGTATCTGAAATTCACGTTCAACTGGGAACCCTGTGCTTTTATTTGCTGAAGCTGGTAACATCCGTTGACCCACTGTCTGAATGAACAAGGTAGTCAAAGGCTGGTGGGCACCTGGGTGGCTCCTTTGTTTAAGTTTCTGACTTTGCCTCAGATCATGATCCTGGGGTCCTGGGATCGAGTCCTGTGTTGGGTTCCCTGCTTTGCCAGGAATCTGCTTCTTCCTCTCCCTCTGCCCCTCCCCCAATGCGTTCTGTCTCTTAAATAAATAAAACCTAAAAAAAGAAAAAAAAATAGCTGAAGACTTTAGAATGACCCTAATGGGAAGATATAATAATCACCAAGCAGGCATACCCTTTAAAACACACGTATGCCCACACACCATGTACTCTCATAAAATTCCTATAACACATTACTTTCCCCCCAAGCCTTAGTTGGCTTCCAATGCCAGTGTCTCTAAGGAATTTGGAAATGGTGGTTCTCTGCATGATTTTTTTTTTTTTTTAATGTTTAATCATTCCTCAGGTTTTATTTCTTCAGGCTAAATGATCTCAAGTCTTTGATTACTCTCTTCTACGTCTGTTAAATATTTCAAAATAATGGTTTTCATGAATATACAAAATTGATGCTAAAGAAAAAAATAGGGAAAGACCAGCTGGCTTCATGACCCTGTGGAAAATAAAGATTGTTTCTGTGCTATTTAATGATAATATCACACGTTAACATCTAATCAGAAGCATTCCTGTGAATAATGTGAAGAAGTTAGCATATTAATGAGCCCAGCCCATAGGCTTAAAAGTTATGAAAGTCACTGCTGGATTTTTATGTAAAATAATAGCATCTGAAGAAAAATATGTTTGGCAGGTTTTTGATAACACAGCCCCTGGTCTTTATTAATCGTAGAACTGTGTCATTCAGATATTATCAATTTGGATAGGTTTAGACATCTCTAAGAAAATACTACTTCAGTTTCTTTATTGAAAGAAAGTAGAAGTCAGATAAAAGGCGTTATAACTATAAAATCTCAGGAGTTTGGCAGAATTACACAACAGCTTTGGAATAACAAATAACACTTGAAGGTAATTCTAGTCAGAGGTTTGGAAGCGTCGAGTCCCGAAAAGTCTAATTAGTACAGCTAATGTGGATGATTAAAGAAAGGCTTCTCTGGAGTGAATTCTAAAACTGTTATCTTTTTCTTTTCTTTTTTTTTTCCCGTGGCAAAAGATGGCAAAGGAAAACACGTCTGAAATATCTTTTTTGGTATAGCAATCAAAGAACACATTCGGTGCCTCTACTACTTCTTGGAGCCGGTTGAATAAAGTGTCTCAGAGACTGACATTAAAATGTGGGTAAACTGGCCATGGTTTCCACAATCATGATAAATCAGTTGTTCGTATTGTAGCCTACATGGAGGGGTAACCCTTTTGCCATATTTTCAATGATTTCTAACTATGATTAATGATGTGATACAGAAAATACGCAGAGCTATACCCATCAGAGTAGGGTTCTTCCAAAGGGCAAAAAGGATGGGTCTTTAAAAACAGGATGTTGACCACAGTAACTATTTCCAGATGTCGATCCTCCCTGGGACCATAAACACATTCTGTGCGACTCCATAATATATTTTTGGAGCTTAGGATGGAGATAATTAAAGTTTATATGGGGAAAAAAAAATATGTGAAAATAATTAGAACACACCAAAAAAAAAAAAAATGTGATGGAGAACTAACCATAGTAGACATTTAAATAGTACAGGATCTCTATTCTTTTCTATATAATAAAAAATAAAATAAGTGGAATCAAAGAGAAAGTTCATAGTGAGGCTCAAATACATGTGGAAAAGTCCATAAAACAACATGTCTGGTGATTGAGTGGAGATTTACTTTCTACTACATAGTGTTGGGACAACTGGTAGACTCATGGGAAAACAATTTGGATTAATTATATATTTCACACCAAAGGAAAGACTACATTCCAGATGGGGACATAAATGTTAAGTGAAAATGAAAGAAAGAAAGAAAGAAAAAATAGAGCAAAAGGATAACATGAGGGAATTTCTTATATGTCAGAGTTTTTAAAAATTCTGACTACATTCAAAATAAGTTTTTGAATACCAAAACAAAAACCAAACAAAAACCAACAAAACAATACCCAAACCTATGCACTATAAACAAAATCATGTAACAGAAAAATAGGGAAAGGCGTCATAACATACATCATCGATTAAGAGCAATGTCAACCTAAGGTATAACATTTTTATGTAAATTAGAAAAAAAAAAACTAAAACCTTTTTTAATGGGCAAAAAAAAAAAATCATTAAAGGCAATATATATGAAATACGGCCCTTATCAGAGGAAAAAGATGTTCAGCCACACTCAGAGAAACAAATTAGAATTAAACAAATCTTCACTGGGATTCTGATGATGGAGCAAAAGGCTTCATGAGTCCAAGGCAGAAGCTGACATCCTACACCCCTTCATGGGACATGTGTGACATTCCTCAGGCTCTCCTGGATGCCCTAACCAAAGGACAAATGGTTAACTTGTAGAGGTCACAGTCCTGCAAGACCTGAGTCTCCCCCAGTTTACAAATGTCCTAGTGATTTACAAGGGAGAAACTTTCTTATCAATAGGCTACCTTCCAGAGACCCATAACTCAGTTTTCTGAAACCCTAACATCACCCTCCCCTCCCTAAAACTGAGGGAGGCTGAGGAAGGAGGGAATGTAAATAAAGTTGAGTTTCTTCTAAGCCTAAAAGTTATTGATAAGGATGTGCGATAGGAAGAGTGTGGCATTTCTCCACAAAACTCCCAACTGTCTTCATGTTGGTACATTGTTAGAGGAAAAATCAGCTTGGCTTGACAATAACCAGGTCTTCAGTATCCTGAGTCTTCTTTACTGCATGACAGCCCTTTTGGACATTCCCTTTGTTTTCACCTCCCCAACTCCTGAGTATACAATCTGCCATGCCTGAGGACCCCGGTGCAGCAGCTCTTTCTGCTCTTGGGTCCCGCCCCGTGCTTTCATAAAATCACCTTTTTGCACCAAAGATGTCTCAAGAATCCTTTCTTGGTCATTGGCTCTGGACCCCACTTACATTCTAAAGGTTTATCAATGCCAATTGTCTCCAAAACGTTTTATGAAAATTGGCCGGGACTTTGAGTAAACTTCAGTTTCATAGGTCCCCAAAGAACCCCAATTTTTATAACCCCTTTGAAGGCAAATTCAGCATTATCTGAAAGACAATAAAGCAAAGGAAGCAACAAACAAACACAAAATCACGGGGAATTCGCTTACTTTGAAGCCATCAATACAGTGCTCAGAGTTTACTCTGAAGATACCCCTCCAACAGTGAAAACACACACCCCAAAGGAGAGTTACTGGAGCATTGTTTGCAATTGTAAAATATTGGGAAAAGAACCCTGGAATGTCCATATATAAGAGGGTGTTTGAATATGCCATGGGGAATTCCCACAATGTAAGATTAGGAAAACCGAAACAAAGAGAAATTTAAAGAGCTTCTGTTGAGCCTTTTTTGAGAATTTTCAGATAATACTGGTAATTGAAAATGCCAAGTACAGAAGTATTATGCCCGAGCTTTCGCATCCGAGAGACCACCAAGGAGCCAACACCGATGCAATCACATGAGGGTTTATTTGACAAGCTTAAGCTTGGGCCCAACTATACCCGACACAGCGGAGTAGGGACTTGGACTCGGAACCAGATTACAGTCAGAGTTTTTAAAGACAGAGTCAGGGTGGACTTGGTGGTGGGTGAGGACAAGGGGATTATGGATGATGTAAGTCTCCAAGGAATTTTGGAAGCAAGGTCTCCAGGACCTTGAGGGGCTAGCTATTGTTGGGAGAAAGGTTATTTATTACCAGTAGTAAAAATCTTCTCCTGAGACCCTTTAGATGTGTATCAGTGGGCCATATGCTTGGGAATGATTCTCAACACTATCTTGGAGGTTTAGAGATAAAGGAATTGTTAGAGTAGACTTACAGGATCCTGGTCATCATACCTGTCGGGGTAGGGAGTTGGTGAGACTAGGATTGTCCTCAGCAAAACCTCAAGGTGAGGGCTGTTGAGTCCCCAGGGCAGAGCCACTCTGTCTGTTTCAAGGGCTTGCCAGTAGGTGAGGAATTTTAATGATTTTCTTCTGCCTCTGTTTCCCACATCAGCTAAACTTGAGGTGAGATGGCCTTAGTTTTCTTGGCCTCCACAGAAGACTACTCTAGTTTCTCTCTAATGTGCGTGCGCACGTGTGCGCGCATGCACGCACCCCCCTCCCCCAAGCTAAAAGGTGAAGTGAAAAATGAAAAGGTTCGTTTGTATGAAAGGTAGTATAAGACTAAAGCAGAAATTACTGGTCTTTTTTATGTTTGGGGGTGCAGATGAACAGGTTGGAAAGATACGGAAAGTAGGGATGAGTAATACGGCTTATGGGGCTCTGACCTCTGAGTATGCTTTTTTGTACAAGTGTGACTATATTATTTTTTCTTTCTTTCTTTTTTCTTTTCTATTTATTTATTTATTCAGGGTAGGCTCCTTACTCAATGTGGGGCTTGCACTCACAGCCTGAGATCAAACGTGAGATGCTCTACCAACTGAGCGAGGCAGGTGCCCCATAATTGGGACTTTGAATGCTGTATTATACATCAACCTCCTCAGAAACTGACCTACGGTCACCAGGATGGAGAAGAGGGAAAAAACATAAACGTTAACTCACACAAACACAAATGAAGCCAACTCTATTTCCAACGAGCCACATAAGCACCTTGAAGAGAAGGCAGACAAAAATGTACCTGTACACAGAATGCCCACCACCTACCTGGATGAAAGACAGAAGGACAGAAAGAAATGCATGTCCAGCTCCCCTGGGTACCCCTGGTGGTCACTGGCATGGGTTGGCTATTCTCTAATGGCTTAATGGATATTCTTGGATAGAGCAAGTGAGTAAGGGGGACCTGGGGGGCTCAGTGGGTTAAACTTCTGCCTTTGGCTCAGGTCATGATCCCAGGGTCCTGGGATTGAGCCCCACTTTGAGCTTCCTGCTCAACAGGGAGCCTGCTTATTTCCCTTTCTCTTTGTCCCTCCACTGGCTCATGCTATCTCTCTCTCTCTAAAATAAATAATTTAATTTAAAAAAAAAAAAAAAAGAACAAACTGGAGAAGCCTCTAGAAAGAAAACATCTAAGAACTGGCCAAGGTCAGCTGAATGTCACACTTCTCAAGTCAACCACACTAAAAGCGAGAAGACAATAAATCAAAGTCTTTAATTAGCTGAAGAGGGGGGAAAAAACGATATCATTTTAACCCAAAAATATTGTAAGAAGCCAAACATGTGAGGATTAGAGCAATGTTTAAAAAATACAAGGATCCAGAATGTTTCCTCTCCCTCCCCTCATGTATACTTTCTAAATGTAAAATCTGATCATTCAGGAAACCTTTCATCAGAATGAAAAGAAAAGAAATATTAAGCCAGGTCACTAGAAATTGCACCAAATCAGAAGATACGAAGGCTGGAAGAAAATTATTAGAGATTCCTGCAGACCTTGACATTTGGAAGTGTGTTTGTTTAGTAGCAAAGTTTCGATGATGTTAGGAATACATTTTCATCTCTGCGAATCCAATTAAAATGTTTAAATGAATAATATTTACATAATATTCAAATACGTTCTTTTATTGAGTTAGAACATTTTTGGACTTCAACCAACCATGAAACCCAAAAGACTTAATTACATTCCAAAAAAAAAAAAAAATTGAAAATGTGAAAGTGTCCTATAAAAGCACAAATTGGAAGGAAGAAAAGGTGTACAAATTTTTCCCATATTTCAGGGGAAAGATGATCAGAAATGGATTCTAATGCAGCTAAACTATTTAAGATCATTTGTTCAGGTTGAAATGCTCATTACAAGTATATATATATATATATATATATATATATACACACACACACACACACACACACATATATGTATATGAAAAAAATATATATATATACACACACACATATATGTATATGAAAAATATATATATGCAAAATAAAATTAAATGTTATATATATATATATGAATGAATGAAATGTTTAATTATGTTTCCTTTTGGAGAGTGAGATCATTTTTGGATTTCCTTTTACCAAGAGCATTTTAATGAGTTTCCATGCACGTTTGAATCATTCCCGTCTCCAGATTCGCAACAGCAAGGGGTATAAATAAATTATGCGTTTACATGTGTAATATTCGAAACCTAAAAACACCTGTAATTAATTGGAAAGCAGAGTGTCTCCTGCAGGGAAGGGGCACGAGCTCCACCAGTGGGAACACAGTCCTGCTTATGAAAGGTTCTTCCTAGCTCAGTGGTGGTAGGCAGGGTCCGTCACATTTGCTGAGCTTGCTTTGTAGCCAGAAAACCCCAATCCCACTCACCCCAGCAGGAAAGTCTGCAGCATCAAACAGTGCCATGCACAGCAAAATTAAAAATAATAATAGTAATAATTAATATAGGGGAGAGTAAACCAATGAAACAAGGATCTGTAAATTCAAAGATGTATTTATTTGGAACTGGAAATAGACTGCTGTCAAATTTTATACACTCTGGGATTTATTTAAATGTCCTTTTTTGTTGAGAGGATTGGGGACTTTCAGCACGTAAAAACCATCTACACTGGGATGTCTGGTTAGTTTAGTCAGTTGAGCATCTGCCTTTGGCTCAGGTCATGATCTCAGGGTCTTGGGATTGAGCCCCACATCAGGCTCCCCACTCCTTGGGGATCCTGCTTCTCCCTCTCCCTCTGCCTCTCTTCCTACTCATGCCTGCTCTCCTACTTTCTAACAAATAAACTAAATTCTTAAAGAAAAAGAATGACATTCTTTCACATCTTTGCAAATATTATAAAGGTACGGCTTTAATGGGAGACACACGGACTTTCCTATCTTCTTCTGCATCCAATCTGTTGCAACATGTTTCTGTGATTGGCAAATGAACAAAATCTGTGCTCAAGAGGTAGGTAATTAGAAGAGAGAAGGGTATTTTAAGAGCCTTTTGCAGGTTGCTGTGGTTTGGAACCACACCAAGGTCCAACACATAGTACTTACTTCAAGATCCTTGCCATATGGAATGTCAAGTCATCATCCATGATATCTTCTTAGTCTGTTCTATGACTATCAATCACGAACTGGGTAAATTATGGCTTGCATTTCAGGGGGTCTTTTATCCATGCATGATTTTCTAATAACATCATATGCTGCTCGTTTGGAAAATGGTGGTCTCTGCCTTGTGCGGATCTTGAACTTTTGGATATATTTTGTCACGGTAGCAAAACCGTCTATGTCAGTAATCACTCCTGATGGGGCCAGAAGCAATCTTTAAGTCAGGAGAGGCTGTCTACAGTATCGCACTCACATTTTCCAAAACCCTTTTGTTCTCTTGCAAACCCAAATTGAGCACTGTCTACCAACATAGTTAGGTGTGGACACAGCCATTCCAATCATTTCTGAGAAAAGATCTGCCAAGCAACCAAATTTGAAGAATGCTAGACTTTCTCCTTATGTTCATTCTAGTAAAAAACACAGCTCCATCTTCAAGAGATGTGCCCTCAACAGTCGAGATGGAACCAAGTGAAGGACTCTGTTTCGCAAAGGATATCTTCAGGTGGAACTTTCCGTAGCGAAGGTATAATGTTGACTTCTACCGTTGAGTGCAACTCTTTCTTTGTTTTTCCTTTTTCTTTTATTACAGTAAGAACACTTCATAGGATACTTGCCCTCTTCAATTTTTGAATGCATAAGGTGTCACCACACACCCATTAGAATGGCTTTTCCCAAAGGAGGGAAAGAAAGCAGAGCAGAAGGGAGGGAGAGAAGAAACAGCAGGTGTTGGGGAAGATGTAGAGAAAGGGGCGCCATTTTGCACTGTTGGCGGGAATGTAAAATGGTGCAGCCACTCTGGGAACCATATGAAGATTCCTCAAAAACTAAAAAAATAAAATTACTCTATAATCTAGTGCCCTATTTCCTGCCCCCAGTTTTACAGAGGTATAGCTGACCCATAAAATTGTATGTATTTAAGGTGTAGAATGGGTTAAACGCTGAAGTAATTTCCATAATCAAATGAATTAACACTCCCATCCCCTCACACCCCGCAACACTAACTTGATTTACACCCAGTTACTGTCTTTTGTGGCATCTCTATGAATGTCAACCCAATGAAAAAAAAAATAGTAATAATAACTTCTGGGTATCATCATGAAAATAATCCTGAACTCATGTTTCCCTGAATGAGTCTCAGGGACTCCAGGGCTCTATGTATGGACCACACATTGAGAGCTATTGTTCTCTCTTCCAGAAAGCCTATTTAGGAAAAAATAATAATAATAATAAAAAAATAACATGCCTTGAAATACTGCAAAAGTGATGATAGGAAACAAGAAGCTTTGCCAGTGATTTCATGAACTTTTTTTTCAATATAGAAGGAATACATTGCTATTTTCTGGATATATCATCTCATTGAGAAACACATATCACTTATCCATCAAATATTTATTTGGCACCAACTGTGCACTGGGAGGCACGTCTTCTGTGGCTTCTCCAAAAGGCACATCAGACATCTGGGGGAAATTGGGGTCACTATAACGAGGAGGGACTTCTGCCATCAAACTTGGCTCTTCGTTGCAAGAAAATCTGCTTTTGTGGGAAGAAAACTGCTAAATTGGTAAAAAAAAAAAAATACAAAACAAAAGAACTCAGATTGAAGTTGCCTTCTTCCATGGAAATGAATGCATTTCTGCGGGTAAGGCCATGCTCACAGATAATCCTCAAAATCCCATCCATGGGTCACCTGGGGATTCCCGATCACTGCTTATATTGCATTGCCAAAATTCTCTTTCTTTGCAAACTTCCAAAGAAATGTCATATTTAATTAAGGAGAATTAGATGCACAATCTGGAGAGATGAGGTACAGGGCTGGCTGAGAGCCGAGTGAAGGTGATAATGGCTCTTCTTGCTGGTTTCATTATGGGCTGCATTTGGAGCGCCTTTCCCATCTAAGCCACATAAAAATGCGACATGTGGGGGTTCAACTTCTACTCTCCCCCTTCAGAGAAATGCTTTGCATTGGCTCAAAAGAAAACGTGATTTCCAGACTCCATTCTTTTTGCCTTTTTTTCCGTTCTTGTCTTTCTTTCTTTGCCCTTGATTTGCCCACCATGAAGCAAGCATTCCAACGGTGAGCTGACTTGCTGGCGCTGGCACTGTCTCTGACCTTCCAAAGTTCTCCCATGACTTCTCAGAGCCTAGTGGTTTCCAAACGGGATCTTCTGCCACAATATGCTGCTCTGGGTGTGAATGGACAGGCAGATCCTTCTGAATGTTGGTAGAAACAATGCCAGGATGTACAACAAAGAGCAGGGGACAGCTGGGTCCTGGTCATGTGCTTTGTGCAGCAGGTAAGAATGCCTCAAAAAGTCCACCTGTGTTTGCATTTCATTTAAAGCTGATTGCAGGTTTTGCAAAAGCAAGGCATTAAGGAGACACGTTTTAATTTTTTTTAAAAAAATTTTATAAGCATATAATGTATTATTAGCCCCAGGGGCACAGGTCTGTGAATCACCAGATTTACACACTTCACAGCACTCACCATAGCACATGCCCTCCCCAATGTCCATAACCTCACCACCCTCTCCCTACCCACCCCCTCTGGCCCCTCTCAGTTTGTTTTGTAACATTAAGAGTCTCTTATGGTTTGTCTCCCTCCCGATCCCATCTTGTTTCATTTTTTCCTTCCCTACCCCTTAAGACCCCCACATTATATCTCCACTTCCTCATATCAGGGAGATCATATGATAGTTGTCTTTCTCCAATTGACTTATTTTGCTAAGCATGATACGCTCTAGTTCCAACCACGTAGTCGCAAATGCCAAGATTTCATTTCTTTTGATGGCTGCATATTATTCCATTGTGTATATGAACCGCATCTTTATCCATTCATCTGTTGATGGACATCTAGGTTCTTTCCATAGTTTGGCTATTGTGGACATTGCTGCTATAAACAATTGGGTGCACGTGCCCCTTTGGATCACTACATTTGTATCTTTAGGGTAAATACCCAGTAGTGCAATTGCTGGGTCGTAGGGTCGCTCTATTGTCAACTTTTTGAGGAACCTCCATGCTGTTTTCCAGAGTGGTTGCACCAGCTTGCATTCCCACCAACAGTGTAGGAGGGCTTCCCTTTCAAGCTGATGGTTTTCACAGACACAACCCTTTGCTACACATATGACTAGACAAGAAGTCTGACTTCAGACACAGCGAGAAGCTACTACTGCTGGACATCAGGCCAAAGACCCACTAGGGATGCCAAATCCTGTGCCAGGGGCCTCAATTAACCCCAGAGCACAGATTCTCCTGAGTAGGGAGACAAACATGGAGAGAGTCAACTCCATGAAAAAACTGCCTTCCAGTGCAATCGGACATGAGGTCAATCCCAGTGAACAAACATGGAAAATCAAAATCACATCTAAGAATAGATGCATTCATGTGCCACATGTGTTCTTAAACATGGGGGGCAGTTTGGTAGGCAGGCTAAAATGACTAAAATGAGTATGTGTACGTTTACTTAGGGCTTTCCATCTCAAGCATGGATGGATTTCCATGGATGGACACAATCACGGTACCCATCGCCGTTATCTGCTGCCTCCATGGATGAAGGTAATCATGGCGACCCCATCTCTATCACCGACTGACCATTTTCTCCCAAAGCACCCTTGGCTTCTCTTCCTAAGGGTGTGACCACGTTGGTCCAGGCTCATTCCAATGTCAATGTTCAAACTCTTCCAAATCACACCATTCACTTAGAAAGAGTGGGAACCTGGGATGTCAGCAGCCATTGGGGAGAATAAACATGGGGAGAGGATCCATTGACAGGTGCATAGAGCACAGAACAGGGTGGTTGTAGAGAGAGGGGACACAGTCCAGTGGGTCTTGACCAGCATTTACTGCAAGCACTGGAAATGATACCCAAAGTCTCAACTTTGTTGCTGAACATGTTCATTAACAACCAGCCTGAAGAAACAACCCTGATTCTAAGACACCCTAGTGTGCCCTGGGTCACACACATGAGTGGGGTCAAAGTATGTTTGGGTTTATGTGGAGGCTCAGACACCCCTTCTCACTGGAGGGGATGATGGCGTGCAGGTGCCCAAGTCCACACCTACATGTAGACTAGAATACACACGGAAATATCTGTACAGCAGAGCCTGCAATTTGAATCATTCCACATTTTGATGAGGTTTCCATAATAGGTTCTATGGTGACATAAAAATGCAGATGCTTAATTTTGTTTCCAGTGCTCAACTGATAACATCTGGTTATCACTCTAGGTTTCGGCACCAACTTTTCCTTTCTTTAAAAAAAAAAAAATGCATGCATTTTCAAGCACAATGCTAAATTTGCAGGCTGTCAAAGGAATAGAACACAGGTCTTACATGATAAAGGTGATCCCAGATCCTGAAGACACATGAATGTCTTTTCTTTGTTGCCTCCTTCTGGTATCAGTACCTCCCACAGACAGGGAAACCATACTACCTTTTGTCACATCAAACGTTTATTTAGTCTTGAAACTAAAGCTCCCAACAAGGGCAGCATGTGCTTTTCAAAGTAGGACACAACAGTTTCCACGAGGTGGAGACCGAGACAGCCCACCATCTCTCCCCAATCCTTGAGAAGCTGCAGGAGGCTTGTGTGTGCAAACACAAAGGGACAGAGGAGCTCTCCTACCGGCAGATGTGAGCCTATCCCTATTTCCATAAGAGATGGATTATTGAAACGCTGTTCTAGATCTGGAGAGTGAGACTGTGTTTGCAATGTGAACGCAAAGCTCTTTGCCATTTAAATACTTGAAAATGATCTCAGAGACTTATGCACTGAGAACAAACAATATTTTAAAAATTTCTACTCTGGGCTTTAACAACATTCATTTTCTGGAAGCCAGCAAGACAAAAGGAGCTTTTCAGGAGCTATGGGCAGAGGCCCAGGGAGTGGGGATTCACTTCTCAGCACAGCTCATTGCACACAGTAGGTGCTCAATTGATGTTTGTTGAGAAGAGAGTCTTGGAAACACAGAACAGTCTTGGAGAAGGAATGCCCCCGACCTTGAGCCCTCTGCCGTAATCAGGATAACGCTCAGCCGTTTCCCAAGGCCGCTTCCATTTTTCCTCCACAGAAAGGATGTTTGTGAGCATTAAATCCCTATATGCTTATTTTTTTTTAATTACCCAAAAGGTCCATGTCATTGAACATAAAAGAAATGCATTGTGAACAATTAGTTATAATTTGCATTTGGTTGGGGATTTTCTAGTTCATCGGTTCTGTCATTTCTAATTTATGTATTGTGGGGGATAATGAGGCCAAGTAAATTACAAAGTCCGAAGGAGTGTACCATTCCTAGTCTATATAAATAGGCACCATTCATCGTTCAAACGTAAACTAGAGTGCATAATAGCCCATCGTTTCATGTTAATGGGTCAGTGGAAAACACGGGGAGATGCACAGACATGACCTCATGTAGAAAGCATCATCTCAAACTCCATCCATCTTAGAGAAAGCTCAGCTTGAATTTTTATCTCCCCCTAGAACCTGTGTGCTACTATTCAAGCGTGGTATGTCCATATTACCCAATGGAGGTACCAAGAGGCACACGAACAGGGTAGAAACAGAGCATCGTGACTTGGAATTTAATAAGAGACCTTTGTGATTCAGATAAAATCCATCCCCTTTTTTGCCTACATTAAAAGTGGGGAGGAAGTATAAACTCTATAAAAATCTATGGTTTGAAGCACGATTAGTATAGAAAGAAAGATCTCTGGAAGAGACTACCACCTGTGATATTTCTTTGCAGTGTGTTTGATATCGTGGCCTGCGGGAAACCAATTGACTTTCACACGTCTCTCTTCAAAACTGATCATTGTTGGTTACCCACTATTAAAACTGGGTGTGGGACTTTTGCACACATAGGGGTGTTTTACTCACAGCTACTAATGTGGAAAGTACCTTTACGCCATAGCTCGGTTGCTGGTTTCTGTTTGGTCGTCACCCAAACTAATACAGCATGACAAATTTAATCTTGATTTCCAATTTTCTGCTAACTCGGTGCTCCGAAAACCTGAACTCATAGAAGTGCGTAATAATCCTATTTCTCACTGAAGACATATTGCTTTAGATATGTCATTTGAGCATCATGGCCTCCCAGCTACGAGACTGTACATACCCAGCTTCCAGAAGTGAAACTCAGAATCTGCAAGTTGCCATCCTGTCAGGAAAGGCACTAAAAAATATTAAATTTAATTTTTTTTTAAAAAGTCACTTGAATCTCTCTCCCTCAGGTCTGCAAACTCCCCACATTCTTTGTCTGCCCATCAGAATTTAATACCCCCTCTTAATTATTTTTAATTACATGAGCATAGTTTATACCCCATGACTATAATCTCTTAGAGATCCCCAGTTCTGCTTCTCAGTTTATCTAACAAGTGTGACATTATGTATAAACACATGCCTGCTTTTATGTTACAAACCCAGGGGAAAACAGGGAAAGAATGATGCCTTACTACCTATTTCTAAAGCCACCATGGATGTAGATGCAAACAAGAGCTTATCGGATAGAGAGATAAGTCCACACAACACAACATCAGCCACACGAGTGAAAGGAATCCCAATACACCCTATGATCGAACCTAACAAGACCGTTAGCCATAGTCCCAAGTCCTTCTCACAAAGAACCCAAAACTATGTATGTCAAACCAGAAACATGGTGCTTTGAAAATCATAAGCAAAAGATGTCAACTTGTAATAGTAATATGATGGGTTTCCATGAAGAATTAACAGCAAATCACTGATTACACATAAATATACACCATATGCATGTATGTTTTCCGTATTACAGGCTAACCATTGATATTACACATACAGCCATGTCTATATCTGTGTGTATAATCAGGGCATATCTAAAATCATTGATTTTATATATCTACCTAGAGAAGCTATTGATTTATAAAGGTAGACAGAGACATAGGTGTTGACATAGATGGACATGTGTTGGTATAAACGGAGATAGATAAACATGTGTAGGTATAAATATAGATAGTTATAGATATATAATCAATGATTAGCCTGAAATCTTGGTGCAGAGTCATTGAAAATTCATCAAAAGCAGAACCCGGGGAGAAAGAATTTTTAAGAACCATAGCTCTGAAAATGTCAATGAACCTCTAACTTTGGAGTGTTTACTCCCACGGAAATTGGAAAAACATGGGCATTTCCAGAACTGTGGTTATTTAAATATTGTCATCTCTTTTGAGTCCCCCACCCCACCACCACGTTCCTCCACTGACCAGGTTTTGATGCCTGAGGTTCTCTTCTGAGAGCCCTGTGGTGATCAGAGAATCAGGACCTTTGCAAAGCTGCTCTTGTGCAAGGCACACAGGCACGGCTCTCTGTGTGATGCCTCCAGTGGAAATTCAAAGAGACACTATACCAGTGGAACAGAGCAGATGGTGCTTGCTTGCTCTTGCCTCTGAAGGTTGTCCATCAGGAAGCCGCTGCTGACCCAGGAAGCATCCTCCGGGATGGCAGGGAAAGCCGAGCTAATGAGGTGGGCCAGCGCAGCTCAGACAAAGGTTCAACAGTCAAGTGAGCTGTTCTCACCCACTATTGTCATCTTACACAACCCTCACTGCAATGTTCAGAAGGCAAGCTGGACCCCCGCCCTGCCCCTCCAGCTCAGGCAAGAGTGAAATATTTTAGCATATCAAAAGCTAATCTCGGGCAGGTAGAATAAAGCAGGGCATGTGGGAAGCTCCAGGGCATGGAAACTGGCCGGACAGACAATTCAGTTGTGGGTGGCCTCATTGTGCGTGTCCCCTCAGAAAGGGCAGAGGTGCTGGGCTCAGGGAAACCGAGGAGCTCCCTGCTATTAAGATGGCTTTGTTCATCTGCATTCAATAGCCTGGCAGTTCTTGTCTGTCTGGTTGCAAAACCATGGAGTTTGGGAAATGTCATCTCAATGCCCATTCTGAGATCATGAGAACAGATGCCACCAGCATCTTCACGTAGATGCATCTGAGAACGTTGTTACTTACACTTGCTGGTGTTCAGGACCATGTTGAGAGGCAGGCAGGTGGAGATACCAACCCTGTTTAGAGTGGAAAAGCATGTTTGGAGTGTATGTAACGCGTTTCGAGTTTGCAGGTGGCAATGCACCTTCAGACATGAAGGCTCGGAGCTCTTACATGACTGTAGACATCCTGTTCCCATTTTCAAATGAAAACAGGATGCACACCTCCAAGGTCACCACAACTTGGCTGTCGTTCAAAGACTTGTGCCCTGAAGAGTTTAAATCATGAAATTGCATCCCTGTTTGGGTTCTTTCCTACTCGGTGCTACTCACCCTCTGCTTTTTACTGCTTCATCTCAGCATCAGTGTCTTACCAAAAACACCTGCTTATGAATTTTCATTTCTCATCAAAACCTGAAGGTTTGGCTTGTGGGACACACAAAATACAACACATGTCATGGCTATTCAAATGGGATGCACTAGCCAATACAAACCCTAGGTTTTCACTTCTAGTTTTGAATGTGAGACAAAATGAGAGACCTTCATTCACATGGTAACACCACAAAGAACCCAAGTGGTGTGAGATCCACATGTACTTATGATGAAGTCCCAGAACCTGGGTCGGGTTCCGTGGGGTGAGGTTCGGAGCCGACGGCTAAAGAAAGAATTCTTAAGACGTCTCTGGTGCAAAAAGGTGGTTTATTAGAGCACAGGGACAGGACCCGTGGGCAGGCGGAGATGCGGCTGTCCCGGGTTGTGAGGGATGGCAGGTTATGTACCCTGCGGTTGGGGGAAGGTGAGGGGAAGGGAGGTTTCAGTGGAGTTTTCATATGCTAAAGAGGGCCTACAAGGTGCCAGAATGTCCCAGCTTGCCTGAGGACTTGCCCTTGCAGCTGGATCAATGTCGTCTTTAGACCAGCCGTTAACATTAAGATAGTTGGGAGACTTTTTGGTGGGATGTCACAATCCTGCTATCAATTGTCTTTGTTAGTGAGATTTAGTACATTTGTAAGCCAAGGGAGACTCCTGTCTAGCAGGATTGTGAGCTCTGCAAGTTAACTATTTGCTTATTGTTCATGGCAGTCAGGGCTGCCTGAGGGATGCTACACATAGGACTGAGGGGAAGCAGATGGAGGGGGGGTACAAGGCGCCAGCTTTTGCTTTGTCTTCAGCCAGCCTCGTGCTCCCTCATCACTTATGGGGCTATGTGGGGGAGTGGACAC
Source organism: Mustela erminea (assembly GCF_009829155.1). Taxonomy (NCBI): domain Eukaryota; kingdom Metazoa; phylum Chordata; class Mammalia; order Carnivora; family Mustelidae; genus Mustela; species Mustela erminea. The sequence goes on along the minus strand of NC_045635.1, from coordinate 2,328,287 downwards.
ATGTAGGGGAAGTTTTTATAAACTGATGTGCACAGAGAGAGAGGGGAGTCCTTCACAGCTAAGTGGTGAGATGCAAGAGCTTCCAGGAGGAAGAGGAGGAGGAGGAAGAGGAGGAGGAGAAGAAGATGGAGAAGAAGGGGAGGAGGAAGAGGAAGAGGAAGGAGAAGGAGAAGAAAAAGAAAAAAAAAAAGAAGAAGAGGAGGAGGAGGAGGAGAAAGGAGAGAAGGAAGGAAGGAAGGAACGGAGACAGGATATAGAATTCTACAACGAAAGCAGTCCTTGAAAATGCAGCTGACCTTTTCCCAACAGCTACTGTTTAGGGGAACGGGGCACCCGCAGCCACGTGCCTTGACAGAATCCGGCCCCGGGCAGCTGCCACCTCCAGAACGCATCCTCACGGTGACCTCCGCCATTGGCGGTCTCTGATCTGGAAACTACCTAATGATCAGTTGCCCGATCTTTGTTCAAAATGGACACATGGCTGAGAGAAGTAATTAAAAATTACCCCATTAATAAAAATTAACATGGAATCTCAATTTAAACCTAGGCCACTCAGCCATCTCTGAACTGTGTCGTTGGGCTTTATTGCAAGATGAAGACCCCAACAGAGAGGAAGGCTTTGCTCTTGGAGAAGCCGGAATATCACATGTGAAATCTCAAGTTGGTGGCCATGTCGATGCACCATGTAGTGTGAAAACCAAGGGAAATCCCAGAGCGCTTTTTTTTGTTTTGTTTTTAATGAAGAAAACTACTTGAGTGCATTTTATAAACACCCCATTATCATTGACAATTCTAGCATTTGATATAGAAAGCATTTTACTACAGGGACATCATGTGTTTTACAGATACTGTCAACATTACTGACATTTCTAGGATCATGAGAATCTCTCAAAATACCTAATGGCTTTGAACTACTGAGACGTTTCGCACAATCCTGCGTTTCCAATGACTCTTCATGGATTGGGAGTTGAGGACCATTATTAGATACATCTTAGGTAGTAATCGCTCATTTAACATTCTTGCTCCGTGTTTTATCGCATTATTTAACTAAGTTTTTGCACATGGAAGGAAGCTACCACGTCCTCTGCGAAAGGTTTCAGACTGGTCCAATGGTTTCCCCAATTATGCTAAATATGGCGGCAGGGAAGGTCAAGGTCAACCAGGACGTGTTGCCCAAAGCCGCATACCCTCCTTTTTGCATGTGCTCATCGTAGTTCTCTTTCCTTATCTCATTTCAGAGAGGATAGATTGCTGCCACCCGGGCGGGAGGGTGAGACAGAGGCATGTTTTTACTTAACACATGTAAAAAGCAGGGGGTATTTTAAAAGTAATGATGGGACCGAAATCTCTGTATCTAGTGCATTTCCAGGAACCTGGTTGTATTCAACCTTCAATTTTCTACAGTAAAATGTGGCAATTTTCTGCACGCCAATGTGCAGTCTTCAAAGCTATATTCCTCTGGGTACGTTGCTTTTCCTCCCTCTCCCCACTCCCTGGGGGGGAAAAAAGTGCTTGTGATTTAAACAGGAAAACCTTCTTCCATGCCTCACGATATGTTGACTTTCTTGGGTCAACAGATATGGAAACAGGAAACCTTCGTTGGTTATGAGGAAATGAACCCATAAGGCATTCATGACTCACCCAAACACTGGACAGCTTCATGTTGACAGCCTTACTCTGGGTTCTAACTGCAGCCTCAAGGGCCCCATGGTTTTTCTGGGATCGCTGTTCTGCCCCATGTGAACATGGAAACTAACCTCCAAGAGTTTTCTGTGGACAATGTCTTTAACAGACCCGATAACACATTGTATCCAAAGTAGAAATCTTTTCCCAGTTATTTTTTGGGGGGAAAATATTGGGAGGAAGAAAATATTATTTAAGGACATGTAAGTATGGTACAATTCTTTTTTTTTTTTTCTTTTGAGATCTCAGAAGCAAGTTAATTTGTTTTGTAGATGGCAGATTGGAGTAATTGCTACAGAGAAATGGATTTTTCAGGTCCCGGAGGCTCTTTAACCAGCCCTATTGAATTTTTGTCATTTCTTTACCCTAGCATTTACTGACTTTTCACTGTGCAGAAGTCCATACCCTGAGAGAGTGTTGTTCAGAGAGATGCATGCCTCCATGTGATTTCCAACAGTACATCCAATGACGGACAGGTCCCAGTCGCATATCACACAGAGCACGGGACCTGCAGAGACGTCATGAGGAATTTCCAGCAGCTGAGCATCCCCGTGATTCTGGTGTTCCTGTAGGTAGTTTGTTCAGTAATATGATTCCAAGGAACAAGGAGAGATTGGCAAGTGGAAGAGGGGAGGAGAGAAGGTCCATTCACAGATGCCCAGTGGATTTCCCTCTTCCTTCGTAAAATTTTTTTTAAATTAACGTATAATGTATTATTAGCCCCAGGGTACAGGTCTGTAAATCACCAGATTTACACACTTCACAGCACTCACCATAGCACATGCCCTCCCCAATGTCCATAACCTCACCACCCTCTCCCTACCCACCCCCTCTGGCCCCTCTCAGTTTGTTTTGTAACATTAAGAGTCTCTTATGGTTTATCTCCCTCCCAATCCCATCTTGTTTCATTTTTTCCTTCCATAACCCCCAACCTCCCCCCCACGTTGCCTTTCAAATTACTCATATCAGAGCGATCATATGATAGTTGTCTTTCTCCGATTGACTTATTTCGCTAAGCATGATACCCTCTAGTTCCATCCACATCATTGCAAATGGCAAGATTTCATTTCTTTTGCTGGCTGCAGAGTATTCCATTGTGTATATATACCACCTCTTCTTTATCCATTCATCTGTGGATGGACATCTAGGTTCTTTCCATAGTTTGGCTATTGTGGACATTGCTGCTATAAACAGTCAGGGGTGCATGTCCCTTTGGATCCCTACATTTGTATCTTTAGGATTTCCCTCTTTCTTAAGGTTCAGAAGTATTCCATTGTACATGTTACCCCATTTTCTTTATCCACGCACCCACCCATGCACACTTGGGTTGTTTCCATGCTTGGCTACTGTGAATGATGGTGCAATGAACATGGAGGCACAGATATCTCTTCAACATCCCGGTTTTTGGTTCGGGAGATACTTACCTGGAAGTGGAGTTTCGGGATCGTGTTAGATCTACTTTCAGCTTTTTTTTTTTTTTTTTTTTTTTGAACCTCCTTCTTCTTTCTATCATGGCTACACCACATACATTCCCATAACACTGTAGATGGGTTCCTTTTTCTGATCACTACCTACAGCAATCATTACCTTAAAAAAAATAATAGCCACTCCAGTTGGTATGAGTTTCTATCTCACTGAACTTTTCCGTTCTCATTTGCATTTCCGTGATGATTAGGGATGTTGAACAACTTTTCATGTACCTACTGGCCATGCAGAGGTTTTTGGAGAAATGTCTATTCAAGTTCTTTGCTCCTTTTAAATCAAGTTCTTTTGCTATTGAGTTGTATACATTCTTTATATTCTTTAAATGTTAACTCCTCCAATAAACAAAGTTTCTGTCATGTGAGATGAACAAGTTCCAGACGTTTGGTGTAAAACACGGTGTCTGTAGTTAGCAGTATGATATCGTGCACTTCAAAACACATGAAGAGGATAAACGTCACATTAAATGTTCTTACCACACACAGAGAAGAAAGAGAAAATCAGGACACTTTTGGAGGTGGTGGGTGTGTTGAGTACCTTGAGGTTGGTGATGGTATCATGGGTGTACACCCATATCCAAACTCATTAAGATAGGTACTTTGAATGTGTGCCAATTTTGTATATCAACAATACCTCAGTATAGCTTAAAAAATTTAATGCCAAAAATAAAGAAACTTTCAGGGGTTCACTAATCAACAGACAACTGGTGTTTTATTCTACAAGCCTGTTTGAGGAACCTTATGAGATACATTTCAGACCTATCTATGCTCATGGCAGATGGGGGAATCATGTCTCCATTTAAGCATTGGTTTCTGTCTCCCATTCACTGGGATGCACCTTCAGGTACCTCTCCTTAGACAGATAAATCTGGAAGGAAGGAAAAAAAAATAAAGTCGGATATTGCAGGGACATACCTGCATAAAGCCGGTGAAAATCCCAGTGGATGCCTCAACATTCATGTAGGTTTTAGAATTAGAAGTAGGAAAAGTACATGAGGAAACCCCAAAAGGTATCTCTACACACATCTATACCGTCATTTCCTCTTCCTCCATGAACTTACATTTACTTGATATTTATTGATCAGATGCTATGTCGAAAAGTCCATCTCTTTTTTTTTTTTTAATCTCAAGCAATTTTATCAATCTAATAAAAACCACAGGTATTTCTTGGGAAAAAAATATAATCACCACGCGAGTTTGCTTGTAATCTTTGAAAGATGGAAAACCACATAGCTGTCAAGAAAAAACCCCACCTCTATAACAACAGGTGTAGTACTTGGGAGGTAAAAGGATGAGTAAAACCTTAATTCTGTCATTAATGTGTCTGAATGAGGTGAATGGACAGGTCTGTATCCACCAGTGTTACAAAAGAAGTTGAAATAAGAGCTAGGATTATAGATAAAACTTTCAGGGGCAACCCAAAGAAGAGGTGTGGCTATTTCTAACTGGACATGTCATCTTCTTGGGTTGCCTATTTGGGGTCATAACGACTTCTTGGCTTCAGTGAAAAACAGAGGGGGTCACCTCAAAGCCACAGGTGCAACATGTACCCACCCTCCCGCCATGTACAAAATGTGATCTGTGCGATCCTGATAAGTGCCTTCAGAATCCCGATCTTGGCACAGGATAAGAGAGACCAATGGCAATTTCTTTGCCCAAAGAAACAAATTAGCATTTCAAAAATTATTGAAAATCAATGCAGGACCAAGATAAGCTTTTAGGGCAAGGCAGTGTGAAGGGGATTCAGGGAAAACAAAACTCATTCAGGAAATTCCATCCCCTCTTCTGCAGAAAGGGTTAGTGATGGCTCCAAGACATGAAGGATTTGGGATACTTTTGTCTTATGTTTCTATTCTTAGATATTCCTTTGGTTTGCAGATCTAAGGAGGCTTCCCATGATGGCCATTGTCCAGCTGGAAAGAAGAGAATTTGTTCTCTCAGGTCAGGAAAAGAGAGGAATGGTGCCTTCCTTCTCTCCACATCCTACGGGCCAGAAGTTAGTCACTAGACCCCTCCCGGCTTCAACAGATACAGGAGAATGGACACCAGTCCCTGCACCCAGGCACCCTGTAAATAAAGAATGTTTTCTTACGAAAGGAGTGTGTTAACGTCAAACTCTGCCACATTGAGATAACACGAAAGGAAATCTATACTGTGTGTGTGTATATACACACACACACAGTGTGCATGTCCGTATGTATGGGCACGTGGGCTCTGTACATGCCATGTAAGTTCAGAGCGATGTGCATGTGTCTCCAGGCAGAACGGGAAGTTTGCTAGTTCGAACACATGCTGAAATGCACATAACTAGCAATAAAATTAGATTCAGATTGGACCCACTAGGTACTCCTGGTGCTTCAAAGATGTGTATTATTTTCAAAATAATTTTTGTTCTACATTCGGGAAAGCTACATGGGTGTTGAACCCAAAGATAAAAACTCACTTCTCAAGCCAGAGGAGAGGCTCTAAATCATATGATCACACCCCAATTCCCTCTGTGTTTAAAGAGTATTATTTCTGGAAAATATATATTATATATAGTTATATTTAAAATTTTTATTTACTATTTTAAGCATACTAGTGGATTTAATACATTATGTACTAAATGAGATATACTTATGTATTTAAATTAAATACACTCATGTATTTAATATATTGTGTGTTACTTATATTATAAATATATAGGCTTACATATATTTATATATTTACATAGGTAATATATATATAAATTTATATAAATTTACAGATGTAACTATATATGTATGTTTTTTAAGTGAACAAGAACTTTGTCACAACAGATCACTTGTTACATTTCTATTATTTCAAGTAAATCTTTACTTTTCCCAAGGTTTCCTTCTGTCTGGGGTGGAAAAGCGGACAGAGGGAGGTATTAAAAGACACAGACTGTGGAAATGTACAGACCACATGCTTCACATGACTCATTCTACGTTGGTGTGATTATAAGCAATTTGTGGTTTCTTTAACATCCCAGTTTTTTCTCTGCAAATGTTTCCTCAAGAAGTAGATTTCCTTTGAAATATGTAAGGTTCGTCTTTAAAAAATGACAAGTACATAAACACGAATATTTTAGATGAGAAAAAGAAGTATGCATTGTTCAACACATCTTTGTCTTGCCCCCCTTCAATGCCCAAAAGTCTTGGCCGATGAATGAGTTTCATTCCTTTACTTTTCTTCCCACGAAGGAGGTTTAAGAGAGAAGTTAGAGGATAGACTGTTAGAAGTTGCGAGTCTTTATAAATCAATATAATGTGGGACTCAAGGATAAGAAACAGCTCTGGAAGGAAATACTTGCTACTAGGGCGGGCAGCGTGTTGATTGCGGAAACATCCTCCGAGCTCACGGGCTTCGTGATTCAGCTACTTCTCAGCAGAGAGGAGGCCTACAAGGAAAAGACACAAAATGTGCCACTCCTCTGCCTCAGAAAGTCTTTTCCCAAGAAGGTCATTGGCACACTTGTTCCATCCAGGAGGTGTGAGACATTCCCTGAAACAGTATGGTGGAGAGTGTCTGAAAACACTGAGTCACCTTGAATTCTTTTCTGAGTTGAAACGTTTACTGGAGAGTCAAGAATTTCACCACCAGCTGGAAGCCTGTGAGCAGAGAGTATTTGAGGAGCAGCAAGGATGCATTCCCAACCTTCTCATCCAGGGGCATGTCAGGGGAGGCTAGTGGACAGCAGGTGCCTCCATGTTCAAGCACCAATAGCAAGTGGGCCTTCTCCCCCCCATGTCAATAGGGACTGAGAAGAGAGTCTGGACGTGTGTACCCACCTGACAGGAACTACATGGTGCCCCAACCCCCAGGTCATGATGCTGCTGGGACAGACAGGTCCACAAAGACCCAGAGTCTCATCAACATGATGTCCACAGTGCCCAGCTTGCAACCCAAAGTCCTCATTGCACCAAGAACCCAGAAGACCTCAAACCAAAGAGGCCATCAGTAGATGCTCGGAGCAAGATGCCAGAGTTGCTGGACGTTGGGCCAGGAGGGTCCAGGAATCTCTCCATATTCATTGTTACAATTGCTCACGATTCTAACATTTTCTCAAAATAAAAAGATGATTAAAGATATGCTCTAATAAAACTGAAGTAAGATATTGCTACTTTCAAATTATATGACGTTCTTTTAGGAAATTAAATTATTTATCTCAGCCCATGATAATATATATTATAAAATATATGATAATATAAGTAGATTAGTATATATCATATATAATATATGATGATATACAATGATTATAATATATAACAATGATTATAATATATTAATATACATAATATGCAATGATTATAATATATAAATATAATGTATAAAATGTGTATTACTATGGGCTGACACAAATAATATATATTATGTATCCTATATATATTTGTGTAGTATACTATATATACACATAAATATATATCTGTAGTGCATTATATATTTATTTTATATACTTATATAAAATATATGCATGTAGAGTAATATTTTTATAAATATATATGTCATGTGATATATATACATATGTACATATATATATCTGCCAACTACAAAATCGTCTCTATTATCTATCTAAGATTCTATCCACATAACCTGTACTTCTAGTCATGTAGGTGGTAAAGAATTAACTGTATCATCACCATAGAGTCTCAGATTATACTATCAACATACTATAGGAAACATTTATTTTCCCTCAAGGTTTGGAATTAAAACCATAAAATCAGCTCTTCTCAACTCCAATTACTTATTGTGTTTTAAGCATACAAATAATACTAATGCTTGTATTCACATAAAATAAATTTTAATCAGACATACAATTAAATATTAACTTCCCAGAAATGCCAGGATGTCCAGGATAAGCACATCTTATATTGATTACATCTCCTAAAATTCTATTTCCAAAAATGTTTATAGCAGCCATGTCCATAATAACCAAACTATGGAAGAGCCCAGATGTCCATCCACAGATGAATAAGGACGATGTGGTGTGTATACACAATGGACTATTACTCAGCCATCAGAAAGGATGAAACGTGCCATTTGCAACAACGTGGATGGAACTAGAGGGTATTATGTTGAGTGAAATAAGTCCATCAGAGAAAGACAATTACCATATGATTTCACTCATATGTGGAATTTAAGAAACCAAACAAAGGATTATAGGGGAAAGGAGGGAAAAATAAAACAAGATAAAAACAGAAAGGGAACCAAACTATAAGATACTCTTAACTGTATCTAAGGGTTACAATTAAGGGTTGGCGGACGGGAGGTAGGTGGAGGTGTGGGGTAGCTGGGGGATGGGAATGAAGCAGGGCAGGGGATGTGATGAGCCCTGGGTGTTACATGCAACTGTTGAATCAATGAACTCTACCTCTGAAGCTAATAATACACTATACGTTAATTAATTGAATTTAAATTTTTAAAATTGAAAAAAAAAGTTCATATTCACAAGTACTAGACACTAGGGCGTCATCCTATGAGGGACACAGTCAAACCCTCAAATGCACACACACCGATTTAACAATGTAGGATACCAGGAAAGGGACGTAGGGAGATGCTATGAAATGTAGAAGTTAGGAGACCATGGGGTTGCTTGGGACATGTGAAATAGTCACGTGAGTTATTTAAATCTGACTTCTTAACAACCGTGTACATTCTGCAGTTAAGAGTGTTCTGTTAGCTTCGGCTAGGACACTCTTGACAGAGGAAGCCACTCATCTTCTATGCCAATACATTCTCTGTTCAGTACCCTCGGAGCATCATTGAATAAACAAACCCTTTGATTAAGACCGCAATCAGTCAAATGGATGTGAAGCACACTATTCTTTAAAAAGAATTATTTTGCCACAATGACAATTTTGCTGATTATTTTCAAAACATAGCTGTGTGAAGATGTGCTGTGTAAAAATGCCCCATTCGAAGAAGTATAAAATATAGAAAGTAGGGTCGTTGTCAACTCAAGGATGTACATTATCAGTAGGAAAAAGGGAGCAGACAGCCCCTTGGGAATGATTCACGTCGCAAGGATGTGGGAAGTTCAGACTGCAGGACCTGCTACTAAGAGGGTAATGACCTGTTAATTTCTTTGGAAGGTTAATAAATGCACTGGGAGAGAAAGAAGTTGCTCAGTGAGACAAGGGCCTCAGGTAAACAGGCAGGAGAGAATCAAAACAGAGCAATGAGCCAAGCAGCTTACATATGTGCTTTGCCATTGTTTTGAGTTTCACCACTGTCTGCGTGAAAGTAAGCAAAATGTGGCTCTTTCCAGGACCTCCGCAGGCAGGGAGCTTCCACAACAAGGTCACGTGCAACCCATATCAGGGTTGACCACCACGTTGCACACTCACGCCAGTGGGTTCAATGCTGTCTTGAGCTCTGATTGAATTGATAGATAGATAGATGATGGATGGATGAATTGATAGATAGATGATAGGTAGAGATATCTAGATAGATGGAATGATAGATGATGGATAGATAGATAGATGGATGGATGGATGGATGGGTGGATGTGTAGACAGATAGATAGATACATAGATACATAGATACACAGAAACACTTGTCCAAATCACACCTTTTAAGACACATTGATAAAGCCTGCAGAAGTTCAGATAGGTCCTAGGTATGAGATATGTGCATTCCACAGGAACCCAGTTGTGTTTCTAGTTCATGTGGAGCTGCTGACCTTACTGAAGGAGCTGCTTTCAATCGTGTCTCTTGTGAGCATCATGTCTCTTCTGTTTATGAATATTGTAGAGCCTGGGTGGACAATAAGTTTGTTTTTGAGAAAAGGGTGAGGAAAGAAGCTTCATCTTTATTCTTCCTGTACAATTATGGCACCCTGGCCATGGAAAAGAAGGACCAGTGGGTGCCTGGGTGGCTCAGTTAGTTAAGCTTCTGACTCTTGATTTCAGCTTAGGTCACGATATCAGGGTCATGAGATTAAACCCCATGACTGGCTCTGTGCTTCGCATGGAACCTGCTGAAAAACCACAGAAAATAAACAAAACAAAACAGAACAAACAAACAAACAAAACAAAGAATGACCTGTTGGTCCTTAGGCATTGACAGAGTTAGGAGATTTGAGAGGATGCTTCTTGGTCAATCAGTCCATCAGCCTGGAGCATCCTGGCTCCAAAGGGTAAGCAAAGAACAATCACCAACTCATAGAAAGACCATCATGAGAGCATCATTGATTGACACCAATTGAAAAAATGAGAACTTGATCCCTGCAAAAAGATACGTCAAAGTTCTGACCCACAATACCTGTGCTGGTGACCTTGTTTGGAAATAGAGCCTCAGCTCTCCATGTGGTTGGTTAGGTTAAGAAAAATCATCCTGGAATAGGGGGGTTCCTATTCCATCATGGTTGGTGTCCTTACAAGACAGGAAATATGGACACAGGTAGGTACATTCACAGAATACCATGTGGTGATGATGTCCACGATAAGACAGATGTTTCTATAAGCCAAGCATCACCAAGAATGGCCATCAAGGCACCAGAAGCTGGGAGATAGTCCTGGAATGGATGTCCCTCTGAGCCTCCAGAAGAGGAACCAACCCTGCTGACACCTGGATCTTAGACCCTCTGCCTCCAGAACTGGGAGAGAATAAATCTCTGGTGTTTATGGCACCCAGTTTTTGGTATGTGGTTGACATCCCTTGCAAACCAACAAAGCTATGTCCAACCATACCACACACATCAGGAATTAATTTGACCAGCCTCAGCTGGGGTCCCTTTATCTTCCCTCATCTCCGTACACCTGAGGACACCTCACTGGGACACCTCTACATACCTGCGTCCACCGTAAGAACAAAAAGGTAATTGATTAACTTCACTTGGATGGTATTATCAAGAACATTCCTGGATTCACATGCTCTTAACAGAACAGAAGCAAATATGAAAGTACGGGCTCTTGCAGACAGCACCATCTGAAGAAATTTGCATTCTGATCGAGGATCATCTCATTTCCCTTAATATTTGTTAGGTCATTTACGACAAGGGTCGTGATTTCAGAAGCATCTCTGTGTTAGGGAAAGGCCAGCCATGTTTATCTTTGCTCACACAAAACCAATTTGAATGCAGAAGACTCACAAAAGAGAGCTCTCCGTACGGGTTTGTTTTCACAGGGGATTATTTTCCCTCTTAAATGGGTGTTACTGCTGTTTGATCAGCTGGATGACTTCTCTTCAATATATTATTAAAATGTGGCAATGACCTTCAAGTCAATTATGCTATGTCGAATTCTCCATATCAGCACTGAAACAAGCACGTTAAAAATGCGGAAAGAAGCCTCTTGATACAAATTTATCAGGGTGGAACGCACTGTCAATCAAGCTCTCTCCATGTGTGTGTCTCTGTGTGTGTGTGCGTGTGTGTAAAAGCGTATTGGAATGCATGAATGGAAGCACGGTTGGATGGATGGATGCATAGACGGATGGATGGATGGATGGGTGCATGGGTGGATGGATGGACAGATTGACAGACAGAGGGATGGACAGACGGATGGATGGATGGATGGACAGTTAGACACATGGGTGAATGAGTGGATGGATTGATGGAAGGATAATGTGTACACGTGCTTCTCTTTCACCTATCAAGATGCTAAATCACTCACTAAGGACCGGAAGTATCCATCCATAGCATGAACTGAATCAGTTCATTTCAATCAGAAAACACACAGCCTGTTAAAAAAACCAATGACATCTCCCTCTCCAAGAGACTCTGAATCTCAAGAAACAAACTGAGGATTGCTGGGAGGTGGGAGGTAGGGAGAGGTTGGTGGGGTTATTATGGACATTGGGGAGGGTATGTGCTGTGGTGAGTGCTATGAATTGTGTAAGACTGATGATTCACAGACCTGTATCCCTGCAGCAATAACACATTATATGTTAATAAAAACAAAACAAAACAAACAAACAAAAACAATGGCTTATTTTCACCTCCAAGCATAGGTAACCATAGCCATATCTGCTCACTTTGAATGTAGTCAGGAAACGTCCACCTAATTTGCAATACCACCCACTAGCAGATCAAGCCAGTGGACTTGCCTTGCACAGAGGTCCAACATTGAGGTGGTGGCATGCTGTATTTTCAAAATAGTCCACACCACTGTCTCCTGAATTAAACCATCTTCTACAACGTGACTTTAAAACACCCTATCACCACGTAGAGTTCAATTCCCCTCCTCTGGGGTCCAGACGGTACATGGCGGCTTCTGTCGAGAGAAGGTTGCAGAAGTAACTTCAGTGGGTAGAATTATGTGTCTCAAAAGAATATGTCCATATCTTATCTCTCAGAACCTGTGAATGTGAGCCTATTTAGAACAAAAAGTTCTTTACAAATGTAATTAATATAAGTATCTCAGGATGAGCTCATCCTGGATGTTGGTGGCTCTGAATCCAATGACAGGTGTCTTTGGAAGAGAAGAAAAAAGGAGACATGAAAACAGAGGAGAAGCCATACAAGGATGGAGGCCGAGCTGGGAGGGCTGCGGCCCCAAGTCCAGGGATGCCTGGAGCCCCCAAGAAGCTGGAAGAGACAGGAAGGGTTGCCCCCCGCTGGAGCCTCTGCAGGGAATGTGGCCCCATCTCATCTGGATCTCACTGGCCCTGCCCCACCTGGATCTCAGATTCTGGTCTCCAGACTTGGGGAAGGATGAATTCCTGTTGCCAGAGCCCACAAGCATGTGGAGTTTTGTTAGAGCAGCCAGAGTAACCTAATACGGTGATGATCTTCCTGACCCCTGGGATACTGTCATCTGGACCTCTGAGCTGCTATGTGGACCTCTGAGCTGCTATGTGGAACATTCTGCCATCCTGAGTCGATCCCGTGAGAACAGTCCTTGTGTGGGTTGTCTGATCATTTTTCCTAAGAGCAAGTCACCATGACCCAACGGAGTATCTCTGGAAAAATGTCCCATTCCAAACTTCCCCAGTTCCTGAGGAACAATGAGTCACTAACACAAGGTGTATCCTCTGAACTTTCACATACATTCCTGCACACGGCGTCACCTGTCATGGTCTTGCAAGCAGGTATGGCCAGGACACCTGTCTCTATACTCAATTCAAGATGATTCCAGCACAAATTTTAGCTTCTTAGTCAGTATTAGTTCACTCAAATTGCAACGTATTTATACTTGGACTCCTAAAATGTCAAGATAGCTTTTTATACTCTTTAAGAGAAAAATAGAAGACCAATCATGGTCCCAAATATTTTTAAAGTAAAATTCGCTATTACTGTAATAATTGCAGGTCCCCATCTCTATTTTTTTATTTGTATGTAATCAGTGAAAATAACTTTTTAGTTTACTCACCAAGACTATGATGCCCAATATGATGGACACTAGCTACAAATGGCTATTTAAATTTGAGTACAATAAAATATTCAGATCCTCGTGGGAAGGTAAAATGCTGCACCACCTGTGAAAACCAGTTTGGTGGTGCCTCAAAAGATTAAATGTGCATTTATCATATGATCCGATCATTCTTCTGGATATATGCCCACAGGAACTAAAGGCAGGAACCCAACAATATAGTTGTTTGCTCATGCTCTAAAGCAGCATTATTCACAATAGCTGAACATATGATGCAACCATCGAAGGATGAACAAAACACAGTCCATCCATGCAATGGAATATGACTCAGCCTTGAAAAGGAAGGATGTTCTTACACCCGCCATGAACCTTGGGGACATGATGGTGAGTGACATCGGCCAGTCACAAAAGGACAAATACTGTATGATTCCACTTATATCAGGTGGAGAAGCCAGGGAAGATGGAAGCTGGGGCCTGGAGAAAGGGAATAAGGATGGGTTTAATGGGTATAGAGTTTCAGTTTTGCAAGAGGAGAGCATTTTGGAGTTCTATTGAACGACAATACTTAACTACTGAACTGTGCACTTAGAGATAGTTCAGATGGCAAATTTCGTTTAAATTGGCTCTTTGGGGCATAATAAACATTTAAAATAATTTCTTCATGTTGCACCTGTCACGTGTTCAGTGTCGAGTAGCCACAGTTAGCTAGCAACACCACACTGGACAGCCCAGACAGAGGACACTCCCACCATCATGGAAAGTTGAACCACACCATGTTTCTGAATGCAGTCGTAGATCCCAAAGAGAAAAAAAAAATCTAATTATTGTACCAGTAAGGACAGATTTACTAGTGAGCTGAACACAAGCAGAACAAGACCATCTTTGTGTCTGCCTTTGGGTCATCACTCTTCGAGAGGCTATATCTTCATAATTGGAACCACAGACTGCCTTTTTGGGGAGACAGTTGCACAATAGTGGTCAAAGCAAGTGCGGCTAGCAAAAGCTCACTTTAAAATTATTAGCAATGTGAGGATATACTGCAATATTACACATTATAGGGGGAGAAAATTAGCATCTCTAGAGGAAATTTCATTCTAAAACTCTGTCTAGATTTCTAGCATTCACTATTTAAAAATAAACATCCTTGGGACTTCTAAAAACAAAAAGGTAGGCTACAAGAATAGCAAAGCTATTAGCAGGAGCAGCACAATTTCCAATGCAAAGGATCTGGACCTGTGTTTTTCGGAGTCAAGGTGGTTGAATCGGCATCTGTATTCAAAATGTGTTTTGAGACATAAAAAAGCAATGATCTCATTTCAGCCAAGAAGCTAGAGAGGCATGTTACAGATGGGTCTTAGCAGGAAAAAGAAAAAAAAAATCTTCCTCCAAAATGAGATTTTAGGTATCCATATCACTGTTCCCCATTATTACCAGAGAAACAAAATGGTTGAAAACTGCCAATCTCTTATGCATAGGCTATGTGGAAGTTAATAGGAAAAAAAAAAAAATGACCCAGAATATCACTAGAGATATAAGAGTTAGAGATAGCCACTAAAACAAAGAAAACAGTGGCTTTCTTTATTGACCATAAAGGGAAAAGATGTAATTGGGGAATGAGAAATAGTTTATAGTTTATATAGTAAATAGTTTATAAAAAAGACCTCCTTCAGGCAGAAAAGAAAGGGGGAGGGTGTAGTCATTAAAATTAAATCAGAATGCAGCAAGAACCTTTTCCTTGTTGAATAGATGATACATATAGAGGTAGGTAGATAGATAGATGATAGATAGATAGATAGATAGATAGACGGTAGATGAATAGATAGATACGATGGACGGATAGATAGATGATCGGTAGATAGATGATGGATAGATAGATAATAAAATGGATGGGTAGATAGGTAGTTTATACATAGATGGTAGGTGATAGATGATAGATGATAGATGGATGGATGTAGGCATAGATGGATGGATAGATATGGATGGATGGATAAATAGATGATAGATGATCGATAGATGTAGGGATAGATGAATGGATAGATATGATGGATGGATAGATGATAGAATGGATGGATAGATAGATACTTTATACATAGATGATACATAGATGATAGATAGATAGATGGATGGATGTAGGGATAGATGAATGGGTAGATATGATGGATGGATAGATGATAGGCAGATAGATGATGGATAGGTAGATGATAGAATGGATGGATAGATAGATACTTTATACAAAGATGATAGATGATGGATAGATGGATGTAGGAATAGGAGAATGGATAGATAGGATGGATGGATGGATAGATGGATGGATAGATGATAGAATGGATGGATAGATAGATACTTTATACATAGATGATAGATAGATAGATAGATAGATAGATAGATAGATGGATGTAGTGATAGGAGAATGGATAGATAGGATGGATGGATGGATGGATGGATGATAAGTAGATGATGGATAGATGGATGATAGAGTGGATGGATACATCATTTATACATAGATGATAGATGATAGATAGATGATACAGAGATAGATGGACGGATAGATATGGATGGATGGATAAATGGATGACAGAGAGATAGATGATGGATAGAGAGATTGTACATAGATGGCAGATGATAGGTAAGTAGACCACTACTATATATAAAGCACATAATAGATAGGTATTCATTTCTCATATGTTGTGATAAATGCATATACATACATATCTATCTGTACATAATATATAACATATCAATATAATATCTATTTCTCAAAACACTGTGATACAGGCATGTGTGTCTGTGTGTGTATCTTTCTTATATGCATTTCTCATTATAATCCCACCGAGCAGACTTACCAATACCTGAGAGTCTGAGCAAAGTGCCTAACTGGCAAGGGATGTAGAGTTAGTAGAAGCGCTCTACAATCAAGCAACAACTGGAAGCAGCTGTCCATGCACCATTTATCTGGTGATGGGAATCCTGCAGGGTTCAATGAGGGGCGTTTAGTCAAGAATCTCAGTGTTCCAAGTGTGGTCCTTGGAAAGCAGCTTCAGTGTCCCTAAGAGCTTGAGGAAAAAAATACACTACCTCCTGCCCTTCCTTACCTTTGCTGACTTGGGATCTCCATGTGAACAAAATGATCATGTGATTTTCGTGCGTATTAAAGATTAAGATTCCTCAATGGGTAAAGTCCAATTTCCCTAGACTATAAACTCCTATGATTCTCTGTCAACTCTAAGAAATTAAATGAAGGCTCACAGCACAGGGGTGACAATACGTACACAATACTGGTTGCGTGTTGGCACTTGGCGATAAGTCGAGGTTGCTCCAGGAGCGGTGGTCCCAATGGCCGTGGCGAGCTATCAGCCCTTCTAAGTGCCATCCCAACTAATGGTAACTATTGTGTTTCGATCCTGCTTTATATTAAAAATCTCCTTTTGCCTAATTAATTTGCAATGTGTACACAATAGCAGAAAGAACGTCTTTGATGAACTAAGCTCTTTTTAATTAGAGCTTTACAGATTGAGGAGGAAAACAGAACCAACAGCTATTCCAATGAGAATCCTCAAGCATGAGAAGAGAAATTACATATAATCCAAAATAAAACCGACAACAACAACAACAACAACAAAACATAAGGAATCCCTTTGCTTGAATGAGTTAATGATACCCTCTGTCGTGTGATGAAAATATCCCTGATGATTGATCTCCACATTGTCATTCAGTAGTTCCTAACACTTAGGTGGGTCAAATCAATTTAAAATGCGTCATTTTTCCAACCCAAAATCCAACATTCTGCTCACTTATCTCACCAGACTATTATGATAAAATAATATACACGTAGATACTTTGTCCGGTGCTCACCTATGTAAGGTATTATTTCTTAAGAGAAATGAATCTGTCAATACCTTGTGTTCTCTGGAAGGATTTTAAAATTCCACGCCGGGGAGAAAGTGAAAAAGCATGTGGTGCTGCAGTTTTTAAAGGTGCAAGAGAAGCAATCCATCACATATTAATAAACGGGGGGTGGCGTGTGTGCTGATGGTCACATCTCACTCCTCTGAAGAGAAACCTTGAAATATTCATGCATCGGAATCGAATCTCCTGGGAGGCGTCCAATCTGGGTCTCCTCTCTTTCACTTTGAAGTGTCTGTGTCGGTAATGGAAACCGTGCATCAAGGGGCTTGCGACTTTTCAACTTTTCTCTGTGCCCTTTTCAGATGTATTTCAATCCCTCTTACCCTTATCCTCTGTCCAACACCCCCTACGCCCCCCCTCCCAAAATGAAAGGAGGCAGGAGAGAATGGAATGAATGAGTGAACAGAAGAAAAAAGAAGGAAAGAAGGAAGGAAGGAAGAAATGTAGGGATGGACAGACAGACTGAGAAAAGAATGAAGAAAAGAAAGAAGAAAACACCACATTTCCCCCCACAAAATTTCTCTCCATAAACGTTCATGATTCATTTGTTGGAATATGAAAATACTTTAGTGTGGCTGCCAAGACGTTACATTCATAAATCCAATGCAGTTAGGATAATGTTTTATTTCTTCTCTGGTGAGTTTGGTCTTAGACTTTGCTTGGGAATGGAGAAAGGAACCAACACTTTCGCCCTGTCTGTTTCCAAAACCCTATTTTGATAATGACCCTCCCAGCCCCAAAGTCTTGGATGGTTCCTTCTTACCTATGTTCTCTGCCTCCCATCCTTTCATTGATGTTGGCCAAGTATCCCTCCCCCTTCACTTGCTGGCTTCAACTTATGCCCCCTGGTGCCCTCAGAGAATCTCAAGTGTGTTTCCCTACTATATCCTGAATTGAAAATGCCCTGTAACAAAGATCCAAATAAAAATAACATTCAAAATGGAGCCTTGACCAAGTTGAAGGAGAAGTTCTAAAACAATGCCACCATTCATACAGAAACTGCACAAGAACCTTGCCAGAGTGCTTAGACTCAAGAGGGAAACCGAGATTCCCAACAGCTCTTGGCAAAACAAAATCATGGTTTCCTCTGTGCTTATTTGTCCAGGTAACTGGACAGCTGGGCCAACATCATTGGTGTCCAGTTTCTTTATGATTGTTCCACACACAAGATGGATGTCCATGCTTAGGCAGGGGCAATGTTCCTGAGGTTGCTCTGACCACGTGTGTACCTTCCTTTGTCTGTGCATTAGCCTACCCATTGAACAGTGTCTCTAGGGACCCAGGACTTTCCTAACCTCTAGGTCCATCCATGTTGTCACACATGACAAGATATCTTCCTTTCTCCTGGCTGCATACTATTCCATTATACTTATCCAACATTGTGTTCACCCATTCACCCACTGAGGAGTAATTAGATTTAAGCAAAAGACTTGAAACCATAAAACTACGAGAAGACAACAGTTCGTGGAAGAAAGCTCCTTGACATCAGTCTCTGCAACCGTTTTTCTAGATACGACACCAAAAACGCAAGCAACAAAAGCAAACATAAATATGGCCGGATCCATCATTAATGTTCTAAAGAAACACCTATGTGCCATGAAGCTGACCGAGTTGTACCTGAAGATATTGATTTTAAATCCCCTCCCCTGATGTCCTAAACATGATCTCATCACATTGGCACGAAAGGAAATGGTCGGTGAAATTTTTCCCCACGTATTTGCACTTTCTGCACATTTCCTATAAACAGAGTCTTACAACATGTGGCTTTTGGTGTCCAGCTTCTTTCCTTGAATATCATGGTCCTAAAGGTCATCCACAGTGTCTCCTGGAGGCACAAATAATTGTAGGTGTCCCTATGTCCCATTACAACAGCCTGCACCTTCAGCACCCCAAATCCCTTTATCCACTTCTGCTTTTCTCTTTTCTACAACACTGACCCCCCTGGTTGCATCCTGTAGAAGCCAATCATGTAATATATCCATTGCTTATTGGGTCTTCGCTCAGTAATGCTAAGAGCTGGGACTTTTCTCTGTCTATTTTATTCTTCTGTTACCAAAACCTAGAAAATTGTCCATCAAAAAGTACACATTTAGCAATACTACGGAATATTAGATTATGATGTCGGTTCAGTTTAAAGACTGAGTTTTCAGCTGAGCACAAGAAAGTAAAACTCAGAGTCTTTTAAGTAGTATCTGACACGGTGATCCTGATTCTTGCTCAACTTCTCATTGACTTTCTGAAATAGCCCGACCTCGCCATCAAGGTAAGATCCAAAGTTCACAGCAGAGTTGTCAGCTTGGCTGCCCAGAGAAATGAAGCCGGAGGATGCCGTGTCTGACATTTCTCCAGGTCATGGGTTGAGTGGGTCAATGGGTTCAGATTTCACAAGTTGTAATTACTCTCCATAAAAGGCTCCCCTTTCCACCTTCAAGCTTACCTCGTGGCTTCCACAGTGACACTTCTATGAGCTCAGTAAGTCTACTAAATGCCATAAATCGAACATAATGACCTCATACTCAACTCATACTGAAATGTCTAGTTTCAGTGCATGCATCACACATCCTGGAGAATCTTTAGTCCAGCTCGGTCTTCTTGAAAGACGCCCTTATGATCTTCCTCAATCAGCAGCACAAGAAGTCCTGGCTTCTTAGACTGATGAGTGCTAACCATGTTTCCCACCGTGAGCAAAAGCACAGACATTTGAGTTGCCAAAGACCGTAGCAATGATGGACATAACTTCTGTGTTTGGGATATTTAGGTTTGGGACCTTCCCTCCCATACTGGACTGTTGGTCCCTTGTCTACTTACGCTTCCCCTTGTCTCATTAGGGCTACTTGCTCTAATTATGACCAGATAAATCGTCCACTGATGCGTGTCTACTGAGGAAGAGTCGGAATGAACACATGACCCCAGGACATGGACACAGGAACATTGCCCGGTGCCCATGTCACTCGTGATGATTCTCTGCCTCTCTGTAGTCAAAAGACTCATCTCATTCTTATTTGTAACATTTATTATGTTCACACTTCAATTACAAAAAATTAAAAAAATTCTTTCCTTTAGTTTCCATTATAATTCTGTTTCTCCTCTTACTACCTCATCGAAACTCCCCCCTGCTTTTCTGTTGGTCGCAGACAGGGGTGCCTCCTCAGAAGCATGTTACGGGAACATTCTATGACGTAAATCACAGAGATGGGATGAACCTGCTGGCATGAGGCAGAATCAAGATTTGCCGCATGGGGGCTGCGATCGTTCTTCACTTGAGCACTCTTGGTGCCTCATCCCCTTTAAATTCCCTGAAGCCCAAGAGCTAATTAATAAACCCACATGTCAGCAGCCAAGTTTCAGCCACAGCCTACAGACTTACCCTGAAAAGGGGGATGGAGGATAATGCATTCACCTGTGGCGTTTGCTTCCTGATAAGTGGCCCCTTTGGAAGAAAGACCTTATCTTGATGACACTGGCCAGGCAACACCTGGAAACAAGTAGAAGGAATGGGTGGTAGAGCTACCCAGAAAATCCATTCTCATCTCAAGCTTATGCCTAATTAGTGATAAACTCCCTCTGGAAACTGGCCTGAAAATCCCAAAATGATATGCAAACCCATGGACAGGGGAGTAACAATATCTCCTTGGTCCGTGGTTGACCCACCATTGACCAACACATCCTATGGAAGCAGTTACCCATCCCTGAAAGTGCAGGCTTTGGTGCCGGCAGCATGTGGCCACCCTGAAACCATCAGGTAGAAACTTTTGGCAGAGGCGTGAAAGCTTGGTGTCTGCTGTAAGTATGTGTACACCTGTATTCAACAGAAGACCCCTTGATACTTCCCAGCTTCACCATTCATGGGTTCTGATGTCAATTCATAAACGTGTTTCTAGACAAGACACTTGGAACTATGATCTACATACAGGAGTATTTATGGTTAGAAAATCTGTTCATTCATGACCCCTCCCTGTTAACACCACCTTCTGGATCAGAACTCCGTCCTCCTGGCTTTTCCCATCACACAATGCTACATGTTACCATCTTCCCAAGGTGTCCACTCCTTGATAACACAACAGACATGTAGGTGTCCTTCACTGTGCTTATCCCCATGGTAAATATTGGCCAAGTGCACAGTAAAAATGCTTGTCAAACTCAAAATAAGGAAAACCACTGACTTTGGAAACTCTGTGGAGATGCAAAGTATCTACTTTCCCTCTGGATGCCCTGGTTGAGGTGAAAACTCTTGTCTTCCTGAGAACAATGGCTACATCATTTGAGGAGAATCCAGGAGCAAGCAGATGTCCAGAGAACCCACTTTGAGCACATGGGACATCAGAGAGCAGAACAGCAGGAAGAAGAAATAGATCATCCCTGTTTGAGAATTGTCCTATGGAGTGCCCCCTCTGCAGTTATAAAAACAAATTGTCATTTAAGAAATAAAACTATTCGTGAAATACAAGAGAAAGTACCCACCGGTCTCATAAGGGAGCCATGAATGAAAATCGAAGGATATTGCATTATCTTTTCTGTAGCATAAACAGACTGTTTTCAGGAAGCGGTTATTCAATCCAACTTTCTTTAATAACTAAGGGCTTTTAGATCTTAAGAGAGTACAAAACTCCTGTAAGAATAGCTTTTTACTTTTTACAAAAGTTTGCATTCTCCATCAAAGAATAAAACAAATAGGAAATTATTACACATTGATCATTAAGCTGTATGGGTATTTCTGCAAAACATAGTAGTGAATATGGCCTAGGGTGATTTGGGAAGACAGTATAGGGATAATGAAACTCAAAGCTTCAAAAGTTGGTCAGATTTTATCAGATTATTTTATACAGAGGCTGTTACTGGTTGAACTGTGTTCTCCCCCGAACCCCAATAAATTACATGCTTGAGTTCTAATTCTCAGCATCTCAGAATGTGACCATATTTGGAAATGGGATCTTTGCAGCCATGATTAGCTACGGATGAAGCCATACTGGAGAGGATGGGTCCTTGATCCAATATAACTGGTATCCTTCGGAGAATAAGACCATGTGGAGATAGAGACACATGGGAAGTCCACGCAAAGCTGAGGGCAGAAATGGAAGTGTTGTATCTCTAAGTCAAGGGATGCCAAGGATTCAGAGACACCAGCAAAGCCATAAAGAGTCAAGGAAGGATTCTTTCCAGAGTTTCAGAGGGAGCACGGCTCTCCTGACAACTTGATTTCAGATTTCTCACCTCCGGACCACAGAGAGACAATAAATTTCTATTGTCAGCCAACTGGTCTGTGGCACTTTGTTACGGCCTCCCCAGACACCAAAACAGATGGTGCCTATAAAAACAGAAATTAAGTTAACAGACCTGGGAGCATGAATTTGAACTTTAGAAGCCCCTGCTTCTGAATTTCTGAATCCTGCCTTCAGGGAATCTCACTTCTCTCGATGGAGCCAGGATTTGCTCTCAGGATTTCCCCTGAGACTCCACTTGCCCTTCTCCCCAAAGAAACCAGGGATTCTGAGTGACAACCCTACTTTCCAGTGCATTTTGTAAGTGTCCATAAAAATTCCAGCTCTCAACGGATTTGGCTTCAGCAGGTCCATTGGGTTCCCAAGTTTGCAGTGAGAGCTGTAAAAATTATCTCTGTGTCTCCTCCACCTTGTGCCTCTGTGTGACATCCACAGTTAGAGCAGGTGTTCACCATCTAAGACTATCAAATGGTTCTTCAGAGCAGTTACTTGAATTCTAGGACTGGGTGGACTGCATTCTGGGACTGGGTGGACTGATTCCATCCTGTCTCAATCTGCAATCATGCTAAGGCTGGGGAAGTAAAACTAAACTAAACTAAACTAAAACAAAGACAAAAGCAAAAACAAATAACCCATTTAAGACCCACCTTCACCTTTCAGAATGAGGTATACATCCTCCAAAAAAATAATACATTTTTTGGAGGATGCAACCAGATATTTCATTCAAGGCATGAGTGTAGGTGCTGGGTTGCTGGTCTTCTGTTAGTGTCAAGTGGTTCTGGTTCCTAAATTCAACAATCATAAACGTATACTCACTCTCTGACTGGAAAGCTAAGGAACACTTATGGCTTGAATTGTCTCCCCCCCACAAAAAAATACGTTCAAGTCCCAGACCCCAGTATCTCAGAATGTGACCTAATTTGGAATTAAGGTCTTTGACAATCAAATCAAGTTCATGTGAGGTCATTGTGAGTTAGTGTGGATCCTCATTCGATGACTGGTGTGTCCCTATAAGGACAGGGAGATCTGGATACAGAGAGATGCAGGGGAAAAGGCCATGGGATCATAGAAACACATGACATGGAACCACAAAGATGGAATGCCAAGGGTTCCAGGCAGCCCCAGAAGCTGGAAGGAGCCTGGGAACACATCTTCCCTCAGAGCGCCCAGAAGGAACCAGCCAGACCCACACCTTGCTCTCAGACTTCCGGCCTCCAGAACTGTCAGAGAATAAATTTCTGGGCTTCTTTAAGACACACAGGCTGTGGTCATTTGTCCCAAAAGGCTCAGGAATCTAATCTATGTGATTAACAGACACGGTAAATGGAAAGCGAGCTCATTCGCAAAGATTTTACGATGTTAAAAGATACATGCTACCCACCTGCTCTCTTTATAGGAAGTAGGTGCCCCAGCTAGTTTCCTGCTTTGATTCCTACCACCTCAATTCCAAAGAGAGAAGTGCCCATTCATGTCACACATTCGGCAAGTCAGCTCAAAGCTTCCACATCAGGTGATACTCTGATTTGCAGAATACTGGACATTTGGGACACCCAGTAGGGATTTAAAAAAAAAAAAAAAAAAAAAAACCTTTAAAGTTCTCTTAATCAGCACTGTCCAGCAGAATTCTTGCAATGATAGAAATATTATGTCATCTCAACTTTTCAGAATGCCAGTCTTTCACCACATGTGGCCCATACACACTTAAAATGTGGCTAGTGTGACCAAGGAACTGGGTCTTACAATTGAGTTAATTTTATTCTATTTATTCTCATGTCATGTATTGTTACTTCATTGAAATAAATGTGTATTTATTTCACTGAAGCTAGCGTATATTGTTGTATCATTGTATTTCGTTGTAGCTAGAGTGTGGTCATCTCTGATGGTTGGCTACCATATTGGATAACACAGGTTGGACTGACTATCCAACTCGGACAGGGATATGTTCTGCAAAAATCCCCTAGCCTTCAAGTGCATTTCACACGTATGGACAATGAGCTAGGATAGCTGTTAAACAAAACAAGCATTCGATAAAATTAGTTTTGGAAGGCTGAAAATAAAATGTTCCTAATTCAAACTCATTTTCACAGGAAAAAAAAATGTGTGTGTGTGTGTGTAAAACAATGAAATGATCTAAGAAGAAAGCGATGGGATAGTTTTCCTCAGGTTCCATATGGTAATGAAATACTGAAGCGTCTTGAAGGTAAGAAGTTCTACAAATGTGCTCCACAGATATAGTAATGGAAATCCCAACATTTCTGCCAAATTTCACCCTTCTGACAAGTCAACAGCAAACACCAAATCCCGATCCTCTTTTTAGTACAAGTGAATTTCTCATAGACGTGACCTTGGGCGTGTTCCTCCAAGCCATACTCCAGACTGGTCACATTTCCATTCCTTCCATCCATAACTTACCCTTAAAAAAATCACTGAGAGTGAACTAGCTCGTCCCTGAGGAATTATTTCAGTGCATTCTTTCTAGAAGCAATTTATAAAGGGCCTTTCTAACTCTTTAAAATTACCATCGGAAAGCACATTGTTTAATGGCATAAATAAGACATTTTAAAAGTGCACCCATTGTGTATCTTATAAATGTTCATGGAAGAGGACCTTTGGGTTTCTAATGTTGAGCTTCACGGTGATGCAGAATTCACTTTAAAACACACCTGGAAAGGAACCAACACAGCGAACACCGATGCCATTAACTATCTAATTGAAACAAAATAGAAGACACCATTGTAGTAAAAAAAAAAAAAAAAAAAAAAAAAAAAAAAAAAAAGACTTTTTTTGCACTAGTTTTACTTATTCTGATTATATGTGAGTGGTTTAACTTAGTGGTAAAACAGGTAAACTTGTCTTGATCCAGGGATAGACCCCCTTGGGATTATATATGAAAAGGAGAAAAATGAAAAAAAGAAACAAAATATTCATGCGAAGGCAGAAACTATAGAGTTCCCATTGAATTACACGCACATACCCACACACAGATACATCTTAAGAGGATTACTTATTTACTTATTTATTATGATAAATGGTTGGTTTCTTGACTAGAAGGAGATTTATAGAGGGTTTTTAGAGAGACCCCCACTGGGAATAGAGCACTTTCCCATCCAACCATTATGAATGCTCTACAAAGAAACGTGTGGAGATCCTGGTGATTCATCTCAATTACCCTAACATGGGGGAAAAAGAGAAATTCAGGAAACTCAGAACATAAGAGCCCGTAGGCAACATCCCAAGATGTGCTTCTGGAATCTGCGTATCCAAAGAAAACCTATATCTATTCGTTTAATTATCTGTTTAAGGTGCTCCTGTCTTCAACAATAGTTCATATGTTCTCAGTACAGTAAAAAATTACACACCTACACACACGTACTCATACACACAGATACTTCATTTTTTTCAGAAAAAAAAAATAATGAAAGACTTTCTCTGCCTTTTAAATAGAAACTTAATAAAGAAAGCTCAATGTTTTTAAAATAATTTTCCATAAGGGTGGGCACCCTGAACATCTTCTAAAAGCTCCCTGTCCACAACGGAAAAACTCAGATGAGCCCCATCACCAACGTGATTACTGTAAAAACGTGGTCCCTTTCTCATTTCCCTCAATCCTCTAACTCTGAAACTTTAATTCCCCCAGAAGACATAGCATTCACATGTGGAAGGAATGAGAATATTATTTGAACTATGCCATAACACAGACTGGACATACACATATCCACAGAATTGCCCTGTGTCTACGAAGGTGTTATATTTTTGTCTTTCAATAAAACCGATTTTTTTTCATTTAAATTCAATTAACCAACATATAGCACTTCATTAGTTTTTGACGTAGGCCTTGATCATTCATGAATTGCTTTTTTTTTAATTTCCTTTTTAAAAATTTCTTTTCAATGTTCCAGAATTCATTGTTTATGCACCGCACCCAGTGCTCCATGCAAACACGCTGACTACTTTTTCCAGTTTCCTGGAAGAGCAACAAAGCTGACCATTTGTTCTATCTTTCAAGACTCTTCTGCTAAGTCATTTGCATGTGATGCTCTTCAACAGACATTTACTGAAGACCCAAAGTGTTCATTAGCATTATGGGAGCTGCCATGGTGTAGGTTTTGCTGGAGCATTTGTAAGAAACAACATGAAACATTTCTATTAACAGAAACAATGTCACATGGTAGCAATGTAAGTGTTCATCAGCACATGAGTGCATAGAGAAAATGTGACGTCTACGTGTAATGAAATATTCTTTGGCCATAAAAAGGAAGGGAATTCCTCCATTTGTGACAACATTGGTGGACCTCAAGGGCATTATGCTAAGAAAATGAGTCACAGAAAGACGAATACTATATGATGTCACTTATAAGTGGAATCTAAACAAGAACAACAACAGAACTCAGAGTGGATCAGTAGTTGCCAGAGGCAGGGTATAATGCATGGGCAGAATGAACGGAAGAGGTCAAAAGGAATAGTTTCAGTCACAAAAATACCCAAGTCTTGGGGATGTAATGTAGAGCATGGCAAATATAGTCAATAATACTATATTATATATTTGAAAGTTGCTACAAGTGTAGATCATAAAAGTTCTCATCCCAAGAGAAAAATGTGTAACTACGTTTGGCAACAGACATTAGCTAGACTCTCGATGGTGATCACTTCCCGAGATACACAAATACCGAATCATCGCAATTGTATACCGACCCTGATAAAATGCTATGTGTCAATTATACCTGAATTTTTAAAAAATAATTCTGCAATTTGCCATGTAATATAGAAAGAAACTCTGAATGGAGAGAAACTCTGAATGGAGAGCAATAGAATGGTTTATGAGGAATATGAGAGGGGCCAGGATAGGCAGGTCATGCTCCAGCGGAAGGGTATATGTGTGCAATTTTGTTTAGTATGTTGTTTATGTTTTTTTCCTTTGGACCTCAGATTCAAAATTGATCTTTCTCTGCATTTCATAGCAATCAGATATATATATATGTAAATATATATATATATATATATACATACATACATATATATATAATGATTTATGTATTTATGTCACTATGAGACATGTATTTATTTCTATTCATGTCTGTCTCACACACCTGTCCCTATTAGACCAGACACTGGTAAACTACAGGCTGACATCTGGTCGACCACCTCCTCTTTTTATAAATAAAGGTTTATTGGTAAAGTATTATACGCACATGTTGACATTTCATCCATGGCCATTTTCACACGAGAGCAGAGTTGAACACTCATGACAAAGGCTCTAAGGCCAATAGTACCTACAGTCTGCATTATAAAGTTTGTGGACTTCTGTATTGGATTTAAAAAAAAAACAGCATGGAAGCTGGAAATCACAGTGGATTTTCAGAGATGACAGTGGACTTCCCAGAAGGCATCAACACAATCTCATGCCTTCCTCCCTTTGATGCCCCCACAGTGCCTGATTTGCCCCTGCTTGGAGCCCACCTCCATGCCCAACCCCTGGAAAAACATGAAGACATTATCAAGACACACAGGAAGAATGCCAAATAATGTATCAATTCCATGTATTTCCTACATAGAATCCATCTGCACGCCGCTCCTAATGACCTCAAAATCAAGGTGTTCTTTGACTCCCTACTCTTCTCCCTAGATGCACTATCTTGAAGGACCAGTCTGGATTTGTAACTGGGCTCCAGCCACAACCCAACACCGGACCTTGGACACACGGAATGACCTTGACATGATGTAATATGCCAAGGGCACTCTCTCTCTCTCTTTTCTTTCCTTTTGACAGCATTCGTGTTTGAGCAGCTGAAGGACTTGTCCCCACTTAGGCAATGTGACGTCAGCTTAGGAAGCCCATTACCACTCAGAACACAGAAAATTGCAAGAGGGTCTGAATTTGGTACACAAGGGCTTGGCGAATTCATCACGGGTCTGTAGAAGGCCCATGCAAGGGTCATAAATGATGAAGCCATAGGACAGAAGTAGATTACCTTGGAACCAGTGAGTTCTCACCTCAACAGCCAGCCGGGGAGACTGAGATCATCTTTTTCCCCTTAGGCAAGCATCAGCTGGCCAGTGACCGAAACCAGAAGCCACATGGAAAGACTCAGGAGTAAAGTCCATCAGAGAGACCCCACCTCCTGGACTTTTTCTTCATTCAGGTCTCCTCCTTGGAGGAGTTCCAGCACCTGATAAGCCAACTTGGGACTTGAACAAAATTTACAGCAACAGCCATTCTTTGCTTTTTACCTAGAGTTAAGAGTCTTCTGGTTTGTCTCCCTCCCTGATTTTGTCTTATTTTTCGCTCCCTTCCCCTAGGATCCTCTGTTTTGTTTTTCAAATTCCACAGATGAGTGAAATTATATGTTAATTGTCTTTCTCTGACTTAGTTCACTTAGCACAACACCCTCTAGTTCC
The DNA here is from genome assembly GCF_009829155.1 of Mustela erminea. Taxonomy (NCBI): domain Eukaryota; kingdom Metazoa; phylum Chordata; class Mammalia; order Carnivora; family Mustelidae; genus Mustela; species Mustela erminea. The sequence goes on along the minus strand of NC_045635.1, from coordinate 2,299,289 downwards.
ATCCACGCCATTGCAAATGGCAAGATATATATACATATTTTTTTTTTGATGGCTGATGAATCACTGACCTCTGCCTCTGAAACTAGTAATATACTATATGTTAATTAATTGAATTTAAATAATACAGATTTTGTTTTTAAATTCAGAACAACAGTAGTGCATATTATTGGAGCCCAATGAACCCACCAGAGTAAGAATCATTTCCTAGAAAAACCTGACTGGTACTTACAAGTTCATCATAAAATGTTGAATGCTGAACTCCCAAACTGGCACAGCTGTTTACATTTTACTGAGTACAAAGCAGGTGATTTTCTAACATGAACTGGTTATAGTACATGTTAAACTCAAACTTAAGATGCACGAAGGTCCGCCATTTTCCTTAAGTGCAGGAAAATATTATTTGGAAATGCATCTCCTAAAGACATGCCCATCTTAAAATACAGCACAAGCTTCTTTTTGCTCTTTTTGGGAAAAAAAATACATCAAGGAAATTCAAGTTAAAGCAGAAACACATATTTAATTCATATATTTTGCATTTCAAACTCTTTATACCTTTTAAGATGACTATTAATGCATAATGTGGTTGAAGAGCAAACATTAAAAAAAGAAATCTCGGTGCTAGAACATTTGTTTATGGGAGGTAAGGTTTCATCTTGTTTGTTTTCATATGTCTTATAATATCCTCACTTTCTTAAGCTGTTACCGAATTCAACAACATTAATGAGAATGAAAATGGGCAAAGCAGAGACAAAATTATTTTCAGAAAATGCAAAGCTTGGCTTTGTTTTATTGTCAATAATATGAACAGCATTTTGATTTACATGGCTAGAAAGACCGTTTTCCATCATTCAATCTGTTGCATTGTTCTGGATACGGTTATGTGAATACCTACGTACGTATTTAAATATTGTGTATATGGATTCATACCCACCTGTGTGCTATTCTGTTTTCCGTCTGAGCAAATGATGCTGGGTGACGCTTTAACCAGAAATAACCACGTTCCATGAAGAAGGGACATGTGCCATGTGCCCAACCTTACCTTCGTCCCTGCAGTGCCCTTGGGGGAGCGGACGTCCCACCATGCAACCCCAGGTGCCGGTTAAAAAAGGAGAGACTCATTTACGTTGTCTTCCAACATCTCCTCCTCACAGTGTTTCCACATGGCCTACATTTCATTCCTAAATCAGTGTGGGGTGCCGCATCACTGGTGTCCAAGGACAGACACGAGGTGTTGGAGACGGGCGTCCTTCCATTCAGAATCTTGAACAGAAGGATGTCCTGTTCCCACTGGGGTACGTTGCAACCTTGGTAGGTTTGCAGAGATAGAAGAGGTGCCCATCTTTCAGTGTACCAGAACCTGGAAACATCTATTCTTTAAAAAAAATAATAATAATAATTTTTTTTTGCAAAAGGATTGCTTTTCCGTTTCTCGTACCCCAACCCTGAGGTCGGAGACATCTCACCAATGCTCCTGCCGTTTCTTGCTCACCGAGGCATCCCCCTGTTGCCTTCAGGTTTGCTGGAACCTGCCGGTCTGTGCCTGTTTTTAGCAGGACGGTTGCTCCTAGGAAGTGTTTCTCCTCACCGCCGGGCACAGGAAGGCAAGCAGCAGCATCGGTGGGGAAGGAAGTCTTTCTGCCAATTATGCAAAGGGACAGGGGAGAGAGGAGTCCTTCGCTCGGGAAGACGGTGCAGTGAGCCAGCTCTCCAACTGCGAAGGAAACTTTGCAAGGAAACTGAAAGAACCACCGTGGAAATAAATGAGCTGTGCCTCACGGCACCCGGGTACTCTCTTTTGATTAAAGGCAAGGTGGAGAGGTGCCAGCGAAGAACCTTTGGTATTAAGTCATGGGACTCAGCCTCTGGGGAAGGACCTGCCCTTGAGTAATTTCCCTCATGCCCTCCTGATGGAAGCCCTGCTTCCCTGTTCCCCCACAGAAACACCCTTGGAGACAAACCCTCCCTTCAAGAATGATCGATTAACTTTCACCAGGGCCTCTGGTAACTGATTTAGCCCCAAATTGGACTTGGGTGTCTGTTACAGAGCACAGTGACGTATAAATAAGTAGAATTATAAATCGAGACACAGAGGCAACAACAAATGCACAGAAAACCAGAACAAATATTTACCAAATATGTGGAAGGGCAAATCTCCAACGCCGGTCGGTTGCGGAAACCACAGGAAACGAAGACAGAGCAAAGACGGTTTTGAAAGCAGAAATGACACTGGAAATCTGCAAAGGCTGTAAAGCAGAGACATTCTCAGAAGCAAAATGGTGAATATTAAATGAACAATCATTTAAAAAGTAGAGTTTTAGGAGCACCTGGGCGGTTCACTCGGTTGAACATCAGACTCTTGATTTCGACTCAGGTCTTGATCTCAGGGTTGTGAGTTCAAGCCCCACAGTGGGTTCCCTTAGTAAGCATGGAGCCTCCTTTAAAAAATAGGATTTTGTTGAAGATGATCGCAAATAGGCAGTGCCATGCATGGATATAAGAATTTTAAGTGAATGATCCGTTTCTGGATGAAAACTCACACAAAGGTGTCTGAAGACTTTATACATAATATAATACATGCATTATATATTCATCTAAATATGTAGGTATAATATGTATATTATATATTATATTATATGTATATTTACATATTTAATGTATATTAAATATATATATAATGTATATTATATAAAATTATATATAAGTATATAAATATATTATATGTATTATATTTACATATTATAATATAATACATATAATATATTTACATCATAATGTGTAAATATTATGTAATATATGTAAATATATTATGTAAACTATATTATATAATATATATATTATATTTACATGATTAGATGAATATATAATATATAATGTATAATATAAATTTATATATAAGTATATAATGCATTATATATTATATGTATTATATTTACATGTAATAATACATATATTATATTTACATCATAATATGTAAATATTATGTATATATGTGTATATATGTATATATGTAAATAATATTATGTAATATATGTAAATATATTTATATTATGTAAATATAATATGCATATTATATTTTATATGTATCATATATTATATTATATATATTGAATTTATATATTTAGATGAATATATAATATATTTATATATAAGATATATTATATATCATATGTATTATATTGACATATTATAATATAATACATATATTTAAATCTAAATATGTAAATATAATATGTAAATAAATCATAATATGTAAATACATAATTTGTAAATATGTATGCTATATTTATATTGTATACATACTATATTTACATATAAATATGTATATGTATATATATGTATATATATACATATACATATTTATATGCAAATATATTATATGTATTATATGTAAATGTAATATATGTATCATATGTAACTTCATATATTATACATATAATATAATATATACATATGCATATATATTATACATATACATATACATATAATACATATAATACATATAAATATATTATATTATATGTATATTATATCTTATCATGTAAATATAATATGTATATTGCATCTTCAATCTTCACCCCAAATATTTGACTGCAGAGAAGCTGTCCTATAGAAACCACTCCAAGTTTAAAGAAACTTTGAAAATCTTTGTTCCATTGTTTCCATTTAAAAAAAAAAGTCTCAGAACATTGAGATTTTTGCTAACTTCAGACATAACTCCAGAGAGTGGAATACTATACAGGCCTTAAGAATATATCCGCAGAGTTTTCTAACTGATTTACAAAACCTTCAGTGTTTCTTTCCGTGTCAGTGATTGTATGACTTGACTTTGTTAAAGGTGAGAACACCTTGTTTCTTGAGTTTTATCAGCTTCATTGAGCTACAACTGACATGCAACATTGTATTAGTTTGAGGTGTATAATGTAGCAACTTGATACATGTAGCAACTTGATACAGGAGTATATTATAAAATGATCACCACACTCATTCTAGTTGATACCCGTCGCCTCCTAGAGTTACAGCTTATTTTTCTTGCCAGGGGGGATTTGTAAAACCTACTCTCTCCGCAACATTGAAATGCACAACGCAGAATTTTCCATAAACTGTCAACCACAACATCCAGGAGTAGATCACCTTTCCTATTTGGGTACAGTCAAGAGAGATTCCAGAAGGGATTTCCTAGGTTGATAGAGGTGAACAGAGTAGTGGCGAGATACAGAAACCCCAAGCCAAACCCCAGAATGAGAATGTGATGACCAAGGAGCCTCTCAGGTACACACACTTGTATAAAATCAGGGGAAATATGCTGAAACGATTTGCATGCCTTAGATCCCACCCAAAGTCCTCCACAATCCTGCTAGAACTTGCAACGCTGCATTTTCTGAGATATTCTTTGCAACGTACCACATGTCTACATGTACGTGCGAGACTGCCCCTACACAAGCCTCAATTCACCTTCTGTAAGTCAAGGAAAAGCACTTTCTTGCCAAGGCATTTTGTAAAACATTTGATGGGCCTGTTAGGTGGACGTCATGAAAAGGATGTACAAGCATCCTTTGTACATAGTTTCCCGTTTGCGGTTTTTCCCTCCTGTATACCTTCATTCTTCACAATGGTGGTTCACTGTGGGGTGCAAAGTGAATTTGTACACCCCTATAAATGCAGAGTTCTGATTGGTTCATTTTTATTCTCAAGGCATTGAGAAGCTCGGGTTTGGGATCGTCTGCACTCTTCAGAAACAGTTCAATCAGCCATAGAGGAGGGCACCGTCTGGGGTGGGAACACGTGAGGAATGCTTGGCTGAGCTATTGCAGTGATGTCACTCACACAGGTGATGAGAAGTTAACAATACGGCAGCCGCAGCAGCAACAATTAAGTCGGGACGTATACGGCAAGGTGCAACCTCTCCTTCCTCAAAGGCTTCATATCCCCCATGGAAATGGAAACCGTCTGTACCCACAGTGGTCCTCATGACCCCTTACAGCCCTCGGCACGGGCTCAGCTCATGTTTGCAAATGGGTCTGGGACTGCTGGCAGGACATGTTCAGTCTATCCAGACATCCTGATTTCCAGCATCGGACCCTAGATACGTGACTTTGGTTTCGTACGCTTCAAGAAATATAGCAAAATGCATTCATGATTCCACCTCACAGGTCATAACGATGTTTCTTAGAAGGCTTCTCCTCGGAAGGTGGGGCAATAGGGTGGCTAACACAAATATCGGATCTCAATCAAGAGACTGATTGATCCTGATTCACTCAATTCGAATGCATTCTCAAAAATTAGGGGTGTGGGTCATCTGCGTGGTTCAATAAGTTGAACCTCCAGCTCTTGATTTTTGGCTCAGGTCATGATCTCGGGGTCAAGACATCAAGTCCTCTGCCCGTCTCTGTGCTTAGTGTGGAGTCTGCTGGAGATTCTCTCTCTCCCTCTGCCCCTTCTCCTACTCTCTCTCTAAACTATATACATTTTTAGAAAGGGACATCAATTTATTATGGTATAGTTTATAATATTATAAATAGAAATACATTAAAACACAATATATTATGTACATAATATAATGTATAGAAAATATGGTTGTATTTGTAATGTAATATTGTGTTTATAGATATAATTATAGAAATTATAGTGTGATTCTGTTGACCCTTGGACAATATGGAGTTGAAAATCCATGTGTGGGGCACCTGGGTGTCTCAGACATTAAACCTCTGCCTTTGGCTCAGGTCATGATCTCAGGGTCCTGGGATCGAGTCCCACATCGGGCTCCACACTCAGCAGGAAGCCTGCTTCTCCCTCTCCCGCTGCCCCTGCTTGTGTCTCTTGCTGTGTGTCTGTCATATAAATTTTAAAAATCTCTAAAAAAAAGAAAACCCATGTGTAACTTTTGACTCCCCCAAAACTTGACTACCAGTTGCCTACTATTAACTAAAACACTTATTGATAATGTGGTCAATGAACATATATTTCATACATCATACACATTCTGTACTGTTTGCTTACCAAAAAAATGTAAGCTAGAGAAAATAAAGTGCAATTAAGAAAATCATAAGGTAGAGAAAGTACATTTACAGGACTGTGCTGTGTCTCTTGAAAAAAAAGTCTGCATGGGAGTGGACCCAAGCAGTTCAAACCCATGTTGTTCACGGGTCAGCGATAATACGTTGTAAGTAACAATATTTACTATAATGGAACAAAATGGTCGTCAGTTTACATTATTTTGAAATCCTGGGATATTAATGAAACACACAGTGGTGATTGATTTGCCATATCTATTTATATCACATTATTATGTTAACTTTACCTTAAACTAATACATGATATGTCCCTTCAACTAATACAATATATTCGTCAAACAAATATGTTACATAGTATCTCTTACACAAAGACATTATATTATGTATACAGTATAATAATGTAACAATACATTACATTCCTTAAACTAATCCATTATATGTATATAAACTAGTTCATTATATAAAACTTGAAAAAACCTTTTTTAAGTTTAAAAAAGAAACAAAAAAGCAACTCTGATGCCCTTAGTTACTGTGTGATGGGCCTGTCCAATCTTGGGATCGTTTTTAGGCTTTTGTCATTTTCTTGTTCCAGCTGGGAGAAACACGTACCCATTTACCCCCTGTGCCCCCGATGTCCAGTGTTATATTGGGTAATGTTCATGTCCTGAACTGTTTTTGTGTATTATCCCATACTGCATAAATGCACAATACTATCCTAATTTCCTAGACGAGAGCATTAAGATAAAAAAGATTGCATAATGGCCCGGGTGCCCTGTGGGTGGTTAGTGTTGGAATTCACATGGGTGGCCACTAGGTTTGGACAGGATACATTTTGCAGTAGGCAAGCCCCTTTCTTCTAGTCCCAAGTGAAGTGTGGGTCTCAGGTGGCCACAGGAATGCAAATATGATCTCAGAGTCCATTCCAGGACACCTGGGGACTGGCCCATGACGTAATCAGGATAGCCCCATGGATGGGCCGACCGATATCTTTCCCAATGACTCTATCCTGCCTATTTGTGACCTCAGGCTTTCGGATGATGGCTTCTCTCACTCGATGTAAACTCTGAAAGCAGGCGGATGGGGAATAGACACGTTGCAAGCCGTTCTAAAAATGACAGACCGTCCTCGTAGAAAAGCACATCTGTCAAGCTGTAGAAATGTCATGTGTTGTCACGTCAAAGGGTGACTTCTCTCTGGAAGCATTGTTATTTCTCGTAACAATGCCTCTGCCTCAGGACTGCCCAGAGGCAAGGTTCTGGTGTCTCTGCTGCCTAAACATCCACGGGGCCCGGCTACCATCCGGACCCTGATTCTGTCTGTAGAACAGAACACACGCACGTGTGCCCATGCAGCTCAAAGATCTGCAAACAGGCCAAATGCTCCCCATGGCGAAAGGAAGGATGAATGGTGTCAGAAGGAAATCTCAGCCGTCTTCAACTTGACGTTTGGGGGAAGCGATGCCAGAGCCCATCTCTCAAAATTGGCCACGAATACTCTCCCAGGTATGAGAAGGAAAACAAGCTAGAAGGCATCTGATCAGAGGAACGCCATGGAAACGATGACATGCCCTGAGGCCAATGGCCCCTTTTCTTTGCTTTTTTTTAAAGCATGCAATATCTGTATCAAATATTTCCTCGGTTCATGGCTCTTGCTGTCTTTAAAGAGCCCATCTTTCCTGTAAGTGGTAACTGGTTAAGGAAACCTATTTCTTTTCACGGCATCCTCGACCACCTTCAGAAGACCCTCTACGATGTAGAATACTGTATTTTCAGGCTTCTCTACAGAAGCGAATGAGGAATTGGCTCAGTAACTATGAAGATGGGGAAATGCCCTATTTACCCCCATCCCCTACAAACAGACACACACGAAAACTCACCAAAGCAAGACCAAGTCAATGCAAATAGCAATAAGCGAACTATGGTGAACTTGAACTATATTATCTATGACTCGATGATGTCTTTAGGATGTGGAGGGCCCAAGTCTACTGAATTTATGGGACACCCAGTTTGAGCGAGATTTTCAAAACTGGAAATTGTGGAAACTCCTCCCTCCTCTGGGCATGTGCAAGTACTTTCTGGAATTCAGCATTGGATTTTCCACCCAAATTGAACCTCCTGTTGATTCTTTGAACAGCTCCTATGATCTTTTTGTGAATTCTTGCTGCCAAAGTGTGACATTCACTCAGATTTCTCTCTCTCAGAGTTTGGTTCAAAGTGAGCACCCCATAGCTGTCCCTAAAATGACCCATCAATCTTCTCCAAGAAGGGATACCGCCCTTGCCCATCACCGCGAGTCCCTGAAATATATCTAGACGAATCTGGATAAATGCATCCCAGCCAAATGTGTAGAAACTCTGATTCCATCATGGATCCTGGTCTTTGAAAGTGTTTCTATGCAGGATCACTTTACAGTTCTCTAGATATTATAGTGTGCTGGTTTGTCTTTGGGTACAATGACATGATTCCAGTTCTGTGCATGTCTGTATATACTCATGATGACCCACTTGGAAATTTTGGGGGCATTCAGGTCATCTGTCAGGTCCATGGGCACAAAACAGTGGCAGGGGCTGTAGGAACACTCACGCTCAGTCAATGAGCTAATGTAATGAGTGCTCCTGGCTTCAGACTGTTTAGCCAACGGTGTAAAGCAAATTGGTTTTCTAGTAAAGGTGGAAATGGACAGGTTTTGCCCTTAAAATAATGCAAAGCCTATTATCCAAAGAAAGCAAGAAGGCAATGGTTTCTATTAGAAACGATGCCGTGCTTGATCAGCTCATTCCAATTTGTGTGGGAATAAAAAGTTTTTTTTGTTGCTGTTGTTCTATTTTGTTATGTTTTATTTTAGGATGAAGCAACTTTCCTGGCTCACGCCAGCAGCATCCCACCATATGTAATCAGGGCCCCTCGTGAAGAAAGGCAATATTGACAAAACGAATGAAAGGTGGAAAGCTGATTCTTCTAGTTTTCCTTTAAGGTTTCCGGGGCTGTGTGCAGAGTAAAATTTTACAATATTAACACGTCAGTGACTAAATCAGTTGTAGCGCCAAAGCAATCAATTCCGTCATTGCTATGATTTCAGGAATCTAGGCAGACTGTGAAAAGTCGCTTTAGGCACAGTCATGGGCAAAGTTCCTCGGAGCCTGGCTCCCTCGCCCTGACCCTCCACAGGGAACTGCCTGAAATGAGTCTGATGCATCGTGGACGTCCCGGAACACCATCCAATCCCCACTCTACTTTCCAGCTTTTTACAAAGAAACCAACTCTCTCTTGCACTTTCCCCATGAAAAAGGAGTTTTGTCCACACTCGTGATCTCATTTAGGAAAGTTCAGATCCCGTTCAAGAAGTCGGTATTCAAGCAGAACTCATTTTGGGATGCAAAACAAGGTCAAATCCACGAGAAATAGGGCATGATAGCATTTCTTGTTTATTTCTCCATTTTAGGGACAAGGGTGGGATACGATCATTTAACCTACATTGTCTGATAGAGTGCATCTGTGTGCAATGCAATCAGATGAAGAAATAGTGGATAAAACAGGAAAATACATATAAAGTGACAATCAGCAACTGTAACCGTCTACAGGCGATAGGAATTTAAAGAGAGCCCGTGATTGGCAGTCGACCCGTTGGGCTGCAAAAAGTTGCGTGTGTGAGTGTGGGAGGTGATAATATCCGTTCTTAGAATGTAACAAATTTTATTTTTACGGCCTTCTAAGGGATATGTAATATTTTTTTATTGCTTTATGTAACTGATTTAATTTTAAAAGAATAATATTCAAGGGGAGAGTCAGGGGATATCGCTTTCGAGGCATTGTTTGTACTGGATACAAAGTAGCAACGATAATAGCAAATATCCCCGGACAGGGTCAGGGGAGGACCCCTTCTACGGGGAAGTTTTGATCTTTGGCCCCAACCCGATCGGCCGTGTTGCTCAAAATATCATCGTGTTAGGATTCAAGGCAGTGTCCCTGAGGTCTGTTCAAGTCCTTGTTCTACTGCGTCTACGTTGTGTGACTCCAAGAACGTCACTCAACTTCTCTGTTCCGCCAAGTCAAAGGTAGAATTCCTGGACACAGATGCTGGTGGCTCTGTAGGGCCTCAGAACCTCTTGCTTCTCCCACCATGTCTCCTAGTTCTTCCGAATCCTTTACTGTCACCTTTACCCTCCCCCCTTCCCGTTCTCAAGCTCACCTTGGTGATGAGGTCTCATCATGGTGTAAAAAAAACTCCTAACTGCCTTTTTATTCATTTACGATTTCCACCTCCTTTTTTGTTTATCTCCCCTTGTGTCCCATTGCGTATTTCTGATTTCTGTCACCTTGAATTTTTCCTCGTCTTGCCGCTTTACCCTTGGGATGGTACAAATGGGCAGAGCCAACCACCCAGAACCCAAGGAAGAGCCCATTCGGCTTTTCAAAAAACTTCCTATAGAAACCGCTTGACAATTACAGCCATAAGAATATGAAGAATTTACATTAAATTCAGTGGTATTTTTTTTTTTCTTCCAACACAATAAACTTAGGGAAAAACATTTTTTTCCCATTAAAGTAATAAACCAAAAGCCAGCGAAGAGAAGCAGAGGAGAAGTAAGATCTTTGACTGCAAAGACACAAAAATAAGATTAATTCGACCTTGGTGATTTCTATCTCTAAGACATATTACAATACCACAACATCTGTATTAAAAAAAAAAAAAAGTCCATAGGCAAAATCTGATTTTTGAAGATGGTTATTTCAGTGTGGGTGTTTTTTGGAAACTCTGGCCAGAATGGGAAGAGGTTTTGCACAGTCAGAGAGGACACATTTTCATTCATCTTTGGAAGAACACATTTTGAATGTGCTAGAAATCCTAATGCTTAGGCTTTGAACACTTCTCTTTAGGACGTGGTGTGGAGCTTAGGCGTCTGCATTATTACCATTTCTTTCAATTCCTCGAAGACTCAGGTCCGTGGTGTTCTGAGTCCATCCATCAGCTCATCCATTATGCTCAAATTTTAATGTTCAACACAAGCCTTCTACTGACAACCTTGTATGGCCCCAAAAGAAGAATGACCTCTAGAATGACAGGGTACTTTTTAAAAAAAGGATAGTGGCTTCAGCTGTTAGCTGTATTAAAGTCACATGAAAACGTACACAAAGATGTGCTGAGCTTGAAACCCCCAAACCCACCAGCATAGAGAGCATTTTGAAAATTTCATTTTATTCTCCAGACATACATGCGGGACCAATAAGGTACAGGTACAAATGATAACTTTGCTGGTCATGTTATTAGACCTAAACATAATTTGAATGTATGAAAAGGGGGCTATCATGATAAAAAAAAGAGTGAATAATGTTTTACAAACATACTCAATGTCACTCATGAATCCATTCATTATTACAAGTACTGCATACGATGTGGAGTAGGTTCTATTTTTTTGGCAGTTCTTCATGATAAATGCCTTTTTGCTCAGGTTGCAAAACAGAGGGAGCTGTGTTGGATTTGCATAAAGGACATTCTATAAAAGTGATGACCAGGAGTGGGGGTGTTCCAACTCCTGGATCCCGCCGTGCCTGAAACCACCGTTGCTGACTTTTGCATTATGAAAGCCTGTAATGAAGTGTTCACTTCTTCTAAATGGGGTTCCTGTCACTGAGAGTCAAATCTCATCCCTCCAAATAAATAGTACACACAGGAGTGTGTAACTCTGCATGTTACTCTGTAGAGTTCATGCTACACACCTTCCCTCGTGACTCCGGCGTTTTAAACCCCTGGGGATAGAAGGGAAACTGTTATCCCCCAAAAGATGCTACAAGGAACCCATGACATTTCTGCTAGCAAAGTTCCCGATTACCTCTTTGGAGAGAAACCACAATTAGAAAGTAGGTCACACTGGGAAAGATGTCCGCTTTACTGTGGGTTTGGTTTGTCACATAGCGTGAGAATGACCAACCCGAGCCAAACATCGTGATAATCTTAGCCTGAAATAAAAATACACCATTTGTGTCCCCTTGGAAGAGGAATTGTGTGTTCTGCACAGCGAGAGGAACCACTTTCCCGATTTAGCTTCTCCTGACAGCCAATTAGCTGAGGCTAATTCCCGTGCGTTTGTCACAGAGGCAATTACATGACTTAACCTAAAAACTGGGGCTTTTCCTTCCCATGCAGATTTCAATATTAGCGAATTTGATATCCCGTGGAATCCTATTCGGAGATATTTACAGAGCGCCTATCTTACGTTGACGGGTGTTCTAAGCATTTCAGAGACAGCACAGCAGAATGCAAAAGGCAGACAGAGACCGAGAGATGCAAAAGCCCATGTTTTATGGGACTCCCAGCCTTGGGGCTTAGGGGGGGAATGATAATTAAGAAATTATTATGCAATATGTCAGGGGGTGGTAATAGTTAGAAAGGAAAACCCCCATACTGAGAGGAGGGTAGTGGAGAGAGAGATGTTTTGCAAAAAGGTTTCTCTGGAGATACTACATCTTGGAGGAAGTCCAGTGTCCAGACTGGGGCATAGCCTGGGACAGGAAAAGAACAGAAATGACCAGGGCTTTGATGATCATGAAGTTTAAGGAGCCCAAGGGATGTACACTAGAGTCAGCCGAGGCACCAAGAGTGGGGTTGGTGGAGAGAAATGGGAAGAAGCAAGGAGATCAGAAGGGGAAGACGTTCTTGTAGGGCTTCTGACAAGTTGACTCTCCTTTGAAGGACCCGGCAGTCATCGGAGGGTTTTCAGGGAGAGACAGGCATGCCCGGATGTGGTCTTCCCATGCTTGCTCCAAACCCAGACTAGAGAAAGGCAAGGATAAACTCGGATGAACATGTGCAATCAAACGATAGACGTACGCTCATGGGAAAGGTTTATATTCCCAACTTGTCTGCAAAGACCAGCGAAATATACTGATCAGTTCAGTGCAAGTCACACATCAAAGGGTCAGAAGAAATCCCTGAAGATTGCTGGTGCACGGACCTGCCTGGCAGGTGGTATACTGTTCTGTGTACCTGAGAAAGACTACGGGGTAGACCAGATATACAGTTGGAAGAGGCCCTCTACTGTTTCTTTTTCTCACATGCACAGCTGGGGATGTCCGTGCTTGGTACCCTGGGGGTGGGTTGCTGGTAGGATATGCAAGTTTAGACTCGTCTACAGCTCGGGGTTGTTGGGGGGGGATGTGCCAAAGAATACAGCATGTACAGATTTGGGAGTTAGGAAATCAGAGATCACTTCAGCAAGCCTGCACAACGGGAGGAGATTAAATATGGGATGAATGCGTAAAAAGAACAATTCATTTTAAGACTTGGCCCGAAAACCTTGCAAAGGGAGCGTGGAACATCCACCAAGAATTCTGCAAAAGGACCACGGAAGGAGCCCCACAGACCGTAATGAGCTGGGTCCCGCATCAGGAAGGTGATCAGCTGCCCCGGACTGAGCTTGCAAACCAAGCGAGGGCAGAAGAATGACCACATCATGCATGGGTCAGCAGAGAGCCCTAGATGAGGACGGGACGAGGCGGCATCTGACAGACAGAGGTCCACAGAGGACATCAGGACGTGGAGCCCATGGAGTGAGTACGGTCGAGCCGAGATTGTTGGCATTTCTGAAGGAGGGACTGGAGCTTCGTGCGGTGTTGATGGGGTGTTTTATTTTAATGTGGTTGTATCAGAGCAGCGTGTTTGATGGGGCAGGATAACGGCACGGAAGGAAGAGGTTGTGAGTTGAGGACATACAGAGTACCAACAGAGCATGGTCCTTGCATGGTCGGGATGGCATCAGACATCATGTCCAAGCAGAGGGAGCCATTTGGGGGAAAAGAGCAGGAAAGACACAGCCACAGAAGAAGGCTAGGAGAGCCTTCAGAGCCCATCCTCTATGCCTCTGTGGACATCCCTTCCCTGCAGCTCTGAGCTCATGCACAATCAGCACAACAAGGACCCAGAGTGAGCCCTGGGCTCTAGGGCTTTACCACGGGGTTCACCACCTGTGCACACACTGTCGACCAACCCACCCACTTTGTCCTGGGTGCCGAGCCCAGACTCAGCCCCAGGAGTGCGTCATAAATCTTCACGTTTCCATCAAATAGTGGTGTTAGTCTGGTTCATCTCAACCCACGGCTCTGGGCATGTAGAAGGACATCATCATGCCTGAGGAACTAGGCACACATTCTGCTAATTTCGTTCTCTGAGTTTGACCAAGGGTAATCATGGTGGCTACAGAGATCAACCTACTGAGTAGGTAAATCAGACCTGACACATTAACACGTTCCACAATGCGGGTGTGTCATTGTAGAGTAAGATGGACTCACTCCCTTGAATATACTTCTGTTTTTCAGACAGATGAAAACAATAAAATAAAAAAAAGACCATTGCCCGAGTGGGCTGAGGTCACCTGTGTTGGAGGTCTGATCAGAAAAGAGAAAATCCAAAGTCGTCTTGCTGGGGATGGCCAGAGTGAATTACCAAGAACATAGCTGGGCTTTGGAGGGAAAGACCACAATTTACCATGCGAGTAGTTGTGGTTTAAAGTCACACCATTTGCTATGTGGACTATTTTTCTCTAGCAGCCTCGGTCACAGAACAAGGAAGTTCAGTGAGGTCTAGGGCTTGCTAACTATCCACCTACAAAGTGCAGGAGCAGGGTCGAGAAGAGGGAATCTCAGGTCAGGAAATCCAAACCATATTAAGCAAGGAGAAGATGTTTTGGAGCAAACGCAGGACCCTGAGATTTCATGGGTCTTGACAATTCTTATAAGCATCAGTTGTCCCCAGTATAATCATAGTAACCCAAGGAGGCACGGGGGACAGGTACTGGATCCTCACTCTTCCGATGAGGAATCTTGGAGATCTTTGTTGTAGCCCATAGAGACAACGGGAGTGAGAACTAAGGACTGGCACTCAGCCTTCCCTATTACAACGGGGTGGTCCTCCATTCAATCCTTCCCTTCTGTCTGAGCAATGAAGAAAGAGATGGGCCAGTGCCCATTAGCATGACAACGGGCACCCTTCTGACATAACCTTAAAGTCTCGCCGTGCCCTCCTTTGCAAACAAGGGAACGCTTGCAGGTAGATCCCATCACAGTCATATTTAGCTTCCACCGAGGAACCAACACCTATCAAGACGCTAACGTTCTACTGCACTTAATGGATGGTGGGTCGCCCTTGACGGGTGTCTCAACCCCGTGTCCTTGACCTTTGCCATTCATCTAGAACATCCATGCCTCAGCCATCGTATTATTTGGACTCTGGGAGAGCTGATTTCATTCCACCTCTGCCCAGAACAGTGAAACACATAGGAAAGATATTCATGGCGGCCAATGTATTTGAGGGATCTCTCCCTCTCTCTGAACCAGCAACACCCATGCTTTTTTGCAGGCACCACCTAATTTTAGTCTCATGACAGAGGTACTGCGATCTAATTTCCAGATAAAGGAAGTCGGGCATAGAGGTAGTAACTTGCCTATTATCATGCAGCTCAGTGAGGAGCCCACACCCATCTCCAAAGGTATGGGATTCTCTGTCCTGAGGGAAAACAGGAGGGAAGCATTAAAACCATTTGCCAATATTGGGGAGGGAAGTTTGAGATGCTTGATCTTCCCTAGTCGATGTGTGATTTGGCACACATTTCGGTCACACGACACATGCGGCACCCTGGAAACGCCGTATTTTGAATATTACGATCTCAGGTTTGAAATACTCATTCTCTGCCGACCACCTCTGTAAAGGTCTGAATTTGCATTTCCAAACAAAGTCCTGGGACGAGAACACAAGGAGGAGAATCTAATCTATAGTTAGTGATCTATTTAATGCCACTGATGATGTTTTAGCTAACCGAAATTGATTTTCGGAGCCCCTCGCGCTCAGATGCAACGGTAGATGAATTTTATGATCACCGGGCTTTGTTTCTTGCCGTGAAACCCCAAACACAATTAAAAGCAAAATGCATCAAAAGCTGAGCGTTCAATCCAGACGCAGAGAGTTCCAGCATCAAATAGACGCTCCTTGGCACCTGTCCTGCTGTTTCAAGGGAAGAGACCATCCAAATAGAACACTCATAATCCCGCAACGTTATTTATTGGAGAGGGTAATGTCAGTTTACTAAGACCAGAAGGCCAAGCAAAGAGAAGCCTCGCCATTTAAATGAAAAATCTTTTCCCGGATTTATTCAAGGCTTGTGTACCGTGGCTGGGCTCGTACTTCCAGGCTTAAGGTCTTAAGAAACAAAATAAGTCATCACTTTTTATGTCTTTTTTCTCCCCCCTCTCTTGGTTGGCAAGAGATTAAGCAACATTAATTGTGGAGGTCTTTGTTGTAAGGCTTGCCTACAGAGGTCACCCTCCACCAAAGTGGGCACCCACTGGGGCCTTATAAATTAGGCGATTACGTTTTTACGGAGCTTTTAGGTCAAAATCCAACACTCCAATGACCTTTGAGGCCAGGAAGACAATGCAAACGTGTGAATGTGGTGCAGAAGAGATGCGACCGGATGTGGGAACTTCTGGAGACTTTGCACATGATGGGGCCAATGATGGAGTGCTTGAACAGAGGAAGCCACACCTGCACCCGGGTATGGTATCTTAGCCCAGGTGTGGCATCCTGTCCCAGCACGGATCCCCTCTCTGTTGCAGGACTACAATGCCAGCACGCAATCCGAAAAACCTTAGGAGGCATCTTGTCACTCTCCATGTTGGTGACATTGCTGAACCAATTGTATCTATCAAAACTGAACCCACCTCCCGAAAGCCTAGAGGGGTGGTGGACGCCATGAACAACGTCGAAGGAAAGTTGAAGGAAAGCTCTCTATGGTCCTCTCGTAGATGGTTTGTGTGTGTAAACGTATGTGGAAAGTTGAACCATTCTGTTGGGATGTCCTTCACCGGGGAAGGAGACATGGGGTGTGTAGTTGGCACATACAGGGAGAAAAATCCTGTTTTCTTAAGATTCTCACTAGGTTAAAATATAACACGGTCTCTCCAGGACCTTCAGTCGCCTCTGGAAGCAGAAAAGCCCATTTTGCCTAAACTGGTTCCTCTGTGTCTGTTTGCAATGGTCAAGAAGAGGCTACTGGCCACCACCTCCGCCCCACGTTCCCCTCAACATACCCAATAATCCACAATACATATTAATTGAGAAAATACAAGGAATCACAGAGTCCTGGGATAACTAATATTTAATTTTTTTGAAGATTTTATTTATTTATTTGAGAGAAAGAGAGAGCCCAAGAGAGAGCATGAGCAGGGAGAAAAATGAGAAGCAAACTTCAGGACTTGAGTTCAGGACCCTGGGGTCGTGACCTGAGCCAAAGACAGATGCTTAACCTACTGAGACACCCAGATGCCCCTCCTGTAGTTAATTTTATGTACCAACTTGATGGGTTAGGTTCTGAATGAGATCGGCAGTTATATTATCATTAATCTTTATGTAGACGGTGCTGCACAAAGTGGAGGGTCTCACCTAATCTGTTGAAGGCCCGCCTTGTCCCAGTAGACCAGCAAGGCGGAAACTGTGCGGCTGACTGCCTGCAGAGCTCATAGGCACCATCAGGTCTCCCTGGATCTCCAGACTGCTGGCTTACCGTGCCAGCCTCCATAATAATGTGAGTTAACTCCTTATGATAGAACCAATTCCTCATAATACATTTATATAAACATTATAAATATAAATGCATGTTTAATAAATTATATAATACACACACACACATACACACACACACACACATCCCATGGGTTCTGTTTCCCTGGACATCCCTAACTAGCCCAGTAACAAACACACACACAGACATGCACGCACAATTTCATGTTGAATGTGCGTTCACGCATCAACTCTAAGTGACTACAGAGGAGCTCAGGTAAACATTCCGAGGAGAATCACCTTCTGCTTCTCCCTTTGAACATCCACCGATCGCAAATACCAAACAATCCATAAAACATCAAACAGCTCCGTCGCAGAAGTCACGAAGGCTTAGGAAAAAAAAACAAAAAAAAAACAAATGAAGTCACACCTTTCGTGACCGGTTTCAAAATAAAACAGCTTACGGCTCCCTTTCATTCCCTTTTCCCTGGCAAACCACACATTTGTTTTCATTTGTAATCAATAATGAAGGCTTCCAGGGGTGGTGTTTTATTATTTATTGTTTATTAGAATAGGCTGCTAAAGCTTTCCTGAGACAAAGAAGTCGATTTCCTTGCCATAATCACTTTCAACTCATCTTTTAGGAAGGCCTAGCTGTTTTTTAATAGTCATTTGGATGACAAATATTGCACAATTATATCCTAGATATCAAGCACAAGTATTTGGTAACATTGCAATGGATTATGATTTTCTCTCTATGCTTTTCCTGATGTAGAATATTTATTTATTTTAAAGATTTTATGTATTTATTTGAGAGGGAGTGAGAGTGAATGAGTACAGGTAGCGGGACAAAGGGGGAAGCAGGCTCCCCGCTGAGCAGGGAAGCCGACACAGGGCTCCATCCCAGGACCCTGGGATCATGACCTGAGTTGAAGGCAGAGGCTTTAACCCACTGAGCCCCGAAGGTGTCCCCCAGACGTGAAAGATTTCAAGCTGAGTTGAGAATGAGTGAGGGTTCTGGGTTCATGTCTGTGCATCTGAGTATCAATGAAACTCTTCCTGGGAACTTAGTGGTTCAAGCAGCAGGTGTCTCATCCTTTGCCCCTGTTTGTGAGGAGGTGAGAGATCTCTACGAAGAGGAAGAAGGCAGGACAGGCTGCGTCACTGTACGTAATCCTCCTACTGGCAGACTTGGGCAGGCAAACACAAGCCAGCAAGACAGTCCTCACTTGTGGAGTGGTCTCGTATGGTCCAGCTAGCTGTTAGGATTGCATCATGGAAAGGGATCCCAGCATCTATGCATGTATGTGATGTAGGTCCCCAATGTTCCCTGAATGATGCAGTTGAGGATAAAAAGATGTCTTCATGATGTTCCTTCTTTGAAGGCAAACTCCCATGCATCTTTGTTAGGAAACTCCTCCATTGCCTGGGGCCAGAATTAAGCACCACAAGAAGCCATCACCTGGGGAGCCATGTCAGAGGTCCTGGATTTCGCCTTGTTCCACCTGAACCGCTCTGTTCCTCACATCTCTGGGTTTCATGGTACACCTCGGCACTCTGACTCGACAGGGTCTGATGTCACACTGTGGTGCTTTGTGTAACCTCTTTCCATCAACTGCTGGTACATCTAAACCACACACTGACATGTTTAAGGGAAATCAAAATAAAGCCTGAATTTATAGAAAAGGTATCTCATTTTATCTGATTTAGATAGGTGTCTAAAAATATCTGATTTTAGAAAAGGTATCTAAGTTAAACTGATTGAGGTGTTTCTTATCTGATCCCTAAGTGCTGACAGGTGGCCGTGTCCTCTGCTAAGCCCAAAGGGCAGATACCAGTGAGGAGACCCGAGGACGTGGGGTGCTGGGAGGGATGGTGCAGGCCAGAGAGAGTAGCCACAGTGCACTGCAGCCATCCTGCCCAAGCTGGGCATGCCCTCCACGGGGATACGGATGAGGGAATGAGATGTTGCCAGAGTTAACCCGGTGGGATCCTGAGCAAAATAACAGCAGGCACAGGGGCCATACTTTTCTACTGATTGGTTGATTGACTGACTGAGGTGCCTTACTTTTAAAAGTGATTCTCTTCTTAGGATTCAAGTTTCCCATGAATAGGTAGGAAGGAGCTAGATACATTGGCATGTAGTACGTAGGTACATGTAATATAGTTGGATGATAGATAAATGATAGATAGATAAATGATGGATAGATAGATGATGGATAGATAGATGATAGATATGATGGATGGATGGATGGATGGTTGGATGGATGGATGGATGGATGGATGGATGGTTGGATGGATGGATGGATGGATGGAAGGATAGATTGTTAGACAGATAGATAAGTAGGTAGTTCGTTCAACGGGTAGGTGGGTAGGTAAGTAAGTAGACGGTTAGGTAGGTCAATGGGTAGGTCAATGGGTAGGAAGATACGTAGTAGATAGGTAGGTCAGGACTACACCACATGCTTTGGCTTGACAAATAGGATGTGAGTGTCTTCCTGAGCAAGATGGTACTATAGATGGAAGCCAGTCATGAGATTCTCCTTGTTGTCCTGTCCAAAGTAATAGACAGCATCCAGACACCACCCACCATGTGTTTACGTCCCTGACAAGAGATAGACTATGTCATACTCTATGGGGTATAATTGTCTTCGTTCACTTGGGACTGAGGCAGTCCCCCTGATGTAAGACTTCCAGAGCTAAGCCCAGGAAAGTCCCCCAGTGGGTGGCCCTAGAAATATCTTCACAGACCTAGACGTTTGAGAAAGTCTCATTCTTGTCGTGAACTAGTGTAAAATGTAGTTGTTCCAAAGCCTTACTCGTGGACTCATTTGATAGTGATAAGAACCTCTTAGAACAGGGGCTGCTGGTACCACCCCATTCCCCGGTCTGGTAGAGGAGGAGAATGAGGTTTAGATCAGGATCTTTTCTGCAGTCAGATTGATATTAAACAGAAGTTTGAAATCTGGGCTTAGAATCCAAGTCTTCTAACCAATGGGTACATCTGGGACCCACAGGGGTTGTCTCAATGGTGGGCAAACTTATAAAAGGTCGTAGGACAGTTAATGGGGTTTTGCTTAAATGAGCACGACAGAATAATCTCTTTAAACATTTCTTGTGCCTGTGGCCCTCTCTGGAGACCCATGAATTATGATGTTTCATTGCATCACAGACATGGGGGACTAGACTGTGTCCCCTGCAAAAGGACCTACTAGTGAATGTTGCCTTTTTCTGTGAAGCAGAGTCTTTCCAGAGGTAATCAAGTGAGATCTAGGTCATACTGGACTGGGGTGCTCCTAAAATGCAGGGACAGGAGTCCTTAGAAGAGAGAGGGAACAGTGAAACACAAAGTGCAGAAGTTCAGGACCCAACTGTGGAAAGCCAAGGATAACCACCAATCACCAGAATATGGGAAGACAAAACAGAAAAGAAAAAGCCAAAAAAGGAAAAGAAAAATCATTGCAGACAACATTTATGATCAACCATGCTCTTACATAAGATTTAAAGATTACAAATCTGTTACACAGAAATTCTGACGTTTGCAGGCAGAGTCTAGCATGACCCCCATCCTTAAATTCTTCCAAAGGGGGAAAAAAACAAGGTATTAAATTAGAAAAAAATAAAGGATGAACATGGGGGAAATTTTAAGCCAAACCCAACAACAACAAAAAATAGTTTCTAGTCCTTGTAAGCCAAGTGGTTTCCAACTTGGCTGAAGTCTTAACTTTTTGGTTTGGAACATCCGTGAGGTCGCCTAGATGAAAAGAACGAAGTTTTCTAATATGTTCTCTCTCAAGGGCCTCCTCTCCTTAGGAGGATTTCCTCCTATTTTTATATGGGTATTGTCCTATTTAATGACTGTGTTTCTTCCCTTGTAACTTTGAATTAGGTTGTATTCATTTTTAATTCCCTTTTAACCAATTCCAGGAATATTTCCATTTTGGCCTATATTGTTTTACCATTTTACCAATATTACCAATTTTACCAATACCAGGAATATTAGTGCTGCCCGTGTTGAGCCACACAATGAACATGGGACAGAGGGGAAGAAAAGCCACACGGGCTTTGGCATCATCCTCAGTGTACGTTTATCAATACTTAATCACGCTCCTTGCTGCCTGTCTTACTGTGCAGAGAACAGTAAAATTTTACATCGTGAAGAAAGACGGCTCCCAACACAGGGGCGCTTATTCTCCAGGTAATCTATTATTCATACCCAAATGCATCAGATATTATTCTTAGATTATCTCATTCAGCTCGTTTGCAACAACTGCTACAATCAATCTTTTCCAGGAGCAGAAATTGCATTATCACCCGGGATAGAGTCGAGTGATTTCTACAACAGAGTCTCTTCCTGGTGCTTTCTGGTCTTCTTGAAAAGGTATGAAGTGAGTTATCGATGAACAGCCTAGTTTCCGAATGAGGTGTCGAAAGACCTGATTGAGACATTTCAAACCATTAGTTACTTGTTCTTAAATACTTCAAGAACAGTAGCAACGTTGTATTTCCAATTTTACCCTTATTTTTCTCTTGCATTTGCATAACTAATGTCTGCCAGGCATCTAGAATGCTCCATTACTGGGACGAGATAAAAATGACAGGCAAAACTCTTATAAAGGACAAGCTATTGTGTTCAAATAACCCTCTTTGCTCCCACAGCGTTGGCCCAAATCCAGCAGAGATTCCAGCAGAACAAGCCATTTAACGGGATTGCTGTGTTGTTCCCATATAGTACTGGAAACCTTTCTGATGTCCTCATGGCAACACCCATCCAAAAAGCATGCAGATGTTTCCTAAGAAACAAAAGAAATGAACAAAGGGGAAAAAAAAAAAGAGAGAGAGAGAGAGAGAGAAACTGAGAAGCAGACTCTGAACTCTAGAGAACACACTGACCGGTCACCAGTAGGGAGGTGTGTGCGGATGGGGAAAACGGGGTATGGGGAGGAAGGAGTGCACCTGTCTGTCATGATGAGCACCGGGTGATGGATGGAAATGCTGAGTCATGACCTTGTACCCTTGAAACTAGTGTAACACTATATGCTAACCAATAGGATTAAAATAAAATTTTTGAAGAGAACCCGGGACGGAGCAGCGGTCAGTGTGGACTAACCCTTTTAGGGTTGGGGAAGCCTTAATTCTTGAAAGGTGGGCATACATTTTCCTTACTGGGGTACCATTCTGATTCCAACGGTGGATTCCATCCTGGATCCGTGGGCGTAAGCCCCTGTCCCTAACTGCCCGATTCCACCAATTTCTCCTTAAGATCTTTTGCTCTTTTTTGAGTGATTTCAACCAGACTCCAAGTTAACGCTGGTGCCCAATCACAGGGCACTGTCATAGTGGGGTATTACTTTGTAATGGGTCCCTTCTGGTGGCTCCCTCCACCTTTTGTTTATCTTCCGATATCAGTCCGATATTCCCACTCCACTTTACCTCCCCACTGGTGTCTTCTGCCCCCGTAGAGATCCAGATGTGTATAATTCTAATCTCAGCTGATTTCATGGGTGATCAAAGTGCTTTGGTACATAATCAGCTCACTTTAGGGCACCGGTGGAAACAGGACCTCCTCCTTATCCGCCATCTTGCCCCCCTCCCAGCGGATTCTAAGTCCAAAATAACGTAGCATCATTAAAATATCAACTGGGCTTTCGTTGGCTTTTTTGTTGTTGTTGTTTGGTTTGGTTTTGTTTATGCATCACACCTGACAAAGTTTTGTTGGAATCCCTGTGTATGCAGGGGTGAGGGGATGTTTTTTGGGTCTGATTTGTTCCAGAAGCCAGTGTGGCAATGTTTGCACTACCCTACAGGTTCCTAATGACTTACACCCAAAACAAGCCATTAGGGAAGGAAAACAAAACACTTTGCTTTGGAAACTCAGGCTCTGGGCTTCATGATTTGGTAAGAAAAATTACTTAACTCCTACAGTGGGAATATTGCCAGATGGATCAATGAACTCTTTTGGTCGTACGACAAGGATCTTAAATCTTTTGGATGGCATCAGACAAGATAGGAGAAGAGATGTGCCAGAGACACATTTGGGTAGGTCATGGGATGCTTTTATTCTAGTAGGATGAGTAAGCATATCACAACATTTAATGTGTAATTTTTTTTTTTAGATTTTATTTATTTGTCAGAGATTGAGAGAGCATCAGTTGGTGGGGGGGAGCAGCAGTCAGGGGAGAACATGCTCCCTCCTAAGCAGGGAGCCTGATGTGGGACTTGATCCCAGGACCATGGGATCATGACCTGTGCCATAGGCAGATGCTTAGCCAACTGAGCCACCTAGGTGTCCTTCCACATGTAATTTTTCTAGTTGGCTAGAACCTGAATTAATAATTCTAAATGATCAGACTGTTGACATTTTTTTTTCATTTTTTAAAAATTTATTATTATTTATTTATTTGAGACAGAGAGAGAGAGAGAGTTCACAAGTAGGGGAGCAGCAGGCAGAGAGAGAGGGAAAACCAGGGCTCCCTGCTGAAGGACTCAAGCCCAGGACCCTGGGATCGCGACCAGAACTAAAGGCAGACACTTAATTGACTGAGCCACCCAGGGGCCCTGATATCCTATTAATCATAAATAATGATGTATTTAAATTATTAATACTAAATGATCAATACATTAATACTTTATTAATTTAATTAACATATAATAAAGTATTTATTAACTCTATTTGCAAGAAATTGATTATGAATGCAAATAAGAATTTATTACTTTATTAATATTAATAATCGATTGTTATTAATACCTAGGGTGTTCTTATTTTTTGTTGTTCTGTTGGTTTTCTGGTTTTTACCTATGGCTTCCCAAGAGCCACACCAGGGCCTGGCCACAAAGTCTTCACATGCACTGGATAAAATGCAGAGAAAATGATGGAATTCTCTTTATAAGAATGTATATCAATGAGCTACTTGGTTTTTTTGTGGTAGAAAATAGCCTCTCTTTTTTATTAATATATGGAAATAATAGTCAGCTACTAGGTCTCTATTTTTTCCCCAAAATGTTGCTGAATGTCTTTGAAATCTCAGTGTGGACCCATTATTATGAGCAGTTATTAAGATTTAATTAGCATCTGTATTCTGCATTTTCCATTTGGTCTCCTCATAAGACAAATAAAGGGGTTCATGTTGTGGCTACTCTTCTTAAACATTCAAACATGCACTTGAGGGTTTAAGGTGTGGAATGATGGCACAAAGACTGACATCTGATGGCTTTACCTAACCCAATAGGGTAATAAAATCCCAAGGAATTTAAAATTAAGAGTAATTCTGGGCCAGTAACTTAGAGCACTCTATGGACTGAGTGTCCGTGTCCCTCCAAATTTCCTAGGTTGAGATCCTAATCCCCAAAGAGATGGATTTAAAGGGTGGGGCTCTGGGAGGTGATTGGGCCCTGATGATGGAGCCACATGAATGGGATGGGTGCCCTATTGAAAGGGACCGCATAGGTCATCCTTGAACCTTCCTCCATGTGAGGACCCAGCTAGAAGACGGCCATCCATGAACCAGGAAAACCCGCCAGTGCCTTGATCTTGGACATCAAACTTCCAAAACTGTGAGAAATGAATGTGTGTTGTTTATAAGCCCCATACCATTGACATCTACATTACTCTGTCACTGCAGCCCAGTCAGATTAAAACAGGGCAACTGGGGAGTTTGAGATCTGTATGAGTATCTGGTTCTTTGCACCCCATGTCCTATTTCCAGAAAGGTATCTACATCCCATGCCTTACATGGTTACCAGATCCCCAGAGGTCTCGATTCGTAGAAGCATGACATCACCATCACACGTCACATGGATTCACACAACTGGGAAACAAAGATCATGGGTGGTATGATGAAATAATGTATTTCAAGCAAGTTAACTTAGTGTGACTGGACAATTTCACACCCATATCTGTATCTGGTCTTTTAAGTGTCTGGTTGTGTTTCCGTCCCCAGGTTGGCATTCACAGCCACCATCTCACACTGGGTCAGGATTCCAGGGTTCTGTGGTGGACAGATGGGATTTCTGAGTTAGTGAATGAAGCTCTCCAGCCCATGCACAGTAGACAGCTGTCCCCAGCCCAGGCTCTGCAACCCTTGAGTTTACACAAGAGAAGAATGAGAATGTCTTTGGACAAACTAGACTAGTTGCTTGTAAGCCCTCATTAGGATCTGAGAAGGGACTCTTGTTGCATTGTTTGAATGTTGGGATAAAAGGGGACATGAATTGGTGATCACAGGGACATGTTGTAGGAAAAACATCTCCAAATAATCAAAACACTCAACTGAGCAAACCAATCATCTTTATGTCTTCTTTTGAACACTAACGGTGCATGACCACAGCTGAGGGTCTTGAGGACGTGAAGACAATTAGCAGAGAGAATGAGAAGTGCTACGTAGACCATACAGGGTTTTTATGGGATGATGAAAACGTGGTGATGCTTGCACAGCTCTCCGAAGATATGAGAAGCCACTGTATTAGTTACTTTAAAAGGAGGAATTTTAGGGTATGTGAATTATACTTAACAACAACAAAAAACCCCCTCTAAACTTTAAACATTTAAATTGATTTTTTCCCAACCCATTAAATTGCTAAACTACATGAGCCTGACAATGATTTATTTAAATTCTAGAGGGCCAGATTCTTAAATTTTTAAAATTTACATTTGATTGGTGAACATCCTCCTTTAAAAAAAATGCTAAGATCAAAGAAAGTTTTTTTGGAGAGTTATTTAATAGAATAATCATGTTCGGTAGGAGCCTGGGAAATTCTCCAAAGATCTTTATTTTTACCTTAAATCTTTCCCTAAAAAGGAAAGCCAAACAGATATTTGGAGCTGGCAGGTCTTGAGTCCATTTCTAAGAATCAGAATATACTCCTCTAATAGAACAAATCTATATATGCGTTTTGAAAAACGGCACCAAGCTGTCATTGGATAGAAGATATTTCAAAGGCAAGCATTATAAATCTTGCTGTGGGATAAACTCTGTGAGTCTGAAAGAAATAAAATCTTATGTGTTCTATTTTTTTAATAACAGCTGCGTGTTGAATTATGCACAATGCTTATAAAACTTTAAAAGTCACTGAAATTTATTAAGTCCTACTAATTTCACTATAGGTTGAATGGAAATCAAGGAAGTTTGTCTATTAATCTTCCATAATATCCCAGGTGGGGCTCTGTTGGTTGCCCTTTTCCCTATATTGAAGTTTGGGGCATGTTGGACTTAATTTCACATAATTCTTTATGCCATCCTCTGAGCTAGGTTCTTAACATTTTGGAGAGGTTAGTAGTAGAGAAATAATGCTAACTCTTTCTCCCTTTATCTTTCTATTTATCTATCTATCTATCTATCTATCTATCCATTCTATCTGTATCTATCTATCATCTATCCATCCATCCATCATATCTATCAACTATCTATCTGCTTATCTAAGCATCATAACTATCTATCTATCCATTCCTCCAACATCCATCATATCTATCTACCCTCTATTTATCATTTATCTATGTGCCCATCATATCTATCATCTATTGATCCACCCATCATATCTATCTACCTACCTACCCATCCATTCACCATTCATCATGTATCTATCATCTATCTATCTATCCATCTATCTATCATCTATCTTCTATCCATGGTGTATCTATCTATCTATCATCTAGCTAGCTAGCTAGCTAGCTATCTACCTACGCATCTATCTATCTCTCCTTATGACATGTTACTCAGCAAACAAATTTGCATTCTGCAGCCGCAGCATACTTGCTCTCCACAAGACAGTGGACAGGATGTGAAGAATTAGAAAGGGTTGTCACTGCCCATTACATTTTTTTTTATCATTTTAAAATCACAAAGAGCTCTTTTATCTACACAAATTCATCTAATCCCCATCTTCAGCATGAGAAAAATGAGTCCTTTGACTGCTAAGAGCATTTCTCAAGGCTATTTCCAGCATCTCTTCACTCAATCTGCACCAGCCAGCTCTCTGTAATGGTAGGTGATCCACCTTATAAAATTAAATTTCTGGTGGGTAGGTACCATATGGTCCTTTTCACTGGTCCTTTTCCCTTATTGCCAAAATGGTGACTTTTTGTTCACAATGATGGATTGGCAAACTTTGACTGACACAGTATCAGGATCTGCGGACCCTTGGTGAGGAATGATTGACCATGGCCGGACAGGAACACAACACCAATTCTCTGGGCTGTCCATCAGAAGGCAGGCTCTGCTGACAGGAGCTCCATAAATAAAGGAGAAATAAGACTCGTGTCATATCTCATGCTGAACAGAATAGGTTCTCTTCTCCTGTCTTTGACACTTTCGGGGCCACACTGATGATGAGCGGCTGAAGGAGACATGGACACTGGGAATGCCACCCCCCAGATGGTAGCCTGAACTGTGATGACGTCTGCACCGAGAGCTTGCCACTGACATATGGCCAAACAGGCTAATGAGGAAAGGGAAATTACCCCTCAATGTATCCCATGAATGATAAGTCGTTCACGAAATACATACTGATGCATTGAATGTCCAGTAGAATCATTTGCAGGGAGCTAAGAGGTATCTTCTCCTCAAGCTGTTGAGGAAACTACAACCCCATGAGAGAGATCAACCCCAAGGACTTGAAACTGGGTATTCATTGGTGTTAAAGTGCAGACTGGAAGAGCTTTCAGCAGAAAGAGCATTCAGGATACTCTGTCTGCTGGGCAGATGCTGAGCTAGCAGAGGACAAGTAGAAGTGTTGGGTGTCCATTGGGCTCAAACCAACTCAGTAAGCTGTCACCTGGGGGGAGAGCTTCCTTCCCCCAGGCTTTGCCCCTCCTCCTGACTCCTCACCATCATGTCATATTCATCCCCTACATGACTCCTTCTAGGACTAAAAGGTGCTCCCACCCAGCCTGCCTTTTAGGAGGAGCCTTTGGAGGACAGAATTTCTCTTTGGGTTGGATTACATGTGAGCCCACTGAATTGCAGGCTGGTCCTGTGTCCAAAAAGCATGATGGTGCATCTCACCATCAGTGAAATGGTCAGATCCTGGTCTGCCTTTCCAGAGACCATAGCAGTTTGAGCACAAAAATTGTTTTGTTCTTACTTATCCCTCAGTGTGCCATTGGACGCCTGACCCAGAACAGGCTTCAGATAAGTCTGAGTAATGATGCTGGATGAAGAGAAAATTCCTGCCCAGAGCAGAGGCATGGCTATTGGCTCCCATGGGGGAAAGGTCTAGTTCTCTCACACACACAGCCGTCTACAGTAATGAAACACCAAAGGTTTAAAGAATTCCATCGTAGGCACCACTGGTAAGAAGGACTGTCCTCCATTCAACGTTCTGAGTGTTACACCTCAAGTCCCTTTTGATTCAATCCAGGTTTATTAGCAACCTTCTAAAATGGTGCCAAGACCAATTGGGAGGGAAAATATGTATGTCTCATGTCTGAAAAGGCAAAGATAACAAAGTAGCAGAAATGAGATGCACCAGGTAGATTTTTGTGGTCATTGGAATGGGGTCACCTTCTTGATGGAAGATGCTGTGATCACAGCTAATCTCACTCAAAAGCACATTTCAGGGTTGTCCATTGCAATGGGGAAACTCTAGCAGGTGTTTGGAACATTAGTAAATCCCCTGTGAGCATCTTCCAAGAGGGAGGAACTCACAAGTATGGGGATATGGCCATCCTGCTGGAGGGATGCTCTCAGCCACAAAAGGGCAGTACTGCTAGGGCTGATTTCATTCTTGTGAATCAGTCAAGTGACAAGTCTAGCTGAAAGCCCAAGATGGTCATTTTTTGAAAAATGCTGATAAAGCATCTTTTTCACATGCACAGAAAGAAAAATTAAGGAAAACATTTAAGGAAAACCTCTCAACGTGTGTCCTTCCGTCAGTCAAACCATTTTTACGTGGTAGGAAGTCAAGTCTCCAGTTCAGATGTGAAAATCTAAACTTTGGCAGGCCGAGTTTGTGCTCAGCAACTAAAATCTTAACAATAAAACAAAACATAACATGACATTGCGGACATAACGTAACAAGTGTTGCAGAGCATGTGGGAGAATCGGAAGGCTCAGATGTTGCTGCTGGAATGTCCAAGGTTCCAGCCACTTTGGAAGAGAGTGTGGGTGTTTCTCAACACTTAGACTCACCTCTTGACCCATCAAGTTCACGCCAAGGTATCCTCCCAACAAAAATGAAGGTTCACACCAAGACTTGTACATGAATACGCATCCGAGTATTATTTGTAAGAGGCCAAAGAAGCAAACCATCCAAATGTTCATCAGTGGATGAATGGATAAGGGAAAAGTGGTCTATCCATACAATGGAACATTATTCAACTGGAAACATGAAGGTTGTGTTAATCCATGCTATAATAGGGTTTAAATTTGAAAACGTTATGGGAGTGATTACCAAAGGGCAAAGGATTTCTTTGAGGGGTGATAAAAAATATTCTGAAATTGCTACAAACATTCCGTGATCAAAATACACTGAACTTGACCACCAGGATAGATGCCGAGCTATAGATCTACCAAAACCCATCAAAAGACACGGTTTAAAAGTATGCATTTCCATGAGAGACTCTTGATCTCAGGAAACAAACTGAAGGTTGCTGGAGGGGGTGTGGAGGGGTGGGGTGGCTGGGAGATGGACACTGGGGAGGGTACATGCTATGGAGAGTGCTGTGAATTGTGTTGGATGGTGAATCACAGACCTGTACCCATGAGGCAAATAATGCATTGTATGTTAATTAAAAAAAAATAAAAGTATACGTGTCATAGTACATAAATTGCAAGTCCATAAAATTTTATTAAATTATAAGGCAACACATTCTTTGAGGAAAAAAAAAAGATGAACTGTGTTCATAATGGCTGCAAACATTAATTTCCTAATGAAATTAATTTAATTTCTTAATAAAATCATGTAGAACTAAAGATGCTTTTCTCCAAATCTGAAATATCTCTAATGTTAGAATTCAGGATTTTTTGTTTGTTTGTTTTGTTTTGTATTTATTTATTTATTTACTTACTTACTTACTTATTTATTTTTCCCTCCTTGTTCTGCCTTGCACAGACCTTAGCCAAGGATAAAGTTGAAGGGAATGGCATATGAATCAAAATGGATATAGATTGTGAAGAAAACTATATATCTGTATTTGCATGTCCTTTAGTAGAGACCACCCCACTTACACGTCAAGGCTCCTTTTAATTATGGAAGCCAATAAAAGGCAAATTGATGGATAACTAAAGTTCAGTAATTAAATAAAGGGAGAAATTAAAGGGTCAATAGACAGGAGACATTGGTCTTCATTACGTTTGTAGCCAATACATCCTCACACGATTGGAGGGCAATATCGAGACCTTGACTAGTTAGATGATGCCACCAGGAAAAATTGTCCTACGTGGGTTTCCCAAAGCAGAGTGTCCTGTGTGTCTCCCTTCCTCACATGCTATGCAAAAAGCACCAATGTCGGTTCTTTGAAATGAAACTCTTTTGACATTTAACTTTTGCCATTTCTAAAGGAAGGAATAGACATTCAAACATAAACAGCCAAACCAGACAGCAGCACAAAGAAATTGCTATATATATCTGTCATGTTCTGCAGAAAGACTGACCTCAACGTTTCAATGGAGTGATGGCAAAAAAGAAAAAAAAATGGGGAGAGATGAGACATATTATACAATTTTATGCACGTAATGATCAGATATCATTTGGGATCCTGTTTGGGATTTGGACTAACTGACTGTAAACATTGTGGGGATCACTTGGGGAAATTTGAGTATGTCCCCAATAATACAAGGAGTGAGTAGAACTTACCATAAATGGAAAGCTGGAAATAATTGAATCGGAAAAAAGAGATCATAAAGCAGGATGAAAAGCATGACCCCTTTTTGGCAAAAAGATGCTTATGTGTAATAAAAATATTTGGAAGCTTACACTTTACAGTGTTATCAGTGGTAACCACTGGATGGTATGAAAATGATATTTTTATTTCTATGTTTTCCTCTATTTTTTTTTACATTTCCATAATACATACGCACTGCTTTCATAGTAAAAGATTATTTAACCTTTTAAAAGGGGACTAGCATTAGATCAGAGAACCCACACTGGCAGCAGATGTCATGCACTCCACACACGTTAACAGCTGGGAAGCAGGAGAAATTTCCAGATCTATTTCACAGTCTCCTTTAGATACTTTTAAAAAATACCTTTTAAAAAAAAAGTGCTTTCCTGGTATGAGAACTCAGACTTTATTTCAGTTATTCCCCCTGAATTTAATTCTACCAGCCATTTGAAAATACTGCGCTTTTACCCACAATATATACACCTGACCCTTGAATGACATGGATTTGAATGGCATGGGTCCACTCATACGTGGGTTCGTTTCCTCTAAGTTCAGTACAGTCCTGTAATTGTAGTTTCTTTTCCTTATGTTTTTTTTAAAATGCTTTCCCCCTCTAGTTTACTTTATCATAAGAATTCAGTGTGTAGTACATAAGACAGTGTAGGTGTGAGTGAACTGCGTATGCTCTCTTGAAGGCTACTGGCCAATGGTAGGCTATCAATAATTAAGTTTGGGGGAAGTCGGGAGCTATATGCATATTTTCAACTTGTTGGGTGTTGGCACCCCTAATCCTCACATTGGATTAGGGTCAAGTACATTATTTCTTGTGTTTAGACATTTTAGTGTGAGTGAAAAGGAATTTTCTGTACTAAGGCACTGCTCTGATGGAAGGTTCATAAAAACACCGTTCCTAAGTTAAAAATGTCCTAAGTATCACACTTGATACCTTAGTCCTAGCCCTAAAAGCAGTGATCTTGTAAAATTCCAGCCCCATGGGGTCTGTTGGGAGAGTTGGTAGGACTTTGCAATTCTTATTCTAATTATAATAATTTATATTATATAATTTATTAGTAGTATTATAGCACTAGTTATTGTAACCCCTAACAAAAATTTTAACAGTTGATCATTTGGAAAGCACATTACATCTAATCCTAACCAACAAAGAATGTAGATATTACAATTATTTCCATTTTATGCACGAAGAAAAACAGGTGAAAAGCATTTAAGTAATTCACTCAGAGACTTGTATCCCATAATTTATGGTCCTAACCTTTGCACCCAAAGACTCTGACCTCCATGTGGATATGGCCTCCACAGATGCTGATAATTTTTATCATGTGGTTTTATCTGTTTTGAAAATTCGAAAGATTATACTGCTCTTTCTCTTTCAACACTATCAAGCTCATTTCTGAGATTCTTAGAAATTACCCCCACACGCACACCTTGGGGCACCTGGATGGCTCATTCGGTGAAGTGTCTGCCTTTGGCACAGGTCATGATCTCAGGGTCCTGGGATCAAGTCCTGCGTTGGACTCCCTGCTCAACGGGGAGTCTACTTCTTCCTCTCCTTCTGCTCTTCCTCTGCTTGTGCTCTCTGTCTCTTTTCCTCCTTCTGTCAAATACATGAATAATGTCTTAAAAAAATAAATACCCCCCACCTTGAATAGCCACCCCCATCCCACCCCAAGTTGGAAAGGGTTCCTGAGATCTCATGATGTTGCCACAGGAATGCTGTACACATTTCCTGAAACTTCCCCTTGGGTAGCATAAACTCAGTTGGCAAAACAGCAGCAGGATTTCAAGGGGCTTGACTCCAACTTTGAAAGAAGTTCTACTGGGGGTAACATGTTACCAAAGAGTATCTCTTGCTATGGAGAAACCGCTCATGACGGATGAGTCTATCAATATGGCTGTCAATCAATATGGCTATCAATATTGCTAACTTTGCTGTCATTTTCAGAAACTGCCACAGTCACCCCGAGCTTCAGACACCACCACCCTGGTCACTCAGCAGTCATGACATCTGGGCAAGACCCTCCACCCGTGAAAAGACTTCACTAAAAACTCAGGTGATAGTTACCTTTCTTTATTTTTTTTAACAATAATGTATTTTTATTTTTTTAAAAAAGATTTTATTTATTTAACAGAGAGAGACAGCAACAGAGGGAACACAAGCAGGGAGAGTGGGAGAGGGAGAAGCAGGCTTCCCGCTGAGCAGGGAGCCCAGTGCAGGGCTCGATCCCAGGACCCTGAGTTCATGACCTGAGCCAAAGGCAAACGCTTAATGCCTAAGTCCCCAGGTGCCCCAAGAATGTATTTTTAAATTAAGATATGCACATTGTACTTTTAGACATGGTGGTATTACAAGTTAACAGACTACAGTATAGTGGAAACATAACTTTTATATACACTGGGAAACCAAATGATTCATGGGTCTTGCTTTATGGCAATGTTCACCATAGTAGCTTATTTAGTCTGAAACTCACCCCAAAATATATTCAAAACATTACCTATACTTGGTCTAGGGGTGGCCCAGAAACACCACCATGATCCCCAAGTTGATAGAGTTTTAAAGGGTTTTCTTCCAAGCTCTTGGCTGAATGTCTGAACAACCCTCTTATTGGCACACAGAATTCATTATCCTACTGTCTCTTCTTGTGCAAAACCACCCCAGCCCCACATTACACTAGATTCAGCATCTCTGTACTCATGGCGCGGTGGCTGGGTACTTCTTGAGAAAATCCCACATTGAGGTGCCTGGGTGGTGCTGTTGATTGATCACCCATCTCTTGGTTTTCACTGGGGTTGTGATCTCTGAGTCAGGAGATGGAGCCCTGTATTGGGGCCCATGCCCCATGTGGTATGTGCTTCCGATTCCCTTTTCCTCACCTTCTGCTCCTCAGGATCTCTCTCTCTCTCTAAAATAAATTTTAAAATCCTTAAAAGAAATCTGACATCACCCAGACTGAGAGATAACGATGGAAGAATGTCCAGTATCTTGGCCGCCCTTCAGCAGGAACATGTCAGCCTCTGTTTGGACAGCATCTCCTTTCCTATTCCACCTCTTAAAAAATTCCTTCAAACCCCATGTGATTGCCTCTCCCTAGAATAGTTTCCATTTCAGAGATTTTCCACCCTGCAATGTGCGTTTGTTAGAATTTGTTCAAAAGCAGATCCCACTCCACAGTCTGAGGTCAACCAAGAGATCCAACACTTCCAACAGAGTCTCTGCAACGACGCCATGATGCCCATCTCTGTTCCTGGAACTTCTCTCCTTCTTCAGGACTTGCCACAGGTCTAAAATAAACTCACCATCTTTGCACCTAAATTACCATTGCAACTATGTTCCTTCTTTCTGTTCTTGTGCCGATCAATCCCCCGATCTGGAAATACAGCCCCATCCATACACCTCTGGCCTTACATCCACCACCTCCACACTCTGCTCATTCTAACTTCTTAAATTTCCTAAAACTGTGCCTACTTCCCACTATGGACTTGTCGCATCTCAGCTCTCATCTGCTCTTGACCAGACAATTATAAAGGCATCTACAGGGGTCTCTGATCACAGGTTCATGTCTTCATAGCTATGCTCCATTCAGCTGTGATCCTTGCAAATGAGTGTGATTATTTAACTCCTTTAAACACTTCACTATTTTTCCCAACAGCAGGAGGATGCAATCGAGACTAATTGACCCACTGGATGGAAGCTGTGTTGCCCTCAATTCCCGTACTCCCTGCTTCTTACTCCAAGGTCTGGTACCTTTTCTCTCCACGTGTGGTTCCCCACAAGAGGAGCACCTCCCCTTGGAGACTAGATTGCATGTCTGAGTTTAAGAAGCTCCATCCTGGGGTGGCTCAGTAGTTTAAGCACCTGCCTTCAGCTCAGGTCATGATCCCACGGTCCTGGGATTGAGTCCCACATCAGGTTCCCCACTCAGTGAGAAGTCTGCCTCTCCCTCTGCCCCTCCCCACCCCCATCCATGACCACTCTCTCTCTCTCTCTCAAATAAATACAATCTTAAAAAGAAGAAGAAAAAGAAACTCCATCCTAATACTGCATTTCCAAACCTATAATCTACAGCAGACTCCTCCAGGAAAGAGATGGAATTAATTAATTAAGCAATCAGTCCATCCACTTCATTTTTTTTTCTGGAGGAAAAAAAAAAAAAAAACTGTTCTTACCTTGGTCCTTAAGTTTTGTAGTCAACAAAAACTTTTGGTTTGCTTCCTTTTTGTATTTCATGAATTTTTATGTTGATGTATTTTTGTTATTTTTGTTCTTTCAGACAGGAGATTCACTGTTTACCTCACTTTGTTTTAATTTCCTCAAAACACCAGCCCCTTAATGGATCATTAAAGTTGTTCATTTATAAATTATTTTATTTTTTATTTTTTTATTTAAATTCGATTTAGTTAATAAATAGTGTATTATTGGTTTCAAGGGTAGGATTTAGTGATTCATCCGTTGCTTATAGCATTATTATTATTTTTTTAATTTTTTATTTTTTATAAACATATGTTTTTATCCCCAGGGGTACAGGTCTGTGAATCACCAGGTTTACACACTTCACAGCACTCACCAAAGCACATACCCTCCCCAGTGTCCATAATCCCACCCCTTTCTCCCAAACCCCCTCCCCCCAGCAACCCTTACTTTGTTTTGCGAGATTAAGAGTCTTTTATGGTTTGTCTCCCTCCCAATCCCATCTTGTTTCATTTATTCTTCTCCTACCCACTTAAGCCCCCATGTTGCATCTCCACTTTCTCATATCAGGGAGATCCTATGATAGTTGTCTTTCTCCGCTTGACTTATTTCGCTAAGCATGATACGCTCTAGTTCCATCCATGTTGTCGCAAATGGCAAGATTTCATTTCTTTTGATGGCTGCATAGTATTCCATTGTGTATATATACCACATCTTCTTGATCCATTCATCTGTTGATGGACATCTAGGTTCTTTCCATAGTTTGGCTGACAGAATGGGAGAATATATTTGC
Organism: Mustela erminea; assembly: GCF_009829155.1. NCBI lineage: Eukaryota > Metazoa > Chordata > Mammalia > Carnivora > Mustelidae > Mustela > Mustela erminea. The sequence goes on along the minus strand of NC_045635.1, from coordinate 2,262,915 downwards.
AAACGACATATCAGATAAAGGACTAGTGTCCAGAATCTATAAAGAGCTTATAGCATTATTTTTAAAAAGGTTTTATCCTCTGTCTCTTTAATGATATTTTATGTCCTTTTAGATGAGTTGAGCAGAATCTTTAATCCATTTATTTTTATTAATGTTTGTTTATTTATGGACAGTACTTAAGCTATGGATTTCCTGTTGAGTTTTCTCTTTTTAGTTGTCAACATGATCTCAGAGGGAAATGCCTCCTTTCTCATGTGACCTCCCTACCTGTAGTTTCTGTCTCATAACTGCTTGTCTCACAGCTCCTAATTTCATCAGTCACACTCTCTTGCTTGTAATTTTGCCTTTTGTCTGTCCACCTGCTTGCTTTCCCCCAGAGTAACAATACACGTAAGTTCTTTCCAACTTGAAAAAAAAAAAAAAGCTTTGCTTAGCTCTTCTAATTATAATATCATCATTTTTCTTTTCATTTTTCAAAGATTTTATTTATTTATTTGAGAGAGAGTGAGCACAAGCACAGTGGGGAGGGGCAGAGGAAGAGAGAGAAGCAGACTCCCCACAGAGTGGAAAACCAAATGTGGGGCTCGATCTCAGGACCCTGAGATCATGACTTGAGCCACAAGCAGACACTTCACTAACTGAGCCACCCAGGAGCCCTCATGACTTTTCTTCAAAAGTATACCCAGTATGTATAACCCAGGGGTGTGAGATGAGACAGAATAAGGAAACGGGAATTTTCCAACAACCTTCTTACATCTTCTAAGGAAATCTCCTAAATTTTATTATCATTTTATTATGACTATTACTCTTTATACATACATGCACTTCTATATGATGTCATTGATATCTGTAACTATGTCTAGTATCAACGACACCTATATCCCTATCTTTATCATTTAGAGCAACATTATCTATAATTGCATTTACATCATCTGATCTATCATTTAGATGTATATCTCTGTATCATCTATATCTATACACGTATCTAAAAAGTCAAATCATCCGTATTAACCACAATGCATCTTGATGCCCAAAGCCGCAGGTGTTAATAAACCTATCTGACTTCCATTTTGTCCCCACCAAGTTTCCACATAATAGCAAAGCCATCCGTTTCCAGGCATGCCTTCACAACACAACATCAGGTCATCGAGGGTGGTGTCCATAACATACCCACCTTTGAATCCCTGAAGGAACCAGGCAATGCTTTGCCATTTATGCTTCTGGAAGTTCATCAGGGAGTGACTTCAGCCATGTTTTATTTATTTATTTATTTTTGTCTTTGGTATATAGCATCGTGTGTTCATGAATGTAATGTAATATTTCAGTACACGGTACTGAAATATGTAACTGATCACAGCTGATCCTGATGGTAGACCAGAAACCCCCAAAGCATCATTCCAACATGACTGTTGTCCTAGAACGTGGCTTCTCAACCTTGACACTCCTGAGGTTTAGGACTAGATATCTCCCTATTGTGGGAGAGGGCCATGCTGTGCAGTTTAGGAATTTCAGCATCATCCCTGGTCTCTGCCCAGTAATTACCAGTAGCACCCCCATACAATTCAATACCCAAAAGATCCCCAGATCTTGCCAACTGCCCTCTACTGAGCCCAATCTCCGCCCCTCAGTTTAGAACCACCTGTCTAGGTATTATAGTCACAAAATACCTTATTTGCAATATAATGTCATGGTGAAAATTGTGATTTCAACTCAGAGAAATGAACCATAAACCAAGTTCTGTGATTATATCAGACTCTGCCGAATGGAACCAGCAGGGGAGTTTAAAGACCCTGGCCCACAGGGGACCTCAAGAGACCACTGTCACGTTCTTCCCACCATCATTTAAAGGGATATCAAAACTGTTAAAGAGCCATAAATACACACCAGATTTCCTCCAAAGTTGCACTTTTTACTGTGGGAACAAGATTTCATAGTATATCTTGATTTAAGAGTACATGTCAGCATTTTAGTAGGGCATTAAAATCTTCAAAGCTGTTGTTTTAAAGGCTCACAGTTTCTCAGATCAACTTGGATGCAGGCATCCCTCCAGCATGAAGATATTTGAATAATGCGATCCCATTAGAGCTAGTTCAAATTTGTGCTTTTTCACCCAAAATTAAGGTGTGACCAGGAACAACCAGATCACCACAGCATCTGAGACACCACTTTCTTCTTGTCTGGGGCGGGGGGGACAACCAGTGAAGTTAAAATGATAGAAACAAACTGCTTTAGATAACTTAATATTCACAAGCCAACTACTTTTTTCATAGGAAAATAACCTGTTTTTCTCTAGTGCCCTTTAGAGTATCATCAAAGGATACATTGGTTTCCAACTGAGTCATGAATCTCTACTTTTGATCCACCCTTGACCTGCTTTGGGAATAACATAACAACCAAAAAAATCTTGGTGTGTGTGTTCTTGTCTTCCAATGAGCTAATCTGATTTTCTTGGTCCCTAATAAACCTCAATATCATGGGTCTATTAAGCTGTTAAGTCCTTCCTTTGAACCTTGCCTGCTTCCTTCTATGATGACCTTTCATTCCACCCCAATATTACACTAAATGTGCATCCCATTTTCTGTTGCAATTTCCACTGTTGTGTTCTCTCCATCTTCCTATGAAGTATCTACAAATTGTTGTGCTCCTTTGAGGACAAAGGGTGTCTTACCATGTGATACAGCCATAGACACTGAGGAAACCCATACCTTGGCATGTTTCCACACTCTTCCAAGTACCCAGTTTTGCCAGCCATGCTCCGTGATTTCCTGAACCTGGCTGGGTGAACTGGGAATATTGTAGGCATACAATAGTGGTTGAACACCAGAAGGTCCAGATTTACTCCTCCTTGTCCCCCAAGGGACTAGCATCTTCCATGGCCACATGTCTGACCACGTAGTGAATTTGATTGGTTCTTGAATCCAGTTTGATACACTCATATGTATCAAATATGGCAGAGTTGTATCTACCGCCAGGAATCCCAGATGAGCTGACCTGGAAATGGGTCCTGTGGGAATGCCCTCTTTATGTGAAATTCAAACTCAACCAGCCATCTTGTTTTATTGTTGACGCCATTTTGTTTTCATTTTCTTACTAAATATTAAGAGAAAGTCTTCAGAATGCATCTTCTTAACCTTTGACTGGCTTTGACTCTGGAAGTCAGAGGTTTTCAGCCATTTGGAGGTTTCAGGGTAGAGCAGTTGGCCAAGAAGTCGGGATGCGTGTGAATGAAGAGGAGATGTAGTTATTGACAAAATTTGAAGGTAGGTGAGGTTCTGAGGACTAGCCACAAATCATCCAACTGATGGCTGTCCACATTTAGGGCTCTCTCTCTGTGGTCCTAAGGACAGGAGCTCATGGAGCTAATTTATGAACATGTAACTTACCTCCATTTCAGGAGTAACATCTTAGGGATCTGATTCACTGCACTGGGCTTAGTAAAGTTGTATCTATTGTATCTGTCAGAAGATCCTGAAAAATTCTGGAAAAGGTTCCAACTCAAAAGGATCAGCTATGATAGCCATAAGTACTGCCCGTGGAGAGAATTCTGCTTCCCATACATTTTTCTCTTCCATATGAACAAAAAGCACCTGGGATGAAGTCACAGTACGGTTGCAGACACACAGAGTTTTGCATTGCATGGCGTTTACCTACTGTGATCTATTTTTACAATAAAGTCTCCATTTCGGGCTGATGTACTCATTGTCCAGTAAATTTGTCAGGTAATCTCTAACAAGAAGCAAATGTAATTACTCATTCTTACTACATTCAGCTCTGTATTGCCGGTATGAAAAATATAGACATAGTAACTTTAGAAGCAAGACATTTCTCTTTGAATATAGGTTCACACAATTTATATTCAAGATTAACCTTAAAACATGCATCTTTACATACGTATCACAATGTATTTTAATTAAGAATGAAAATTACCTAGGGAAAGATCTTTACAAATAATGCTTATTTCCTGGTGTTCATCATAATTTGAACTAATCTAGGATAAAAGCTCAGATTTTCCTTTGCAGCTCCTAAACATTAATGGGGCATCTTGGGAATCTCCCTGATAATAAGTACTAAAACTGTATTTTCCCCTCCTTTACAGAAGAAATGCCCCCTGACACAGCTTTTGCTCATCAGGGCGGTGGTGCTCCCTCCAACCATGGGACGCCACTCTAGTTTCCCAACCTCTTAACCAACATCTTCCAACCGAACTGACACAGGACACCCCCCAAAGCTTTTATGAGTGTCCTTTTTACTGGGGAGCTGTGGACCATCGGTGTGGGGCCAACATCAAGACCACATGTTCAACATTTCTCTACTTGAAGAGGGAACGTTTGATGACTTGGTACGATGAGCTGCCCTTGTCTTTGTTATTTCGTTTAAATTCAATTAATTAGCATATAGTGTATCATTACTTCCAGAGGTAGAGTTCAGTGACTCATCATTTGCATCTAACACCCTGTGCCTATCCCATAACGTGCCCTCTTTCATGCCCGTCCCCCAGTAACCCCGTCTCCCCACCCACCTCCGCTCAGCATCCCGCACTCTGTTCCCTGACATTAAGAGTCTCTTATCATTTGTCTCCTTCTCTGATTCTGTCTGATTTTTATGTTTTCCTTCCCTTCCCCAGGATCTTCTGTTTTGTTTCTTAAATTCCATGTATCAGTGAAACCATATGATAACTGTCTTTAACTAACTTAACATATACCTCTACTTCCATCTACATTGTTGCAAATGGTTAAGATTTCAAATTATTTGATGGTTGTGTCATCTTCCATTGTATATATGGACCACATCTTCCTTATCCATTCTCCTGTCAATGGGCACCTGGGCTCTCCCCATAGTTTGACTATTTTGGACATGATTGCTATAAACACTGAGATGCATGGACCCCTTCAGATCACTACATTTGCCCCGTTCTTTATTTTCCTTCATTGTTCACATTATTTACCTAGAACCATTATTTCAAAATTTAAAACACCAATGCAAGCCTACTAGAAATGTTATTTGAATTTTTAAGGGAAATTAGTTTTTCTAAAAAGTTGAAAACATCTGGTATTTTTACTATAATAACAGAAAAAGATAACTAGGAAGGGCAAATTTGATCACTGAAGTTGCTCTAACATATTAATGGAACAAGTTAATAAGTTGTTAATCAGTGTGGACAATTTTTTTTTAGGGCTATTTCTTCCATTATAGTTTTTCATTCATCTTTGTATTATACAACATATTTTCTTCTAAGGACAAACTTTTTTTTTAAAGATTTTTTTAAAGATTTTATTTATTTATTTGACAGATCACAAGCAGGCAGAGAGGCAGTCAGAGAGAGGGGAGGAAGCAGGCTCCACACTGAGCAAAGAGCCCAATGCGGGACTCGATCCCAGGACCCTGGGATCATGACCTGAACTGAAGGCAGAGGCTTAACCCACTGAGCCACCCAGGAACACCCCCCCGCCTTTTTTTTTTTTTAATTCATTTAGGTCCACTGGTTTAAAGTCACAAATACAAATGCACAGATCTTTCCTTTCTCTCATTTTATGGCCATGCATCTGCACGAGTCCCATTAGACAGAATGACGTGTACACCTGTGGCATTGCTGAGAAGCCGTGCAACTTAGCGACCCAATCACACACTAAACCCCAATTACAGAGTACCCCTGTAGGGGACGGGAGATCCTTGTAGGTTGCAGAAATCACGAGAGGCAGAAGTGGAGAGGGCATATTGGAAGATGGACAGGATTTATATTCAGGATGGGACGAGAGCAAAGTTATTACAGCTACAGACAGGAGAGTGGTTTCCAGTCAAGGGACAGAGCACCCAAGGCATCTGGGTGACTCAGTGGGTTAAACCTCTGCCTTCGGCTCAGGTCATGATCTCAAGGTCCTGAGATCGAGCCCCACGTCGGGCTCCCTGCTCAGCAGGGCGCCTGTTTCCTTCTTTCTCTGTGCCTGCCTTTCTGCCTGCTTGTGATCTCTCTCTGTCACATAAATAAATAAAATCTTTAAAAAAAAGAAAAAAAAAGGAACAGACCACTCAAAGGAAATAATGGCAGGCACAGCATTACGCAACAAATCATATGTAACACAGCAAGCGCAGGTGCCTCTCATAGACCCAAGCTATAGAAAATTTACCCAGCTTTGACTTCCTAGGCTGCCACACCGCTTCTCAATTATTGGTAGTTATCATAATTCATAATATAACAATATATCATTATCAATGATGATGCTATGTTATAATATAGATATTATTATGAACGTTTATACCAATGGATCATCAGACGGCCGCTTCTCTTTTTGTCTATATAATGCCTTATCCCCTTAAGGAGATTTTTAGATTGGCACATGGGGTAGACTTATGTCCCTCACAGTTTTACAGCAGAATACCGAGAAAAAGCTTCTCCAATATTTGAAAATCTACATGGGAAGAGAGATGGTATTAGCATCTCCGCCATGAACATAGTCACCGTCACCACCATCGTCAGAGCTGAGGCTGACCTGCTTTGTGGAAAGGAAACAGGAGACCATGTGTCGTGTGACGCGATTCAGTAGGTTGTGGTGGGGGACAAGGTTCTCGTGAAGGGTCAGCTGTTGTATTTTAACTTCCCTTTAGCAACGAGCGTTGTTGGGTCCTTTCCCTGGGCTCAGTCCAGTGGAATGAAAGCTTTCATCCAAAAATCAGCAGCAGCAGCAGCATCGTGGACCAGACACAGAGCCTTGTCCTTGGGAGTTCATGTGAATCGACTGGCCGTGTTGATGGGTGTATTTTATGCCGAATTCTCCACCTAAAGAACACTTGAGCTTTTCATCTGCTCTAAAACCTCTAAGAAACCATCTGAAAAATGTCGCCTTTTCCTTTCCTGGGGCCACTGCCTGGTGTTATCAGGAGGAGCTACCCAGCGGCAGCAGAGGCATAGGCCATTGCCAGCAAATGACTCCTGACTCCGGGTAATTAGATGAGGACCGACAGGCTGGAAGATGGAAGCCACCAGTTTCCTGGGGCAGAAGAGCACCCTTTTTTTCCTACCGACGGAAGATTCCCCAGCAGGAATGACCGGAGGCGGGGCGTTAGAAAGTGCGACAGAGGAGACATTCATCAAACGGGTAAAACATAATTGGATCCTTTGGTCCTTGCTCCCACCAGCGGGATTCTCGAGGGGCCCTGAGAACTCGAAGCAGAGCCTCCTTCCCAAATACCAGATTCGCTTAGCACCCGTCATTACTTAACACCGTCTCCCTTCTGTAGACGAAATGAGGTGGAAAGTATGCAATTAACAAGGAGTGGGAACCACGGGGGCGGTTCACCCACATTGTTCTGGAACTTGCCGTTCCCCTGAAGACACAAAGGTAAAACCCGTATTGAATAGGCTTGTCATGCAAAACCTCATGTCAGTCCCAAGACGAAAGATCCAGTGGAGGCGTTTGAAAATTCATGAGGAATTAAGCAACAACAGCAAGCCCTTTCTCTGTGGGGGGCAGTGTTTGTCCCCCCCAGGGTAGGGGAGCCAGGGAAAAAGTTGCAAGAGACATATTCATGCTAAACAATCGTTCCTTCTTTATCTGAAATTCAGATTTAACTGGGTGTGCTGATATTTTGATTTGCTAAACGTGGCGATGTGATGGGATACTTCACACTGTCTGGACTTACTCTTGGTGTTGAAGACTAGGGGTGGCAGGACAGGACACAGGACAACCGTGCCACCGTAGGCAAAGATCCAGTTCCAAACCATCAGAAATATGTGCACGACAACAGCCTGATCTTCTGTCTTCTCTGCCTCATCTGAGAATGAGAAATGGGAGTAGAGCCAACCCCAGACTCCCTTTTCCCATTTTAGGTGCTCAGACCAACCCCAGCATGACATCTCTATGATTTTGTGCATTGCCCTGCAAAGACACTCAGAACGCTTTTCCAGCTTTTCCAGGAACAAATAATGATGAATTATAGATAATCTGCAGTCAAAATGTATAAGTGCCCTACTCTTTAGCAAATTGGTGTACTTGAATACAAAATAACATCCTGGTCTCCAGAATGCAAAGCTTGTTTGGAGAGGATACTTGTATATCTTCCTGAGAACGTACAGCGAAATGGATCATTGCTGAATGGTGGGGGTCAACTTAACGACACGGACATGTGTTCCATCAGACCCGATTGCGGGGCTGCCTCGGCTGATTCTAGCACCTCCAACTGGCCCCTCCAGGAGATGAGTGAAAAACGGAGGGGCTCTGCTTCAAGTCCCTTTTCGCCATGAGAAGTAACACCCAAATATTTTCCACTTTTCTTCCCCAAGTTCAAGTACTTCAGTAGGAGAGTGGCAAATCTGGATCTCTTCTCCCAGAGCAATGAGTATCTGAGAGCAAACATGGGACTCTCTGAATGGAGCAGGGACAGGCTGATGGTCCTTCCTAGACCTGACATCCCCACAGAGGACATCCTAATTTGGGTACTCTAAATGCATGATGTCCCATATTACATGTTGGCTAACTGAACATAATAACAATAATAATAAAAAAAGAAGTTCAAAACATTTTTTTTTTTAACAGAAGCAAATATATTTGAACAGACCCTTCACAAAGGAGGTCCTGTTGGTGACCCAGGAGCACATGAAACAGCACTCAACATCGGCTGGAAGGCCAAGAAAATGCAAATTAAAATGACAATTGTACATTGCTAGACCACTGGAAAGTCTAAAGCTGAGAAACAAATCTGAAAATATCGAATGTTGGTGATAATGCGGAGCAACGGGAACTCTTCTGGTTTGCCACAGGAGTGTAAAATGGTACAGGGGCTCAGGGAGATGCTTGGCAATTTCTTCCACAATTACGCATTCCTATACTGGACAAACTAGCTCAGTAACTCAGACTCGAAATTCCTAAGAGAAGGGACACCTGGGGGGCTCAGTCTGTTAAGCATCTCCCTTTGCTCAGGTCATGATCCCAGGGTCCTGGGATCAAGTCCCACGTCTGGGTCCATGCTTGGCAGGGAGCCTGCTTCTCTCTCTGTTTGCCACTCCCCCTGCTTGAGCTCTCTTTAACAAATCAATAGAATCTTTAAAAATAAACAAAAGTTCGCAAGAGAAATGAAAACGTGTGTCCACACAAAGAATCGTCCATGATCATCTGTACCAGCTTTGTCCACAACAGCCCCAAACTGAGAATAAGATACATATTTATTGTCAGAGCAATACATCTGGTATCTGCACTCTATTCCTAGAATCATCTAGTATCGGACAATAAAAAGGAACATGTGCTCACACACGATATCTGGGATGTATCTCGGAAAGAGTCTGGCTTCACTTTTGATGTTGGATCGATGACACCTTTTGAGGTGGACCACATCTCCTCTGTGCTCAGCGACGTCTAGGCAAGCTCCTAAGAACGTCCTGATGCACACTCTCTTGGAGCCAGCAGGTAGTTCCAACCATGCCAACCCCAACCTATGATGGCCAATCACAATAAAAAATCCAAAATCAGGGGGTGCAAGCCTGGCTCACTCATTACAGCATGTGACTCAGGATATTGAGGCCATGAGTTCCACCCCACCACTGGGTGTCAAGCTTACTTTTAAAAATTTTCCTTAAATAAACCCTTTAAAAAAACAAAAACGAAAAACAATGTCACTTGTTCTGCCATTGCTTGAATCATCTGCTCCACTTTTTTGAAAAAATTAAACATGTTATTTATTTATTTATTTGAGAAAGAGAGAGAGAGAGAGAGAGAGAGAGCACAAGCAGGGGGAGCTGCAGAGGGAGAGGGAGAAGCAGACTCCTTGCTGAGCAGAGAGCCCGATGTGGAACTCGCTCCCAGGACCCTCTAATCATGACCTGAACTGAAGCAGAAGCTGAGCAGACTGAGCCCTGCAGGCAGCTCTGTGCCAGCCCCTGTCCCTTCTGCTCTCCTTTTTTAAAAGTCTCATAATGAGAATAATATATTCTTTCATGCCCTTTTGGGCCATATGGTACCATTAATTTAGAGATCCTAACCAATCATTTTATTGGGGTGGGAGGTGTTGATTGTGCCATCTGCATGGCCCCTACAAGACACAGCTTAAAACATAAGTCTTGAAAAATAAATCCAAGGGGAAAAAAATCACAGTATAAAGTGCATAATCCCATGCCTATTAAAAACTTAAAAAAAAAAAAAAACCACTACATGCAAAACCAGACTCGAAAAAACCTATCAGTGCCTGCCAGGGAGATGTCAAGGGGCGGGACTGGAGTAGAAGCAAATCGAATTCAAAAAGACACAGGAGAACACTTTAGATTGATGGAAACACCATACATTTTGGGTTGTTTTAGTGATTAAACTTGGATAAACACTTGTCAAAATACATCAAAGTGTTCACTTGAAGAGGCTGCATTTGGTTATATGTGAATCATCCTTTAGAGAAGTGAAATCTGTTTTGCTTTTAAGGAAAGCGTTAAAATGAGCTCGAGAACTGGATACGTTTCTGAAGAATACTTGTAGACACGGATGTGGAAAATGTCATTCAATTGGAGGTGAATTATCAGGTGGCCAAGGAGCTCTTACTATCCAGGCCAGCGTATGGAGCATGAGCTATCAAGCAAAAATGATTCCCCACCACTGCCTCTTTTCCTGCATTTTCTCCAAAGTCATGAATGGACAAAATAATGATTAAGTTAAAACTCATGATCAGGAAAGAATTGCCAGGAGATGACTTGGCTCTGGTGTGCTTGCTAAAACACGTGAAGAGAGTTTGTAGAATGCCCAGATCCAAAAAGTCAACATGGCAGACGGAGTTGAGAGAGTGGACCTTTTGGAAAATGGAAAGCAGAACCCATACACATGATGGAATGAAGAATTTTCTTGGGTAGATATGCACATGGTATTAATCCATGATGAAGACAGAATTTAAGATTGTGATAGAATTGTATTGGGATAGAATTGCCAATTAATGAAGAGTACAATCTCCTTTAAAGGTGTTCACCAAGAAGAATGGGAGACAGGAGAGGTCAAGATGAGCGTGGTGGAGACAGGGCCACTTGACATTGCCTTTGCAACTTCAGATGGCTTCAGGTAGAGTGGCAGAACTGTTGGATAGGAACCATGGAGGGCATTGGAAATATTGGGTATTCAGGTTTTCTACCATGCACAAATAAATATATTCATTTTCTATACCTCATAACGAATGGCCACAAACTTCAAGCCTTCAAACAACCTTAATTTGTTATCTCCTAGTTTCTGGGAGTCAGGAGTCTGGGCATAACTTATTGGGGTCCTCCACAAGGCTGTAATCAATGGTTGAGCTCTCATGTGTGGGGGCTTCGCTGCGGAGGGTCCACTTACAAACTCTGTTGGTGGAATTCGTTTCCATGCACCTGTAGGACAGAGGACTTTTGCATCTTCAAAGCCATCAAGGAGAAGATTCTACAGATAGTTTGCTAGTAAGATGGCGTCTGTTGTAACACATCATAATCAGCACTTTAGCCATATTCCCTTGAGAAGAAAATAGTTAGAAGCAAGCCACACATCCTACCCTCATTCAAGGAGAGAAGATTTTCCAAAGGTATGAACACCAGGATATAGAGCTCATGGGGGCCATCATAGCCTGTCCACCCCCCAAAACCCAAGAGTTCAGCATGAAATTCTTTAGAAATTTTATCATATGTCCCCCAAAGTCCAGTCCTGCAGGGCAAGACTGACTTTAATTCAACAGAACACTTCTCCTGAGAATCTTCACCCACTCCCTGGTGTAGCCTTCTGGAGGTCAGACCCTGCCTCGGTTGAGAATTCTGATAAAGATTTCATGCACGCTCCAGTCTTCCAGGGGACACATGAGGCATGCTCTGTTCCAACAAGATCTTTGTAAAAGCGAGTTCACATAATCATCTTCCTATTCCGTGCTCCTGCTGGGTCCTCATGCCCCAAGAATATTCATGAAATCAAACAGAACTCCAAGCCTCTTGTCTGTAGGCTCCGAGGGTGTTGAATTGGTTTCCTGGGCACACGTGGTAGGGAGCTTGCTTGCTGTTTCATCACTGTTGATCTCTGTGGCCTTGTTTCATCATGCAAACCACCCCAGGAGGTGAGAAGTCCAAATGCTGCTCTAAAATATCGTCATCGGATCCGATGGAATAAATCCCAACAAAGCACAAATATTTGTTTTTTGTTTTTTGCTTTTTTCTTGTAGTTCAGCTGAGCTCAAGAAGGCCAAGGTGTGGAAAACAAAGGAAGCAAAACCAGAGCCTGATTCTGTCCTCTCTTTCCTAGCGGCCTTTCTGGGAGGGTCTGCAAGGGTTCCATGCTCAGATTCATCCTTCCCATGCTCTCTTGACCCTAACATCCTCTCTGCCTTGTATGCAGAATCAAATGCTTGGCAAATGGACATATTGCTTGGTGGAGGCATAATTTACCTGCTTTCCTTTCCTAAAGGGAGAAAGAAGAAAAAAAAAAAAAAATCACGCTGTGGCGTGTCCTTGAAGAAAAAGTGTTTCCTCGTTCCTCCTCTGCGGCAAACGCTCCTGTCCGCGGGCTTTCTCATTGATATGTCACCCTACGGGTGAAGGAAACAACATCTCCATTTCTGAGGCCAGGTAAACCCATCATGTTGTCATCCTGGGTAATCTTCCCATAATTTGATATCCCAATCAGCTCCAATCTGGGTATTTTATGGCCCATATGTGCCCAGTTCTGCCGCGGGAACTCTGATTTACTGCTGCCACCGCTCCTACACAGCTCAGGAGAAACGGCGTCCCACAAAAGAAAAATGGAGTACAGCCAAAACCCGTCTGCCATGCCCAGTGAAGGAAAGGCTCTCTGAAAATACTTTTTTCTTTTTCTTTTCTTTTTTTTTTTTTCTGAATGTGCAGAAAATTTGAGGGAAGACCCCTGGCCGTTTCCAAGAAATCTGATTCTGACCCAATTGTGGTTCTTCCTTCTCTCCAGCTAGATTTCAAAAAGAGGCTAAATGCCATATTCTGACTTTGAAGCACACTTCTGAAAATTAATGAGGATGAGAAAAACCAAGTTACGAATACCATTTTGGTTTTAAGATCTTCTGACATCTTAACTCAATTAACTAACCGAGGCCAAGGAGATAATTAGTTGAGCAAGAGGTCAGTCGCTTCTATGGAAGAAAAACCAGAACCCTCTGGGGTCTGAATGTGGATATAATTCCTATAATTTATTCACTCCAATTAAGCATTACCCATATGTCTTGTGCATGGCAAATGAGACCTTGAATTCACTCTAGGAGCCATAAACAAAGAGGGAAGGTCAGTAATAGATTGTCTTACGACCTAAGCAGCCACTAGCATTTCCCTCCCGCCCCTCAAACAGGTAACATTTCCTCATTTGTTATTAGGGTCTGACTTGAAGCATAGCTCTGGAAAGATTCTTTTGTGCTTTGGATAAATGGAGCAGAACATGAGTTCCATTAAATATTTTAAAAGTTTCTCTGGGATGATCGATCAAGGACCATATTTTTGTGTCCCTACCACTGACCCACGATGCAGTGATGGGTGTCCAAAAGGCACACTTGGTCAACATGGTAGACTCACACACATGCAGACAAGTGAGGAAGGTTGGAGAAACTCTAGTCATGTTGTCTACTTTTGGCGTCATGGGAGTGTGCCCTTCAGCCCTAGTGGTGTCTGTAGTTGATTCCTAGATGTGTTGGACACAAAAGAGGAAATTATGGAAGAGACCAGAAAAGATTCCTTAGAACAGCATTGACGGAAATGGGAAGACCAATGGCCAGGTCTTGTGTTCTATCATTGAAGGCATCCCTTGCTAGATCGTGGTGCCCCAGACTCATGTTGTCTATCCTGCATCCAGGAACTCATGAATGAGTCTTGGGGACAACTGCATGGATCAGGGCATAGCAAAGGGGTCCTCTATGCAAAATTCCACAGGGATCATCTTTGTTAACAATCTGTAAAATTTTAGTGTCTTTGCTGAGCCACGACAATACCATACTGGTCAAGTAGGGCTCCGAACAGATACTCTCTTCAATTCCTCATGTACCGCAGGGTCATTTTGGCAAATGGAACCTTCTAAAAACCCAACAGAATTCCACTTCATCCAAGGACACATGTGCTAAAGTCATCTGTGGTTGTGGCAGGGCCCAGGGAAAGCCAGCTCCCTGTAGGTTCTAAAAGCAAGGACGCCACAAGCAATTTTGCATAAAAAGGGGTCACGAGCTGTTCATGAAGGGTCTGAAGAATCTTGAGACATCTCATTTGAATTCCAATGGGTGTGAAAGATATTTTGGACACAGCAGAACTCCGCAAATCAACTATGGGACATACCTAAAGAAACGTACTTGACCCCAGGTAATGGGAGCTCATAAGAAAAAGAAATACTATTAGGGGAGCCTGGGAAATGTAAATGCAATTAACTGGAAGAATTCTTTATGTGATCAGCACAACTTCACTTGGAGATGGGGAGGGAATCTGGTCGTCATAATTACAGGCACCATGAAGCTTCCACTTCAAGCCCACGGCTATCAACAGGTACATGCGTTAACACCGACATTGTTTCGGTAATGTTTTTAATTCATGTTACGCCCTTTGGTATAAAAAAAAAAAATCCTCAAGAACACAGCTGACAATACAGAAGACTCTGAAACCAAGGACATCACAACTTTAATTACAATCTGGCGGGCATATGCGATGCTCCTATAATTCTGTAAATTGCGTCTGCAGACCCCACAGTCTCTATATAACAAAATAATAAGGTCCGTTATAATCCAGTGGGGCTCCAGCAACAAAATAAATCTGATAACCTAGTTCATCTAATGAGAGCAAGGTCACTGTGGGTGCACATTTAAATGACCTTTTAATTATTCATAATGCAAGATGCACTACTTCGACGGGGAATGAAAAGAACCCTATCCAGTGGGCAGGGGACTCGTTTGAAGTGAAAGAAATAAGGCTAGTGTTTAAGAATAGCGTTAGCATATTGACGCCAGCCTGTCTTGTTTCACACTAATTCGTTGGTGCCATAAACAGTGACAATTTCACATTAAAATTCCTACCTTTTATCAGGCTCCTGAAAAATGGGATTTGTTCCTGGTGCTAGGATGCTACAGGAAATGAAAGAAACAAGGATCCCGACACATCAGGGGTGAGGGTATGTGATTTGATAGTTCACAGGCAGGGACGGAAGACCATGTCCTTATCTGGGATACAGTGCTAAATCAAACACAGAAGGATTGCTGCTATCTTTTTTTTTTTTTTTTTTTTTTTTTGCTTGTTTGTTGCAGTTGCAGTTATTGCAAATTTGGGTGCATGTGGGGAATAGAATGTGAAGAATTAGTTCCATTTGCTATTTCCTACCAGTATATGGTGTATTCTCCCCAACAGACTAGTAGGGGATCCTGAGAAGGAACACACATGGAAATGGAAAAGAATACCAGACTCATGGTCTGTGATGTGCGTATGGTTTTCCATAGGTCATGGAATTCAGACCTCTAATGACCTTATTTTTGATTAAACGTTGCCATTGGACCAGAAATCCATTAAGGCAAGCCATACAGAAGATGTGTGTGGTAGAGACCCTCTGAGAACTGCCCTTAACAATTGATTCTTTGAATGCACCCTTCCCCTCTTGTGAAGGTGGCCCCTGTCAATGTTCACCACGTTCTAGCCAACACAACATGGCAACAAGATGTCACCCGTGTGATTAGGATCTGTGATATGGGACTTTGTTTTAGTACTCTGAGTAAGAGGTTGTCCTATAGTCTCTGAAGCGTGAGCTATGGTGTTGGCATCTGCATATATCACAGCTTTATGTATCCAAGAACTAAAAGACATCTGCAGCACCAACAGAAGCCACACAGACAAAAAGCCAACAACAACAAAAAAATACTCTGCCCCTTCATTTCATTACATCTGTATCTTTGGGATATAGACCAAGCAGTGCAATGGCTGGGTCATAAGAAGGTGTAACTGGGGAACGGGCATGAAGGAGGGCATGTGTTGTGATGAGCACTGGGCATTATATGAAACTGATGAATCATTGAACACTACATGAGGAATGAATGATGTGCTCCATGTGGGCTAACTGAATTTAAATAAAAAATGTGGACCTCAGTCCTTCAACCTCAATGAACTGAACTTGGCCAACAACCTTATGAGCTTGGAAGGAAACCATGACATCTAGGAAAAAAAACACATAGCCTAGATGACACCTATATTGTAGCTCAGTCAAACCCCGAGCAGAGTACTCAAGAAGCCATACCCAGACATTTGACTCATTTAGAATAAATGCATGCATCTTGTTTGTTATTTTAGGCTGCTACATTTGTGCTGATTTGTTACACAGCATGGCTAACTGATACAGAATTCTTAAGAAGAAAGTTGCTGAGACATGCCTGAATAGCCCAAAATACCTCATCTGGATGAGTTTAGTCATGGTCCAAGGGCTAGTTGTTAGTCTTAAAACTCAAAATTTAAGACACAATGCAGCATTCAGCAACAGAGTGACATCAACCAAACTCAGAAGATGGGTGAACAACACAAAAATGGAAATTTGCATGCCATCAATCCATAGCACCCAGGAGATTGTGGGTGTGGAAACACGCCACCCACCCCATTCTACTTTATGATTGTAATTTTTATTTTCCAACCATTACCATGGAATCTCAGGACAGTTTGCATTCATAGCCATTGGGTTATCCCATAATTCATATCATCGTGCACATGACATGGTTTCTAAAAGACTCTTCCATCAGCACCACGTGGATGCCACATCTCCAAAGCCATTTGTTGGTGTCCAGTTGTCATTTTCAAGGTCTTCCCTTGGGACAGGACTGAGGACCCCACACAGCACAGCCACCATGAGCAAAAGCTTGCACCTTCCCATAAGAGTAGGTGTTATCATCCTGCAGAAATGTAGTGTTAGGACTGTCAGCGTGGATAGATGCTTTACAAAAAGTGGTTCATGTCTAGACACCAGTGTATGGAAACTTCCCCACTGTCACTAATGAAAAAAAAAAAAATGTTAAGAGACCCATGGCATGTGAGCTGTCAGTGAAAGTTTAATCCTCCCATTTCAGCAGGGGTAGAAACACTTCAACTGGAACTCATAAATGCAAAGTGAAAGCAGCCAGAGGAACAAAACGCAGTGTAAAATGAGGAGAGTAAATATGGGTTTGATTAAAGCAGGTATTTGATGCATCCAATTTTTTAAAAACAAATCTCAAGCAGACTTCCCACTAAGCACAGAGCCTGACCTGGGGCTGGATCTCAACAGTCCAAGGTCATGACCTGAGCCAAAATCAAGAGTGGATTCTTCATAGATAGAGCCTCCCAGGCACCCCCAATTTACCCACTTATCGATGGAGACGTTAGTCCTGTGTGGGTTTAAATGACCTCAGGTGGAACACACATAACTGACACTGGTGATCGGAACAAGCCATCCCAACTCCAGATCAATCTGTCCATGATTAAAACCAATCTGGATGTACTCATCAGGAGATGTATTAACTTACTTAATTACAGATACAGATAAACACCCATGATCTGTGACACCAAGGTAGAATATTCACAAAGAACAATGAAGACTGTCTTCTGTCTCCCATGCAAAGAAACTAACATTTTCTGAAAAAAAAAAAAAAAATTGGAGCTGTGGATGATTAGAATGTGTGGTAAAACCATCAGGACCATGCCAGCTGGACAGCGGGTCTGACCACCTTTTCACTCCAATTTGTGATAAGCCTGAGTTTTGAGCCTCAGTAGGGTTGAACGTAAGAACATTGTGGTAATTTAGCTGAATGGCAGAGTGAAAATATGAATGCCGCTCCCTTCCCCCCAAAAAGAGCCAAATCTGAATTACACTGATGATGCCCATCACTGAAATAGGCATCCGAGATATTTTCTGTCATTATGGAGAACAGAGTTAAGTAGTGTGGATTGCTCTATGTGAGCACTTAGCACATAGAGGTAAAAAGAGTATATGCAATTGTAAGTTAGAATATCTTTCCATCATTATCTATACACTGTGAATAAAATAGAACAAAATGCACACAAGCTATGAAGATGTCTATCATTATCTCTTTCCCTTTTCACTCTGCTGTATTGTACAATGCGTCAGATCCCTTAAAACAATACCCATCCAGGGCGCCTGGGTGGCTCAGTGGGTTAAGCCGCTGCCTTCGGCTCAGGTCATGATCTCAGGGTCCTGGGATCAAGTCCCACATCAGGCTCTCTGCTCAGGAGGGAGCCTGCTTCCCTCTCTCTCTCTCTCTCTGCCAGCCTCTCTACCTACCTGTGATCTCTCTCTGTCAAATAAATAAATAAAATCTTAAAAAAAAAAAAAATACCCACCCGTATCTTGAGCCGTACCTGGATATTTAACATTTTCATTTAAAAGCACATTACTAGAACAATTATAGAAATAAACAACACTGTGGGTGCAGACGGTCCTGACCATAATCTCTTGCAGTAAAAAAGAAAAGAAATCCAATGCAAACGTTTGTAAGGGTAGCACTTCATTTCATCTAAAATTCCCTGCCTGGAGACACAACCAGGGGGTTGATCCATTTTTATAGAGTAGGCAGCTATGTTTTTTTTGCTTTGGTCTTACTGGAATATGACTGGCAATGTGTTTGGTATGCAATGGTATGATTTGATACAAGTGTATATTGCCATGGTTGGTGGGAATGCAAACTGGGGAAGATGCTCTAAAAAACAGCATGGAGGCTCCTCAAAAAGTTGAAAATAGAGCTACCCTATGACCCAGCAATCACATTACTGGGTATTTACCATAAAGATACAAAAGTAGTGATCCGAAGGGGCACTTGCAACCCAATATTTATAGCAGCAATGTCCACAATAGCCAAACTATGGAAAGAACCTAGATGTCCATCAACAGATGAATGGATCAAGAAGATGTGGTCTCTGTATACAGTGGAATACTACGCAGCCATCAAAAAGAATGACATTCTGCCATTCGCAATGATGTGGATGGAACTAGAGGGTATTAGGCTAAATGAAATATGTTAGTCAGAGAAAGACAATTATCATGTGGTTTTGCTCATATGTGAATCATGGGGGAAGGGAGGGAAAAATAAAGTAAGATGAAATCAGAGAGGGAGAGAAACCATAAGAGACTCTTGACTGTAGGAAACCAACTACGGGTTGCTGGACGGAAGGTGGGGTATACAATAAGTGGGTGCTGGGCATAAAGGAGGGCACATGATGTAATAATCCCTGGGTCATATATGCAACTGATGAATCATTAAATTCTGTTCCTGAAACTAATAATACACTAATTCTAATGATTAATGATTATCAACTTTTATTATTTATTATTTATCTATTATTAACCTGTATCATTGATTATTATTATTTTATTAATTATTCATAAAATAAATAATTTTATTTAAGTTGAATTTGAGTAAAAAAAATTAAAAAGTTTATGTTGCAAAACGTTTTGCACACAATTACCACCGTAAGATGAGCTAACACTCTCATCATCTTCTCTGGCTATCAGTTTCTTTCCTTTTTCTTTCTTAATGAGAACATTTGAAACCTATGCTCTTGGAGACCTTCATGTATGTGTATGATGCGGTATTATTAACTACAGCCACCATGCTGTACACGAGATCCCCAGACCGTGTCATCTGATAGCTGGGACATAATATTGTCCATGATGACTCTACAGTGTCCTGAACTGGACTCTTGGCCCCCTTCCTTCTCTGAGCCACCATCCCCAGGTCAGCTCCCACGACCATTGGGACTTCTTGCCCCAGCTGGGCGCTGGGCAGCAAGTGACAGTCTTCTTGTCCAGCTCCTTCCCTTCCAATGGAATGCCAAGATCCCCTTCCTTGTAGGGCTGTCCCCTTACAAAAACCACATGGTGAGTTCATGGAGAAGGACTCCATAAGCCA
The DNA here is from genome assembly GCF_009829155.1 of Mustela erminea. Lineage (NCBI taxonomy): Eukaryota > Metazoa > Chordata > Mammalia > Carnivora > Mustelidae > Mustela > Mustela erminea. The sequence continues at coordinate 2,243,073 of NC_045635.1, read as the reverse complement.
TAGCCACCAGTAAAATCAATAATTTTGGGTAAAGAGGTATTTTCTGGAACCCCTTAAATTGTACCAAAAATGTTTAATTTTTCCATACACAGCATGATTCCATTCTCCAGTCCAATATTTTTAAACATATAAAATCGTCTAATTGCCTATATGATATCATTTCATTGTTATGTTAGAATTGCAGGGGGCAATTTTCCTTTATATGTAAGTTTATTGGTGCACTTTCTGATCTTTTTTTTTTTTTTTTGTACTCTGCTCTCTATTAATCAGACACAGTAATCACATATACAATTATGTCACAGGACAAGGCAACTTTTTAATTGTTGCTTCCCAGGAGAAAGAACATTTTTCTGAGATCGATAAATGTTGCATTTTGTATTTCCAAGGGGTGTGCCAATTTCTATCATTTTCTCTCGAAGAAAGGGTGTATAAGCTTATGTTAATAAAAATGCATTGCTCTATTAAATGCTCATCAGGCTTAATTAGTTTTCCTCAGAAAGCTAAGACAATTCAATGGACAGAAGAAACATTAAAACATTTTTTAAAAATTACTTAATCACGATTCACACTGTTCTTCCAATATTTACATTTGAGGAATACAAAGAAAGTGTAAGGAAAAAAATAACCATGAACTCCACCAGAAATACCTATAGGGTACACACGGGCATCTCCTCCATGGGTCTTGCACACACATGGCTTTCACATGGCAGGTGGGAGATCAAAGCAATGGGCTGTGTGGCCTCAGGTGTGCTGCCTACATTTAACAGGTGTGTCTCTTTCCAGAGGTAGGACTCAGATGAGTTCCTTACCTCTATGAGGTCCAGAGAGATGATAATGAAGAAAATTCAGCTAGTGTGAATTTAAAAAATGAATAATGTTTAAGATGAGACATGAAGTAGACAATCACTGAGCACTTATGACTATACCAGTGGCCTCTGGCAAACTTTAGAATCTGGGAACCACGATGGCCATGATTTATGACTTGTGAGATGTAAGTAGGATCCTATGATTACTGTTACAACTATATGATTTACAATTTAAACAATTAAGGTTAAACAATTGTTTTTGTCTGCTGAAGAGCTCCTGTAGACTTTCAATGTGCAATGTGATGTTACCACTTCTCACAGTTGGACACCTTGGACACCTAGAACATGGCTACTGGGGATGTACAATAGTGGAGAAGCCGTGGAAAACAGAATGGCAGTTCCTCAAAACATCAAAAACAGAAATACCATATGATGCAGGACCCCCCAATTTCAGAAAAACCTAGATGCCCATTGGTGGATGAAAGGGTAAACAAAACATCTTCATACTATACAATGGACTATTGCTCAGCCATAAAAGGAAGGAAGATCTGACATCTGTTACCCAATGGCTGAATGTTGAGGACGTTATACCGAGTGAAAGTAGCTGGTCAGAAAAACGCAAATACTATCCTTCTACATATATGGGGTTGCTGAAGGAGTCACATGCATAGAGACAGAACAGGGATGAGGGATGCCTAGGGCTGGGGAGGGGGACAAGAATAAGCATTTGATGGGGACAGAGCTTCTGTCTATTGGGGTGGGAATACTTTACAGATGGACGCACAATATCATGACTGTACTTCACCCCACCAAACTGTAGACTTGAAAATGGTCAAGATGGTTACTTGTCTGAGCTTTTTTTGAACCACAATTAAAAATAAAAAGATAAGGAAGCAAACATAATAAATAAATATAATGTAAATATGATGACACATAAATAAAGCACAAACACCAAGTAAATAACATATAATGCAACATTTAAGAAAATCAAAACAAATTGTAAAATATAAAATATAAAAAAAATAAAAAATATAAAACAAAATATAAAATAAAGAAATCCAGGATGAAAACAACATCAAAATATTGAATAATAAGAGCATCGGCATCACTGATATTTCTGGGTGCTCTGGCTTCTGTTATGATTCAGCACAGACTCTAGTAAAAGCTCCCCTGTCCTCCAAAAGCACGTCGGCTTCTTTCTAGCTCAGGCATCCCCAAGGGGGAGGGGGCAACTCTGTCCTCCAGGGGACACTTAACAATGTCTGGGGACATTTTTGGTTGTGGCAGAGGGTCTACTCACATCTGGTAATAGGAAACCAGGGATGTTGCTCAATGCCCTACAGTGCACAGGACACCCCACATAACACAGAAAGATCCATCCCCAAATGTCACTATTGTGGAAGTCACTCTTGCTGCTTTAGCTGTCTATCCATCAAGTCAGCCAGCCAGTCAGCCAGCCTTCATTATATGTGTGTGTGTGTGTGTATGTATCTATCTATCTATACGTCTATCATCTATCTGTATATCTATCCATCATTATCTATCTATCCATCCATGCTATCTATCCATCTTTCCAACTATCCATCCATCCATATCTATCCATCCATTATGTCAAACTTATCTAACCATCCATCCATCCACCAGATCTATCTATCTATCTATCACCTATCTATCTGTCTTTCCATCCATCCATCCATCCATTATATCTATCTATCCATCCATCATCCATCCATCCATCCATACATCCATCCATTATCTCTATCTATCTATCTATCCATCATCCATCTGTATCTATCTATCCATCACATCCATCCATCCATCCATCATCCAACCTTCCATGCATCCATCCATTCCTACGTCTGTCTATCCAGCCAGCCAGCCCTCCATCTATATCAGTTTTTTGCTAGTGAGCTGATTTTATCCCTGGGGGGACAATTGGAAATGTCCAGAAACATTTCTGGTTGTCAAGCCTTGGGGTGGGGTGCTCCTGATATCTGGAGGGTGGCTACCAGAGACACTGCTCAACACCTCACAGTACCCAGGACACCCCATGTCAGACTGCCACGCAACCTCAAATGCTCACAGTGCCAAGGTGAAGAACCATATTTGAGTGATCACATTACAGTCAAGATTTTGTTTCTACATCAGCCTCCTGAGTCAGGTTAGAGTCTCTGGCATGTTAGATCCCAGTCTCCCTAGACTGCAGCCACCATGCTTCCCATCTGCTCTGCCTGGACCAGGGAGGTGGCTGTGGGCTCCTAATTTCTAATTAGCAAATTCAAGTCAATCTCCATGAAACAGAACTCACCAGCCACCACTGAACAAAACCTCCAGCCCACCACAGTCTCCAGAAAGACCACCCAGCCTCCAAAGCCAATATTTACATTTGTTATTCCAATTTCCAAAAGAAAGAATGAATGAAAAATAGATCTTGCCACCTAATGTCTTGTTCATGATAAACATCCTCTAGACTCCAAGAGGGAAGAGAATACATTGTGCAGTCTTGGACCATTCACTGCAGTGAGTTATGAAGATGAAACTTTCAAAGATGGAGTGATTTTGATGTCCGTCTCCCTGAATCATTGACAACACAAAGTACATCATGACTTGCTGCTTCTATCCTCATGCTAACACAGTGAAGCGTAGCTTCCATGCTTGTGGTGTTTGTCATTAAGGCTCACTGTAAATGTTGTAAAAATAGCTCTTAAATCTGCCTTCCCCTTTGTGGGGAGGAACACATGCACAGAGCAGTGCCCACACCAACTGCCAAAACATGGCAACTTGGCTCTCTCTTCTCAGGATGGCCAAAGGTATGTTCATCAGTTATAAACATAACCTGTAAACTTATTACCTCAAATTAAATTCTTGGCTTCTCCTACATGAGTAAATTGCCACAAAAATCCATTACACAGTGAATAATAAAAAACTAGTTATATCTAATATCAGAGGGAAAAAAATGACATTGCAAAATGTTGGTTGGAACTTTTAATTAGGTCTATATTTGGCTATAATTTTAAACCAAGACAATCTAGCCATGCAATACTTTCTGCCTTTGGGAGCCCTTAATATGAGGCAGGAGGAAGTTTATCCGGCATGGCTAATTTCTCAGAAGGAACAAATGAGGCGAGCCCCCAAAGACTACAGGAGATTTGTCTTAAAAGGATATGTAGAATCATGGCTTGCCTTGGTATGGTTGTATGTCCCAGGGTCTCAAGCAGAATTTGGCAATGGCAGTTGAAGCACCTCAAAATGAACTTTGGAGAGAGCTACACTTTGATTCTTATTAGAACCCACACAGCCTCTTCAGAAGTTAAGAATCAGCTTTGACTCATAAGCCCATCGTTGAAAACCCCTATCTACACAATGACTGTCTTGCTGGGCTTGGAGCAGCCGGTGCACAAGGATTAATGATGTCCCTACTGGCAGGTGAAGAATAAAGATAAAGAAAGACAATGGCATGCTGATCCACTCAAGAAACACTATCGGTTTGAATACAATAGGTATTCAGGTTCTCCAGAGAAACAGAACCCATACATAGAGATGGTCATGGAAAGAGATTTATTATGGGAATTAGCTCACATAATAATGGAACCTGAGAAGTTCCAGGATATGCTTTCTATAAGCTGGAGTCCTGGGAGAGATGATGGTGTCAATTCCACTCTGAGTCCCAGAAAGCCAACAGTCTAAGTCCCAGTCCAAGAGCAGGAGAAGATCGATGTCCAAGCTCAAGCCATCAAGCAGAGAACAAATCTTCCCTTCTTCCACCATTTTAATTTTATTCAGACTTTCCAAGATTTCATCAAGGCCACCCACACTGGGGAGGACAGTCTGTTTTACTGGACCCACTGATGGAAATGCTAACCTCAACTAAAAACACCCCCGGTGACACACCCAGAAATAATGTTTAGCCAAACATCTGGCACCTCATGACCCACACACATAAAATTTACCATCGCAGCAATTCACCAAAACAGCTACACTCTGAGCACCTGGATGGCTCAGTTGGTAGAATATGCAACACTTGATCTTGGGGTTGTGAACTCAAGCCCCATGTTGAATGTAGAGCTTTCTTGAAACAAAGAAATAGAGAGAGAGAAAGAAAGAGCTTCACTCAATCAATATGCACCAAAAGAGACCCCTAAACATTGAAATACATATGCATTGATCAGAGTTTCTGAACCTCAATGCTATTGACATTGGAAGACACACAGTCCTTAGTGATGGGGGCTCCTTTGTGCACTGCAGGACGCTGAACAAGTCCCTGGGGTCCACCAACTCTATGCCAATGGCAGCCCCCATGCCCTTCTAATCCTAAAGGCAGGAATATAACACTATGATCACTTAATTTTGTGCACCATTTCTGAGTGGAAAATCTACATGTCAAGTCCCCCAACTTCCCACAGAAATCTCCCCATATCAGGGCACCGGGACTTGAGATCACTTTGGTTCCTGGTGTTTCTTACTTTTTCAAGATGGCGGTGTTCACCTGCCTAATCCCAGTTGATTGATTGCAGTATAATAATAGTAATAACCACAATCATTTTGCCTGGCCACATTTTTGTAGTCTCTTGGTTTCTTTCCCCATCTTTGAGCATCACTAGAAACTGGTGAGAAACAATTATTAGGAGGAAATCAGGACACAGAGAAAGACCCACAGGTAGCGATATAGGAGAAATACAGAATGGAAACACAAATTGTTCCAATCTAACTACGACACCTTATAGGTTTTGCCTTACCATTCACTGTGACTTCCAGAATCTTCACTTTAAAAGAAGCAGGAAAGGAGCATGTTCAATTACGCAGCCTGGGGTCTACACCAGTTGCATTTCTTGTTCTACATGGAGCCCGTTTTCTCCACAGCTTCATTAAGACTCCTTTGCGCCATGGCTTGTCATCAATATTTTGGGCTAGTGTGAGATGAAACTCACTTTGACTCATTTCTGGAGCCGACACTTCAAGCGCGATACCTGCCTGTTAAAAGACTTCAAAGGGTTTGCTTTTTCTTTTGTTTTGGTACTCAAGGAAGAGGAAGGAGGCGGAGAAAGAGGAAGGGAATGGAAGGGAGAAAGAGGGGGGCGGATGAAGGGAAGAAGAAGGAGGAAGAAGAGAAAGAAGAGGAGGAGAAAGGGAAGGGGGAGGTGGACCACTGATTCTTTATAAGAATTTCACCACCCTCCTACGGCGATGTAAGCCTCATATTGATTTATTCTCCATCATCTAGGTGACATGCTTTTGACCCTGGCATTGCCCCTTCCCCAATTCCTAGACCTTTACCTTTCCCCTCTGCACCTGGCTCTGCCTGGGGGAAAGGCATGAGGGAAAACATGTATTTCAAGATGGGGAGTTGGAAGAGCCACTGGATGGTGAGGTGGGAGGTGGGATGTGAGACTGGCTTCTCTCAGCATGACTTCTGGGAGGAGATGCCCTTGTGTTTAAGGAATGCTTTGACGCAAGTCCAAACTGCAAAACTGGAAAGCCACCATTGCCATATTGACCGTTGGACGGGACAGGAAAATGCACATATTTCCAAAACATTAAAAGGTGGTTTGTGCAAAACGCAAACTCTACCATTATCCCCTTCTTCTACAGACCACGATGGTCACAGTTTTCAAGATGCTTAGAAGTTCGACACAGGATATGAAAGAGCTCATTGTTCTGCTAAGACGTATCGTCTTTATTCACTTGGGGAAATTTTCAAAAGTTTACCGAGAATGAGAGCTTTCCCTGGGGCAATTTCTCCCCCAAATAATCCTGTTTACTCTTTAAAGGAACAAGCCATTCTTTTGATATTCTAAAGAATAACAGCTACATGACCCTTAGCGTTTATTAAGGCAAATTTCACACACAAAAAAACATAACTTCGACCACTTGAAAGTATTCAGTTCACAGTGCTGTGCAACCCGCACTTTTAATTCCAAAACCACTCCCCCTGCGACGGATTGTCTTCAGGGGTCCCACATTCTCCTACAACTATGTCACGTCGTGTAATTGCATTCCACAAAAACCGAACAACGGAAAGCGTGCCTTAAATCTCCTCCAGGAAGAGGAGGAGGAGACGCGTTGACATTCCCTGCAGTTTTCTCCTCGCGTCCTGTCTCTGCGGCAAACTCTTTTGTGTCAACCAGAAGGCTTGTTGTACAAATGTCAGTCAGACCGCTGGGAGCGGGGAGCCCTTCCAGGCTGAAGTACACTCTATTATTTAAGACGGCTCTGAGATAATCTTTTCAACTGCCATTTTCTGGTGAGCATCCTCAAAGCCCAACCTGAAAAGAACAGACGCTAGTCTTTATTCACCAAGGAACATCGCTGGTTAAGTGACTTTTACCTTCATCCAATGGGACCCCCATCGGAAGCCTCTGATATCACAATAACACAAATGTTGTCTCGCTGAGAATTTTCAAAGAATGCCTCTCCCCATCCAAACAGCGACTAAGAATCCAACCAAGAAAAGAAAACAAGAGCAACAAAACAGTCTTTGCATCAAAATCACTTATGAAATGATGCCTTCATGTTGGGTTGCTAATACTGAGAAATGGTTTGGGGGAAAACAAAACTAGGATGGATGTGATTGTGTCTGTTCATGATTCCATTCCAAGTTGATTGAAAAGTTTTTTTTTTTTTTTCATTATTTTGAGCAAATGACATACTCCAACAGCCCACACACGGCATCATTACCAAGAGGGTCCAAGTGTTTGGTAAAAATGTGTCATTTCAGGATGGGTAGGAAATTAATCCAAAGAGAAGACATCATGGTGGGAAAGAGGGTCACCTCTTTTGCTAAGGTGACAAGGGTACTTTAATAGGGACATCTCATAGCAGTGTGATGGATTAGAGGACCTTCCCCCGGAAGAAATGGTATCTGTACCCAAATCAAAAAGAAAGTCCAGACAACAGCCAGATGAAAACTCTGAGAGAACTTTCTAGAAGAAGGGATTTTTTTTTTTTTCCGAATCAGAAAGTACCCCCTAGACGCAAGCATATTCGCAGAGTTTTGTGTGGTTGTAGCAAGTAAAAATAGCAAGACATGCAACAAGACAGACAGATACTCAAGATCCACCCCACAGAAATTATTAGGGGATCCTTGATAAAGATTATGAGTTATTCTGATGGCCATATAGAGCTGTCAGATGAATACAAGTTTGCAGCAGGGAGACCACAGTCAGACTGGAGCATTTTAGGAAGATCACCAGGCTCCAGTTTGCAGAATTAAGTAGATGGCGTGGAGAAGGGGAACAGAACATTTAGGCTGCCTTTTCCTGCATATACTCTTTTTCTCCACATCATTCTCTCTTTCTCTTTTTATTTTGGAAAAAAAGCCAAACCCAACTATTTAACTATAATGTTAAATAATAAATCAAGTAGGGCCCTGCCAAGGAAAATGCAAATTATGGTTTTTCTACAGCAGGTAATGCAGTAGTGGCATCTCAAAATACATGCTTTTCAAAGTCAACAAGGTATCTCCCTTTGCAAGATTTTGATATAGAAAAACCTCCACAGAGTCTCATGTCGTGTGACGCAGGCAGCCATCTGAAGTTCTGAAAGCAGATAGACTAGGCAAGATATAGAAACCAACAGAAGCAAACTCAAACATTCTGATTTTTTAAAAAGTCAGGTTTTAAAGAAATAGAAGGGGAAAAAAAATCACCCAAGTTACTTCCATAGATTTCCAACCCCTGACTTCCTTTATAGGAATCACGGTAATGCATGTGAGAAAAGGCATGTTGATATTTATCCTATGTCTTGAGAGTTTAAATCTGGCTCCATGGAACACAACCCAGCAAACAGGGAATTAGGGTTTCCACTCCACCCTGCCAAACACCAATGAGACCTGGTCCTCTGTCCAAATAACTGTGGTGGTTTATAGAAACAACTCAACTGTCCATCAATGAGTGGATGGGGAAACACAATGTGGTACGTCCACACAAGGGAATATGATTTGCCAAATAAAGAGGAGTGAAGCTGGAGAGGATATGGAAAAAGGGGAACCCTCTCACACTGTTGGTGAGAAAGCAAGTTGGTGCAGCTGCTTTGGAGAACAGTGTGGAGATTCCTCAAGAAATTAAAAATAGAGCTTCCCTAGGACCTTGCTATTGCACTACTGGAGATTTACCCCAAATATACAGATAGAGTGAAAAAAAGGGCCATCTGTACCCCAATATTCATAGCAGCAATGGCCACAGTCGCCAAACTGTGGAAAGAACCAAGATGCCCTTCAACGGACAAATGGATAAGGAAGATGTGGTCCATATACACTATGGAGTATGATGCCTCCATCAGAAAGCATGAATACCCAACTTTTGTAGCAACATGGACAGGACTGGAAGAGATTATGCTGAGTGAAATAAGTCAAGCAGAGAGAGTCAATTATCATGTGGTTTCACTTATTTGTGGAGCATAGCAAATAGCATGGAGGACATGGGGAGTTAGAGAGGAGAAGGGAGTTGGGGGAAATTGGAGATGAACCATGGGAGATGAACCATGAGAGACTGTGGACTCTGAGAATTAAAGTGAGGGTTTTGGATGGGAGGGGGGTGGGAGGTGGGGTGAGCCTGGTGGTGGGTATTAAGGAGGGCACGTATTGCATGGAACACAGGGTGTGGTGCATAAACAATGAATTCTGGAACACTGAAAAGAAATTAAAAATAAATAAATAAAAATTTAAAAAAAAAAAAAAAAAAAAAAGGAGTGAAGCACTCCCAGGTCTTACAAATAGCTGGGCCTTGAAAACATGACGCTCAATGAAGGAAGGCCAACACAAAAGACCACACATTGCATTATCCTATTTATATAAAATGACACGAATCTGCAAATCCATAGAGACAGAAAGGAGACCCGTTTTTGCCATGGGGCTGGGAGGGGACAATGAGTAGTAACTGCTTACTGGGTATGAGGTCCAGGTTGGGGTGATAAAAATACTTTGGTAAGGGTTGCCTAACATTATGGATGAACTAAATACCACTGTGTTGCCTATTTTTTTTTTATTTTTTTAAAGATTTTATTTATTTATTTGATAGACAGACATCACAGGTAGGCAGAGAGGCAGGCAGAGAGAGAGGAGGAAGCAGGCTCCCCACAGAGCAGGGAGCCTGATGCGGGGCTCGATCCCAGGATCCTGGGATCATGACCTGAGCCGAAGACAGAGGCTCAACCCACTGAGCCACCCAGGTGCCCCTGTTGTTGCCTATTTAAATGGTTAGTTTTATGTGATGTGAAATTCACCACAGGAATCCCTCGATTCCTTTTAGCTCCAAATGTCTGGGATCATGTAAAGTCATTTGTGACCATGGCCAAGTTATTTAAATAAACTTCTCTGACTTCAAAGAAGACTATAATACAAGTAACTCACTGAAAAGAGTTGTACACGTGACTGACGAAAGTCAGTTGCCCGAGAGGCATACAATTGCAAAGTCTTGCTGCACGAGGCTCTGGGACCATCCCACACCCCACAACAGATGAGAGGGGCAGAATGTCTAGCTCTGCCCCAAACCTACTGATGTGGAATCTGCATTTTCACAAGATTCCCCAGATAGTAGCTGCAGCATTAACAGGTGTTAACTTGACAAGTGTTGGTCTATGTGCATGTGGTCTACAAGCTCTGCTAAGAATTCGGAAGACGCAAAAAGAGTGGATCCATCATTTCATAATTACGTTCTGCTTCATTTTAATTCCCTCGACAACCCCATTCTATCATTGTCTTAACGTATAAACAGACTCTTTCCAAGGACATATGTTATTATTAAAATACATAAATCCCCTGATCAAAACTGACGCAAATCCAATAAGAATGAATACCTTTCCTGGTAAGTGTGCATGTCATGGCAGAGAGATTATATGCCTTCTCCCAAAATATAGAAGTCTATGGACAAATAAATAGGTAGACAGACAGGTAGATGGGCAAATAAACAGAGTATATCCTCCCAGAGGAAATGGCTTTTTTTTTTTAATCCTATGTTAACTCATCTTCAACTTTTGTTTAGATCATTCAAAACAACCTTTTTAATTCATCATGAAAGAATTACTTGAGTGCAGTTTGACACGGTTTCCCAAATAATTAACTGATTTAATTTCGTGTTTGTTTTCCCTCTGTGTTCTAAAAATAAATAAAATTCTGTACTATTCACTTGAGAAAGAAAGTCATTAGTAAACTTTACATTTCTTAGCATCAGGCAAAAATGAAGACAACAGAAATGAGAAACTTATTCAATCTTTAGTGTTTAGGAATACATTCTCCTAGAACATACAGAGAGGATGAAATTATGAAAAATGAAAATAGTATGCAACTAGCTCACATGCATTGCCATCAAATGTGACGAAACTACAGAGAGAGATCCTTTGTCATCCAACTCTGTGAACTGAAAAATGAAGTCATTTGGCCATGTGAAGATAAAACATGTGGCAATTTGAAAAATTAGGCGCTGATGTCTCAACCAAAAATGGATTACCCATTTTGGAAACCAATATGGCACCATCTATTAAGTTTGAAGAACCATCTACAATTCAGGCATTGGGAGGGCTTCAGGAGACAGGGATGAGATTTTCCCCCACAGCACTGTCTGTAACAACAAAATAATAAGAACTGTGTTTGAAAATTCAAAAACAGAGACTAAATATTTCCTTTGTATATAGTCACAGAATTCAGCCATCTACCAGAATATAAGGGAAATCTCAATGCATATAAAATCATCAAGAGCATCTCAGTTCCCTCTCTGATCACGGCAATTAAATGAGACAGCAGCAAGAAAAAAAATAGTTTTGTTTTGTTTTTTTCTTAAAGTAGATTGTATTATTTGGAATACAAAAAAAGTAATATAAAAATGTATCTTTGGAGTAATAAAACATGCCATCCTGGTGAGTTTGTGGTGTGTAAAGAAAATCAGTGGTCAATTTCTGCTCACAAAATGAAGTGACTTAAAACAGTGATGGTTTTCCTTGGTCATTACTCTAGTGCTCAGTTTTAGCTGGGTAGTTCTTCTACTGCTTCCTCTTTGGGTTCCTCAGGAGTCTGCCTGCCCAGCACTATGGGGACAGGTTGAGGTCAGTGCAGGACCCTTCCCAACTGGTCTCAGATGCCAAGAAGACAAGAGAAGGAGCTTCAAGGTCTCTGCCCAGGGCTCCCACCTGGCTGTATGGCAAATAAGGTCTTGGTCAAACTAAATGAAGGGACAAGACCAGATTCAAGAGGATGAAGAAGTAAAATCCATCTCTCAGTGGAAGGGGCAAGAGGATTACACTGAAAAGGGGCATATCAGTTGGGATGGGAGGAATTTCTCACTACCTTTTTGCTATCTGCCCCCACCAAATACAGGCTTCATTACTACATATTTGCATATTGAGGATGTTCTGGTAATAGAGGAGTTCTGGGAGAGATGTAGATTGAGATAGAGAGGGAGAGAGGTGTAAAGGCAGATACAAGGATGGATAGATGATAGATAGACAGTGAATGGATGACTAGATGAATGATGGGTAGACGTGGATGGAAGAATGGATGGATGATGGATGGATGGATGGTTGGTTGGATGGATGGAAGGATGGTTGGATGGATGGATGGATGGATGGATGGATGGTTGGATGGATGGATGGTTGGATGGATGGAAGGATGGATGGATATACTTGGTTGGACGGTTGTATGGATGTATAGATAGATATAGATAGATAGATAGATAGATAGATAGATAGATAGATAGATAGATATGGTGGATAGGTGGATGGATGGATGGATGGATGGATGGGTGGATGGATGGATGGATACTTGGCTGGATGTTTGTATGGATGTATAGATAGATAGATAGATAGATAGATAGATATGATGGATAGGTGGATTGTTGGATTGTTGGATGGATGTAAGTTAGGATGGATGGATAGATGATGGATGGATGGATGGAGACAAAAAGATAGATAGATGATAGGGCGCCTGGGTGGCTCAGTGGGTTAAGCCACTGCCTTCGGCTCAGGTCATGATCTCGGGGTCCTGAGATCGAGTCCCGCATCGGGCTCTCTGCTCAGCAGGGAGCCTGCTTCCTCCTCTCTGCCTGCCTCTCTGTCTGCTTGTGATCTCTCTCTGTCAAATAAATAAATAAAATCTTAAAAAAAAAGATAGATAGATGATAGATAGATAGATAGAGATAGATGATACATAGATGGATGTATGGATAGATATGGACAGAAAATAGAGATAGAAAGATAGATGATAGATGGATAGATGCATTTATAGACATTAATTAGTTTTTTTGAAGTAAGTAAAAGTTCAATTATAGAAATTGGTAAGAGAACACTAGAGGAATCCCCAAATAAGTTGAAGGAAAACAATAAACATCAGAAGAAAAATTAGCAAAATACTAATGAAGCCTATCACACGGAAAAATCAGTACATCCTCGTACGTCTGCAAGTCAGTTTCTCTTAGTCACGTGGGAGGAATAAGTGAAAGATCTAAGCTCCATCTTGAACATGGTTTATGTGGGATGTTAGCAGCAAGGTCAGGCACCGTGATAGATTCCACAACAGCTCAGAGGCGAAGAGGTCCGAGTTTGCTGTTTAAGGGTAAGGATCATCAACTGAATGCAACATTTAAAACCATGGGCTGCAGGAGACTACCTAGACAGATTAAGTGGAGAAAGGAAAGAAAACTCCCTTTAAGCAAAAAAGAAGAAAGAAATTGCTTTGCAAACACAACGTGGTGGTCCATGCTCTAGGGCTCCCTCCTACAGAGTCTCCTATCATTGCAATAGTCCTATTGAAGATAAAAATCTTTGTTAATCCATATTTCATCCCAATAACAAAATCAGCCACAAGTAACCTGAGAGGATTCTTCAGGGCAGATGACATCATATTTTTAAATGACCATTAGTCGAGAAGCTGATTAGGCACAACTCTCCCCTTTAATTTTGCAACTCAGCATTTAGGCTCTGCCTGAAGATCTTCATCATCCCAGATGCAGCTAAAATGCCTATCGTACAATTTACAGTGAAAGCTAGAGCTAGAAGCCACAGGGTGGCTTACCTCAAATAAAAGAAAGTGGTCTCTGAGCAAAAAAGCAATATTAAAGTCATGGGGGAAAAAAAATCAAAATCTGCAGGTCTCGTGCTGTCAGAAAGGTGAGGCCCCACTTCAGAGACTGTCTTTAGAGAAGCAGGATGTTCAGTCAATGTTATTTTCCATTGGAAAATGCTTCTCTCCTCAGACAGATATAGGAATATTTTTCAATAATGTATTGAAGTTCCAAGCATTTTCCATATTTATTCTAGCTGTCAAGATACTTCCTTGGGAATAGCAAATTCTCTCTGCTGTCAGATTTGGATTAAATAATTTGCTTTTTTTTAAATTTAATTTTTAAATATTTATTATATTAGGAAAAAATTAAGCAGCAACAAGGAAAATACACAGCATGCACAACAGAAAAATGTAAAATTTTCCAAGAGGCGCGATGAACCTCCCTCTGGTTCATATATACGACCAGGTCAGTTGGAATAGTGATTCCTCTGTTCTACCAAAGAAACAAGAACAATTTTGCATTTCAATGACATTGATTATATATCCTGTCTTGAATTTGCATTGTGTATTTTTTTCCCCCAAACATCTTCCTTACTGATAGAATAGTTCAGGCCTTTGTATAAAAAAATATATATACATATACATATATATATATATATATATATATATATATATATATACACACACACACACACACACACCAGAGAGATAATCTTCACTCGCGACCAGAATTATGCTTAGGAGCATGTTGGTTAGCATTTTTGCTACATAAATCGAGTTTCATATAGAATCTCCAGGGTCACTATTATGTTTAATAGCATTTAATGAATACCAAAAGTTTGGGTTGAGGGTCAGGAGACGAGTCAAAACATCTTTGTATTTTGTGCTTGAATTGATGTTCTTTCTGATTCTTGGAGATTTTTTTTTTTTCATTCTTCTTTTTTAAATAATAATGAAAAACTCAGTTTTGCTTATGCCCCAATTGCATAGTTGAGGTCAACGGTTCTCAATTAAGTGTTCTTTTGCAATCCTATTTTCCGTCTAGGATATCATGAGTAATTTCTGGAAACTTGTTTGAGGATCTGAGATCAATATTCTGCGGAAAGCCACTGACGTCTAAGATAGAGGTCAGGGATGTCGCTAACATCCTATAAATGCTAGATAGCCCTCACCTCAAAGAATGTCTAATCCCTAACTCTCAATAATGCTGAGGATCATAAACTGTGGCTTAGTAACAGAAAAATAAAATCTTGCACCAAAAAAAAAAAAAAAAATCTTAACGATATAAGTCCCAATGACAGTAAGACAGGCTCCCCGTCTTGTTTAAAATCTGATTGTGCACATTTCCACAATAATTTCTCAACAGGGGCACCTGGGTGGCTCAGTGGGTTAAGCCTCTGCCTTCAGCTCAGGTCATGATCTCAGGGTCCTGGGATCAAGCCCCGCATCGGGCTCTCTGCTCAGCAGGGAGCCTGCTTCCTCCTCTCTCTCTCTCTCTGCCTGCCTCTCTGCCTACTTGTGATCTCTGTCTGTCAAATAAATAAATAAAATCTTAAAAAAAAGAATACATTTGCCTAAGATATCTGTCCTTAGCAATAAATAAACTCACCCAATTAACTCCAGGGTCTTCCACAAATATGACACTTTCGTAAAGAAAATCATTAAAAAAAATAATTTCTTAATGGCTTGAAATATTAGCACATGTAGATGATCACAGAGGGAACACATTAATTTAAACAGACTTCACAAAATTATTAAGCAGAAAGTAGGTAGAACTCATAAGAACAGGATGTGAGTCTGTAGGAAGCTATGTTCTGAGCATCATTTGTAACTAGAAAGGGGAGCATACAGTGATTTTGTGTTTATTAATCTAAAAACACTCATCCATGAGCCTTGAAAGCACCACTCAAAGTGCAAGAATCCAAAAACCAAAGGCCACGGAGTGTCTGATTCCGTTTTTACAAAATGTCCAGAATAGGGATGCCCTTAGAGACTGAAAGCAGATCAGAAACTGTCAAGGGTAGAGGAGGGGTTGGGGAGGGAGGGCATCAGGGTCAGAGTGTCCTTCTAGGATGAAATGTCTCAGATGAAAATGTCTTGCGACTAGATAATTACAGAGGTTTCATGACATTGTGAATATACTAAATGGATCTGAATTGAGCACTTTGAAATGGCCAAAATGGGAACCTTTATGTTGTATGTATTTTACAAAAAACATTAATGAACGGTATTTTCCGTGGTCTGGCATGTGGGGCAATGGGGAGATGTTGCCCAAAGGTTACAAACTTGCAGTAAGAAAATGAGTATGGAGCACTGGGTGTGGTGCATAAACAGTGAATCTTGGAACTCATACACATGGCTATCAGACACAAGAAAAATGTTCATCATCACTAGCCACCAGGGAGATTCAAATTAAAACCACATTGAGATACCACCTTACACCAGTTAGAATGGCCAAAATTAGCAAGACAGGAAACAACATGTGTTGGAGAGGATGTGGAGAAAGGGGAACCCTCTTACACTCTTGGTGGGAATGCAAGTTGGTGCAGCCCCTTTGGAGAACAGTGTGGAGATTCCTCAAGAAATTAAAAATAGAGCTTCCCTATGACCCTGAAATTGCACTCCTGGGTATTTACCCCAGAGATACCGATGTCGTGAAAAGAAGGGCCATCTCTTCCCCAATGTTTATAGCAGCAATGGCCACGGTCACCAAACTGTGGAAAGAACCAAGATGCCCTTCAATGGACGAATGGATAAGGAAGATGTGGTCTATATACACTATGGAGTATTATGCCTCCATCAGAAAGGATGAATACCCAACTTTTGTAGCAACATGGATGGGACTTGAAGAGATTATGCTGAGTGAAATAAGTCAAGCAGAGATAGTCAATTATCACATGGTTTCACTTATTTGTGGAGCATAACAAATAGCATGGAGGACAAGGGGAGATGGAGAGGAGAAGGGAGTTGGGGGAAATTGGAAGGGGAGGTGAACCATGAGAGACTATGGACTCTGAAAAACAATCTGAGGGTTTTGAAGGGGCGGGGGGTGGGAGGTTGGGGGAGCCAGGTGGTGGGTATTAGAGAGGGTACGGATTGCATGGAGCACTGGGTGTGGTGCATAAACAGTGAATTCTGGAATACTGAAAAGAAATAAAAAAAAATAAAATAAAATATTGAAAAAAAACTAAATTAATTTAAAAAAAAGAAAAGAAAAGAAAATGAGTAACTTCTGGAAGTCTGATGCACAGCACTGTGACGATGTTACCAATACTGTATTATGCTCTTCAAAGCTGCTAAGAGACTAGATCTTAAATTTTTTTCAGCACACACGCACAAAAATAGCAATGATGTGACACGAGAGAGATGTCGCCTGTGGTGATGATCCTATTAAAACATGTACATGTATCCAATCAATACACTGTACCTTTAAATGTATGCAATCTCTATGTCAAATATATTCTAAGGATATTTTTTTCCCAATAAAATAAATGAAATGGTGTACTCTTACAGGTAAATAGGATACATGGAAAAAAAGGCAATAAACACACACACACACACAAACAGGGGCAAAAATCCCTACAGCTTTACTAAAGATGGAAAACTACATTGTTTCATTCCAGAGCAAACTGCTAACATCTTACAATGTGGAATGTGGCGGGAGGAGGGGGGACCCACCAAGAACATCTTGCTGCTCTTTTAGCAAAAGTGCAGACTATTTCACAGACCTGTACCCTTGGGGATAATAATATATTATATGTTAATAAAACATTAAAAAAATAATAATAATAAAGTGCAGACTATTCTCAAGTGCATATTTCTTGTGTAGATAATTTCATTGAGATCATAGCTTGGTGGTGACATTCAGGGATGTTTAGCAGTTCTATTTTGTGTTTTCATTATTTATGTTCTCATTTGCTGAGACGTTCCTATATACTAAAAAAAAAAAAAAATCGTATAAAGAGATTGACAAGAGTTATCTTATGGAACCACTCTGTTGTGTTGGACGGGTCTCCCAAGAAGCCTGCAAAGGGGGATCGGTCCTTTACAGATGTATTGGGAAAGCTCCATGGAAGAAAAATGAGGAGGAAGCCAGAGGAGGCTGGACATAACCATGGTATGGACCTGACCCATGAGGCAGATGGTTTGAAAGGAAGTGAGGACGGGCAGAGACAGCAGTATGGGTCTCCTGACGTTTCCTCAAGGCTGCTAGGGAGTTGTCAGGCCAAAATCATCTGTCAGAGGAATTCCCATCTCCCTGAATGGCCCCTTCTTAGTGTCCCTGCCCCACTGTCACAGAGGAGGTGCGTTCAGAGGGTGTGTGGCTTCCCAGTAGAGGATGTGCTCAGGGATCAAGCAGCTGGGCCATCAATAACCCTTCTGCAGCCAACCTCAGATGGGCACATTTTCAGGTCCATGTGTTTCTCTTACCCCAGCATTACACATCGAGAAGTGAAGACCTAGTCATCTCCATGATTGGTCTTTAAAGTTTTTGCAATAGTCTGCATTCCTGCTTTTCCATAATTTACTTAAGGATTCTTCTGTGGATGGAGACAGAGTGGTTGCATTACCAACAGTCTTGAGAAGGAGAACCATCTTTGGGCTGATGAAGCTGTCCACCCAACCCATCAACACAGGTGGTTCTTCTATGGCATTGTCAAGGCAGGGGACCCCAAGGTGATGGTGAAGAGATGGTCTGATGAACCAACAGATATGAGTGACAGGGAGAGTCCATCCTCGAGTTCCATGCCCCAAGTAGCCCATCCTTTCCTCTGGGGGCATCTTCAGGAATAATGTCCTACCTGGAGGACCACTTTCTGGAGGGAATTATGATTAAGGCAATGACAAAGCAAGGTCAATACAGACATGGGAGGGGCAGATACTGGACCACCTTGGCTCAAAAAAAAAAAAAAAAAAATCAGAGCAGGAGTCATGCGTCCAACAGTGGGCCCTGGGCTCTGTGGTTTCCCTCTCTATGCAGAAGAACACGGTGCATTTTATCAAAGTCTCAGCATTCCTTTCTAGGCGCGGTGAGCTCCAGGGAGCTTTTCTTAACACTTACAACCTGCGAGCCAAAGCATGAAGACAAATTGTTCTTAATAAACCCGCACCCCAGATAATGTAACAATCCGGCTTTAAGCCACAGTAGAATTATTTTTAGGACTTCATGGGGCTTAATTCTGAATAAACAACATGTTATAGGAAATATATACATATATATAAGCATATATATCATAAAGGAACTCTCTTTATGATAATATTTTAACTGAAATTAAGTGGAACTAAATGCTTGATTTATTTCTAGGGACTGCATTTGTCTTCGGCACTCCGTCTCATTCCACACGGATTTAAGATGGTTCATTAGTTGGTTAATAACCAATTGCGTGCATGAAGATGCTGTAACTGTGTGATCTTCTATGTTTTTATTTCCTCGAGTTAAAATCATTAATACCTTTTTCTTCATCCAGACTCAGTGCCACGTAACAGCACATTGCATGAGAAATGTGTAAAAAAATAGGGCAAAGTACATCAATGACGATGTTTCTACATAGCAGAATTGAAAAATTGGTGTTCCCTTAGAAAGTAAAAAGCTTTGGGGGAAATTCTGGTCATTCCCATTTGAGCTAAGAAGAACCAAGGGAAACCGGTTTTTGTTTTTGTTTTCTTTTTTTTTTCCTCCCAAGTCTTGGGGTGTCACTTTCAAGAAGAAGCCTGAATTACATAGCACTGATGGACCTACAGTCCAACTGAAGATGCCATAACCCAAAGGTAACAGTGAAACACAGTGGTAGGTCAGTGAGCACACAACCTTCCCTACAGGTCGACCTCTCTCCCATGATGCCATCTTGCTCCAAATAAGAGAAATAATTCTTTATAGCAGAGGAACAGGGGATCCATGAAGGCAACTAAGTGCCATCCAGGTGGACCAACCCAACCTCTAAGGAGATAGGAGCTGAACCTCTGTTATCAGAGAAGATTAGGAGATAGGGTGACCTGAGGCACTGGATACCATGTCTTTGTAGAACTCATTTTAATCATCCAGCATCTTAAAATCCCATTAAGACATTACATATTCTTGCATATTCCTTTGTTGTAGATTAATTGACCAGATAAGTGGAGGTTTACTTCTGGGCTCTCTATTCTGTTCCGTTGGTCTAGGTGTCTATGTCTGAAGCTGAGAGGATACTGCGTGTTAATTATACTTCAATTAAAAAAAAAGAAAGAAAGAAAAAAAGAAAAGAAACACAATCCCATTAAGACAACCCACCCTCCTTTGTTTCTATCCTCTCTGATTTCAAAGCTTATGATTAAATACTTCACCCAAAGTGTCACTGGCAAAGATTGGAAGTCTGGATTCTGCTTAATGGTGAAGGCTGTCTCCTTTCCTTTAGTCCTTATCGTCTTGCAGCTGCCCAGCTTTGAGTGATCAGATATGATCCAGAATCCCTCAAACGCCTGTGTAGAATGAGAAAAGTACTCATGCCTGTGGAATATGAAGAAACGTTAAAAATGTGGAAAGGTACCAAAACAAATGCACTTACTCAACAAGGTTGTCATTTCCAGTTCCCCTAAAAGGGTTATCTTTTCTCGTGCCCCGTGCATGTGAGGAAAGTTACCCGCAGATCATTTGACATACATCATCTAGTGCACGACCACCAAGATAAGAACTTTTATGCAAAATCGCCCATTTGTCTTCATTTCCATCTTTAAAAGTGCATTCACGGAGCAGATGCACCCATAGTGTAAAAATTGCTTCACGGTGACATGAATAGAAAACCGTAATGTCTCATTTAATTAGCAACAGAATTAAAATGCGGGAATGCACCAGAACAAAGCTAAATGTTTCTCAAGTGAAGTGTCCAAGTTTCATTTTTTTAAAAGCCCTCCATAAATCCCTCTTTTGCCAAACGTTATCATTATGATGCATTCTCCCCACTGGAGTGAGACGCCTACATTCTCATCAAATGACTTATTATCCACACAACATCTTATCATGCAAAATGGTCCAGAAAGAAATTTTTCAACATGGTGCCAAGTGCTTTGCCGTATGTGGAAAATGGATGGGGTAATAAGAGGAATGTTGTATTAGGGTCCTCCAAAGAAACAAACCAGTAGGGTGGGTTTACATACCAAGAGAGATGTGAGTATATGTGGAGAGATTCCTCCCCTCAGCCCTCAGAAGAAACCAACCCTGCTAACACCATCATCTCAGAGTTATGACCTTCATAACTGTCAAGCAAGGTTCTCAATTTGTGGTACTCTGTTATGGCAACCCTAGTCAACTAATACTTTTGAGTAGAAACTTAGAAGATTCAAGACACGACAGGCATCTTTATGGCTCCTGCTCCTCACAGGTTTGGTCTTATTAAAGCACTAATTGAACATATGTTATAAATTTGCTTTTTAAAAAATCTGGTAACTATTTTTCATAATGTTTCTTTTGTCAGGCACTCCCCTTGGCTTCTGGACACTGTCTCCTTCCCATGCCCTCCCATGGTCTTCCCTCTGAGTCCTCTTTCTTCTTATAAAGACACAAGCCGTATTAAAGTAAGCCACATCCTAACGATCTTATTTTTCCTTTTGTTATCTCTTAAAGACCCTGTATCCAAATATAATTACATTCTGAGTTCCTGGGAGTTGGAATTTCAAGATATGTATTTGTGGGGCTCACTATTCAGGTCATATGATAACCCAATCCTCACATACCCCAAAACCATACCAAGGGAGACTGACTGAGAAATCTCTCCATCCTCCAGAAACGAAACCTTAGGTATATCCATGAAGTACAATCAATATGGCGGATTTGGGCAGAACAAAATACTTGCATTTGGGGAATGAGGCTGAGCTCTCTTTTCTTAGAGAATGCCTCCCAGGACCTGGGTCTCCATCCATGGTCTCCCGGTTCTCCTTTCCCAAATGTTTATACTAAAGTTGTCATGCTTTCCTCCAGGCTCAGAGAAAAATTTCTCTTGGTCTTGGGACACTCAGGGAGATAGTAGAGCTTGATTTGCACAATGGGCCACCATTACAGTCATGGAGGACTTGTTACTGCTCAGATGGAGAGACAGCATGCCCACAGATTCTGATTCTGTAGGTTGAGGGTGGGACCCAAGAATCTTCTTATCACACATGTTTCCAACATGACCTTGGTGACTGTGGTTCAGAGATAACGCTTTGGAAACCAATGTACCACATCAAATTAGGATCAAGATTCTTCCCTAGATAATTGGGAGAGGGGAAAAAAAAAAAAGGAAGATGCTTTGTTATTGTCTTCCCATTGGCAATGTGAACACAGGTTCTATGGGGCCATCTTCTCCAAGGTGATGAGAAACTCTTTGTGCCCCTGAAATCAGTCCAGGGAAGGACAGAGAGCCGGAACAGGGAGAAAGAATTGGAACATCAATGGAACGTTTGAGCTGTTCTATCCAGATATGTCTGGGCCATACCTAAACCAGCTGAAAGCATACTGCTGCCCTTTTTGCTTAAGCTGATTAAAAGTTTGATTTCTGTCACTTTGGGCAGAAAAGGACTTTACGAGTCTGAATATTTTTTTTAAAAGGGACAGAGAAAAATTAAATAGATAAGGTATTAATGCATAAAGGTATTCTATGCACAAAAATCCATTAAGATAGTTGCCTTGAAACCACTCCAGTAAAACGGTGCTAAGATATTGACTTGCAGTCGGCATGGGATGTGCATGAGATGAACACATCGTCTTCTACCCACATTGTTGTGGTTGATGATGTTTGTTGGCAGACGATGGAATTGAAAAGGTATGTAGCCCAGGAATTGAAAAGGTATGTAGCCCAGGTAAGACTGCAAAAATCCCCAGAAATTTCCTTTCTGAAAAAAGCATGGATATCCCCCCTACTAGATTTTACGGGGTATAAATAAAAGAATTAGCCAATGCTCACCTCCTTCCTTCTCTTTAATCAATCATACATCCAAGAAACAAGACAAGAAAAATGCAGGACATACCACCAAAACAGCTGAACAATAAAAAAATGAGAATGATATATGCCCTATAAGATTAAAAAAATACAATTTATTTGGACTGAAAATCCACATGTTCATTTGCTGGATAGATTTTAAAACAACACAGATTTGTTTTGTTTTGTTTTGTTTTTAGCATCAAGCATGGTGGATACTGAATTTTTATACAAAATGAAGTCTGCCCATCACATCAAATTTTATGGCATAATAATTGAGTAATGGGATTGAGCATCATGTAATTTTGAGCTTATGCTCCTACTTGGGCACCGAATAGGAAGATGATTTTGAACTTTGCTTTGCTCATCCGTGAAGTAGAAAAATGTCAACCCCAGCTGGAAGAGTTGCCATGAAGGTGTAGGTGATGTATAAGAAGCTATTAACACAATGGTCTGGGAGATAGTATCATACACACACACACACATTAAATAACAGTCATCATCCAGATCAGTGTAGTCATTGACGGTCTTGAAACACAATACAATACAGTCAAATACAAAAGATGGTTTGAATTATTTATCATCTTCCGGAAGGAAAGAGAATTAGTGCCGGCCCTTGGCAGCCTTCTCAGTCTCTGAGCATGACAGAAAGTTCCCTTAAACTGGGAGCTATTCTAAACTTTTCTACGTATGCAGAAATTTCTTATTTTCTGTTAGTGGAGACCATCCAAATGTTTATCCTAAATGGTACCATTCATGCAATGAGAGGAAGAATCATCGTGTTGGCATGTGGGTCTACTGATGGGCTCTAGACCCGCAAATTTGCATTCAGGATCCTTCTTGTTGTCCGAATGACTAAACAGGAATAGGAAAAAAAGTTCCACTGAATCCTTTTAATGCATCCAGAGGTGTTGGAGTGGGGAGATAAATAGAAGTGGAGACCAAAGATGGATCTGTATCTTGGTTTACTCTTCTCTTACCACACGGTCTTACAGGATTCCTCCCTCATGTGGGTTTGACGTCATTAGCGCAACACGACACGTCCCCTGGAGATGACACCCAGAAAGGTTGTCACCATGTGTAGGAAGGCAATAAGAGGTACAGTCGTCTGAAATATACTTATAATTATATTCATATTCATAATTATCAGTCAATGAGTATATTGCCGCCATGGGCAACATCAACATCAAAATGTCATGTCATTTTTGGATGGCGTGGTAAGGACTCTGATTCTGGAACGAAGCTCTATGGCATCAAATCCTGGCCTGGCCAGTGGCCTGCTGTGTATCTGTGTTTTAAAACCTACCTGTGCCTCAGTTTCTCAATCTCTAAAACGGGAATAATACCATTGACTTAGAAGTGTCTTACAGCAATAAAATTAACTGCATGTTGACACCAATGACTAAACTCTCAATAAGCCTTGAATGTGTTACTATGTTGTCATAGCCCAACGGATTGTTGGCTTCAATTCCTTAGACCCTAGGTATGACAGACAGAATCAGATGAGCCCCTGAAGTCATGAATACACATGAGAATGGGACAGCCCTTCATCTTTCTCTGAGACCCATTACCATATATGTGGTAGTTTCAAACAACACAAATATATAGGAGTATAGTTCTGGGGGTCAGGTGTTAGCCCATTCCCAGGGTTCACATCCACCTGTCAGCAGGGATTGTTCCTTCTGGAGACTCCAGGGGAGAACTTCTTCCAGATTCTAAAGACAACCATGTTTCTTGACTTGTGGCCCATCCACCACCTTCCAGCCAGCAATGTCCTTCCCACACTATGTCACACTGATCTTCTTGAAGGACCCCGAGAACTACCATCACAGATAAGCAGAAGATCCAGGTTCCTCCTCTCACGTCAAGGACTTCAACCTCATCATATGTGCTGAATCTCCTTTTTCACCCAGGGAAACAGAGTCACAGGTGCTAGGAATTGGGAGGCAAATGTATTTAGGAGGCCGTCTACTAGGGCACAGACTCAAAAGATAGTCATCCCACATATATATGTGGTTAATTAAAAGCTTACCACTTCCCACACTCAAGGCTAGGACTTTTATGTATATTATTTTATCTGATACTCCTGATATTAGGCAGGAAGGATCTGAGTCTAGGACAGAGATTCTGAATTCACAAGGGAGGATGCAACAAGACTAAACTATAGATTCTGGTCTGCCTAGTCAAAAAAAGTGGTGCTCTGATCTACCACGTACCTCTCACTCGTAGGACTAAGGTATCCATAGGGTCCCTCAGGTGTAGAACATATCTTCAATGAATACTCACTCCTCAAGTCCCACAAGAGTGCGCCATGTTGACTTTTCTGACACTTCCTTCAACATGGCTGGGCCAACCCAGAAGACCAGGGCCTGGGGCCAATCTCAGGAGCAAGATTCGCCATGTCAGAAAAGTCCCCGACTAGAGGCAAGACCCTCTAAAACAAACTAAAACATCTCACTTTATTTAATTAAGATGCACTACTTGATTGCTGTCTCGCCATTTAATAATTTTGTTTTTGCCATTAAATGGATTTTTACTTCCATGTAATTACTTTAATTTGTTTTGCAATACGCTTTCAGACACATCAATAATGCCTTCAGCCAGAACAAACGCTCGGACTCCTAAATCAAGTCAACGCAGACCCCATGTGACAATGCTTTTCCGTCACTACCAAATGAAAAAAGTAACTTGGGAGAAATTTGTCAAAACCATAAATAAGTCTACAGGAAAAAAAAAAAAAAAACAGCAGCCAGAGGAATGGTAAATTTCCAATACGCTTTTAAAATTTTAGGCTACCCATGCTAATACATACCCTCAGGGAATAGAAACCTCGTCCCTTGTTTGATGTCGGTGGTTGAAAATCAAAGTAAGCTGAGAAAAATGATTCCATCCCATTCTTGATCATACACATCACTCAGAGAATGAGCACAGAAAAATCACCGGTTCTCCGATTCTTCTCTTAGCTAAAAAAAAACTACTAATTGAAAATAAATCATACCTGCTTTTCTAGGAAAATCCATTGAACATAACAGGTGTTTTTTTGTTTTTTTTTTTTTGTTTTTGTCAGAAGACCTTTCAAATCTCCATGAGTGAGCCCATTCGATTGGAACATACACTCAATTATTGAGTATACACTTTGCACCAACACTTGTTTGGGAAATAGAGCTGAAATTGTTATATTTTTTTAATTTAAATTCAATTTTATTAACATATACTGTGTTAGTAGTTTCAGAAGGAATTTAATGATGCACCATTTGCATGTAACACCCACTGCTCATTCCATCATGTCCCCTCCTTCATGCCTGCCCCCCATTTATCCCATCCACCACCCATAAAGCTGCAATTAGTCAAGTTCCTAGCTTCAGGAACCTTCCTTTGTACCGCGAGAATCAGTACATGTAGGGAGATGGGGTAGATTGCAAAAAATGTGTCAGAGAGAGAGAACAGGGGCAAATAATCAAACAGAGACCCAAGATTACTGATCATCCCAACATTTCTTCATGTCACAGAAACTCAGAAAACCAAACCCAACGATACACCATTGCCTTTACCCCTTCCTGCGGGAGTTACTCTCCGAATCTTCTCCCGATCCCAGCTGAGTTCTTCCCCTGCCATTTCCCACCCCGAGGATTTTCTATTCAGGAATGAAAATCCAAATGTCTCCCTAATACCTCTTCATCCTCTTTGATGTCCGAATGCTGTCCTTTTCTCTTACTAGACAAAATGGTGGTCATATTTTCCCTCTTCATCCTCTCCTTCTTTCTGTCCACTTCCCTTTTCTCTCTCACACTCACACACAGACACACAGACACACACACACACACACACACACATTGACATTAGACAATCCCTGAAGTATGACTGTATAGAACACCAAAAGCTAATGGACATGGGGGTCACCCTCAGCACTGACCTATTTCCACGTGAGACAGGTGACGGGCACTTTGGAGCCCATGCCCAGGTGCAAAGTTGAGAATCTAGAGAAGGGACACTTTCCTGACACCTCAGAACCATCATGTGCAGAGCAGACACCTGACTCTGCTTCTCCCACAGTTATGTCTTATAGAAAATCTGTACCAATTACCTATTAGCAATACTGCAAGAAAGACATGCTAGACCAGTGATTTAATTCTGGTAGGCATCCAATAGTGAGCCCATATTGGATGCTAGGGCTGCTTAGGTCCTGGGAAATGATAGGGACTAAACCAAAGTCTTACAAGCAGGGAGTGTATGTTTTAAACATTTAAATGACTGCCTTCGAACTAAACTCTCACCTAAAAGGAATATAAACTTCCCACAGGATTCTGAGGTAGAGCGGTAGAAAATAATGCCCTTCTTCTTCCTTATTCTGCTCTAGGAGTTTAAAGAAGGAGTAATGGAAGCCACAATTATATAGAGAAAAATTGTTCAGCCTGAAGTCCTTCCATATGACGGTGTGAGGACATCTGGGTACTTTGGTGACCTTTCGATCTTAAGCATTTCTGTATAAAAATATATAAGTTTCCTCAGACCGTTGGAACAAATGACCACAAATTGAATGCCTTAAAACAAAAAGACTTCATTATTTCCCAGCTCTGGAGACCATCCATGGGAGATCCAGGCGGGGCAGGGATGCTGAGATCCAGGCGGGGCAGGGCTGCAGAGATCCAGATGGGGCAGGGCTGTGCTCCTTCCCCAGGATCCAGGAGAACCTCTTTCCCACCTCTTCCAGCTTCTGGGGTTCCAGGCATCCCTGGGCTCATGGTTGTGCCCCTCCCATCTCTGCTTCCATCTTCATATGGCGTCTCCTCTGTGTCTGAGTCTCTCTTCCATCTTTTATAAGGACGTGTGTCATATTGGCCAAGTGCCCACTCTAATGGCCTCATTTCATCCCATCTGCAAAAATTCCATTTCCAAATAAGGCCACATTCACAGATATCTGGTATTAAGACGTCAATATATCTTTTGGGGAACACAGTCCACGCCATAAGAAACAGGAGAAACAGAAGTGTATGTGTTGAATCAATGGTCCATTGTAAAGGTCCTAGAGGTAAAAAAAAAAAAAGAAATTGGACAACTTCATAAGTCCTATGTTCAGTTTTACATTACAAACTCTCCGCGTGCAATGTTTAAACCTCCATGAGTGGTATAGATCCAAGAAGGAGTCTAAGTAGAAGGGAAGTGGGCCATTGCTTCCCAGAGCACCTACTGAAATGAAGGCACGGGTCTTCAGGAGCAGATGTAAACAAGAGCCATGAAGACAGACCCAGCCTGTCCCCAGCTGCCCCGCAGGCCAGTGGGAGCCCAGACCAACTCCCTAACAAGCAGACAATAAGGAGAAACCTGAGACCACCCCGAGTCCACTCCCCACAGTGGCCCATCCCTCCAGCGGCCACACAAAAGCCACCTTGAAGAGGAACACAAAGAGAAGAAACCCGAGACACAGAACAAAGGTTGTATTCACTTGAGGGACAGGGGCCATTTTTTTAATCAGACCGAGATTAGGAGCTCAACCACACCTGGAACTCCGAAGGGAGACCAGCACAGCTTCAGAACAGTGAAGAACAGTCTTTGTATAATGTATGCAGGCTGGGCGCACGGGCTCTCCGGCGTGTACATGTATAATGAATGGATGTCAGGAGACATGGCCTTCGTTGCGTTTCTAGCGACTCCCTCATGCTTATTTCTTGGATCCCGTCATACATTTATCTTATCTGCACTGAATGTGGCTTTCTGCAAACCACTTCTATTTAAGGAGCTATCAATAATGCATCCTCTGACACGGACAGAAACGAAATGACTTACATTCTCAGAGCTCAAAGAGAAACCGTTACGAAAGCTTGGATGTTCACATCCTTGTCTTGAAGGCAGATCAATGGGATCTCCTACCGTCCCTTCATCTAGGCTTTCAGTGTCTAGTCCACTGAAACATTTGTAAATAGTTATTGGGTGTCGTTGTTACTCCGTGAAAGATTTGTAAATCATTATTGCGGGGATTTAAGACGGGAGGTCTGCAACCTCGCAGTATTGAAGCATGAGAACACACACATCCTGAAAGCCCCAATTTTATTTTACAGGGTTATCTCCCCATGGAAGCAGACGAAAGAGTATGGTTTATTTTCATGTTTGAACTTGTTTCTGCACCTTCCACAGGATGGATATACTTTTAAATAACACACCATGGCCTTAAATACAACACACAGCACATTAAGTCCACCTACCATCAGTGCGTATTTTTGTTTTACGTCCAATAACTTATTAAAAAAAATATGTCTTTTAGTCCTGGAGCAAAGAAGACCTTGACAAATTTATTAACAAACATAAGTTCATTAAAATGATCCCGTGGCTACATAATTTATGAACTAATTAATTCTGACTTAAACAATTATTTACTTGAAACTCAAATTTGCTCTGAAACCCAAAGTAATGTTTTGTTGGCACGACATAATAAAGTTCTTATGTAATTACTAATTAGTCTCGAGCATGACAAATGTTTTAATTAAAATCACTGAAACAGTTAAGCATTTAACACTTTTTTTTTTCCATTTTCCCACTTTATTTGCTTTAGATTAACTGTTTAACAGTCCCCAAGAGCCCGCACATAACATGGACTCCCGTTCACCAAGGGCGTGATTTTTCTGGTGTTTATGCCATTTGGGGAGGAGAAAGGAACAAACCCTTCTTACGTGTTGAATATTTTACAAACTATTTCTAAAGCCCGTAAGAAGGGTTGTGTGGTTCACTGTGTTTCAGAAAGGCGTGCCTCACCTCACCTTATCATATCTCAAAGGAGCCCAATAGACTATCTCCAACATAGAGAGGCAGCAACAGTCACTGGGAATTTGTCTTGAAGAACATCTAACTCTTTCCTTTTTCCAAGATTTTATTTATTTATTTGAGAGATGGAGATAGCAAGAGAGGCCATGAGCAGGCAGGAGAAGGAGAAACAGACTCTCTGCTGAGCAGGAAGCCAGATGCAGGACTCAATCCCAGGACCCTGGGATCATAACCTGAGCCAAAGGTAGGGTCTTAATGGACTGAGTCACCCAGGAGCCCTGGAGAACATCCAACTCTTGCACTCTTGTATCAAGAGCTAGGCCCACCCAGTCTTGTATGATGTAGAATCTCTCTGCTCACCACGTGTGGGCTGGCTGGGGAATGGTTGGGTGGCCAAAGTCCTCAGCCATTGGAGAGTGTACACATCCATGGGACAGGTCAATAACAGAATCACAAAGGCTCAGAACGCCAACGAGTGCGTTCCAACTGGTGGATTATGGGCCTGAACGATGTCCTGCTGAACATGGCTGTTGGGTCATCATTGAGCACCTAACCCAACTACCATGGAGACCAGGCATCCATCCATGTAGCCCCCTAGACACCCCCTCTTGTTCCTTGGTCTTCTTCATCCTTCCCTGCCCCCGAGGTCTCCAGTTTTTCCCAGCTCTTTTCATTTCTCTTTTCCATTTTTTTTTTTCCTTTTTGACTTCTTTTTCCCCCCAACTTGAAAATGAACAGCATAAGGCACTAGTTATTCTCGTCTGTGTGATTTCACTGTGTTTTGTCAGGACACCTGTCTAGCCATCGCAAAGCGCATGAAAAAGGGCTGGTTAAGCATATATTTGAATTGCAGTATTCACGGGGAAAAGACTCGCATGTGCTCAGGGTTGTTTGGAGCTCTTTCTTCCTGGTTTCTTAACTCACTGATAGAGATGCTGTTTCCGAACGATTATGTCAACATCAAGTTTTGCATTTTAGGCAATTTGCTCTACACAGCAAAATTGTGTTGCCTGGCGTTTTCCAGGTTCCCAATCCCCCTCCCCCCGGAGTTTCTCCCTCGATGCATATGCAATTTCCTTGAAAAAAAACAACGCCTGTTAATTCCATGCAAAGATGCTCTCTCTTTTCAGTGGGCAGGACTGGCACCAAAGCAGAGTTGCCAAGGGATTTAGGCACACCTGCTGGTGAGCCAAGGCTCACAGTTAACCCCTCACATGCTGCATGTAATTTTAACTGGGTTCCTCCTCACAGCTTACAATGCCGGCGGCATTTGGTAGCTACGTTGGAGTTACGCGATCATTTGTTTCTTGGGATCTTGGGCTTTTGTAGAGGTAGGAACGAGTAACAAAAGCAAAAAGGGACGTTTAGACTATTTCACAGTGTTGACTGCAAAATTGGGAGATTACCTATTAAAAAGGCGACGGTCGATGAACCACAGAACTCATGTTTCCAGGGCATAGAAGAAGCAGCCAATAACACCCAAACTCAACCTAAGCCCTGATTTTTTAGCTTCTAAGTATACCTTCAGAGTTTAATTTTATCACCTATTGACTGTCTCGATGAGTGCCCCAACTCCATTAACCGCTTTATTTACCGTCTGCTACCTCTGCTGTTTATAGAATTGCCCTACAGATAAGGCTTCAACAGCAAGGAAAACAATCAATACAATTATAAATTCTGTCTCTGATACACACACACACACACACATACACACAGAATTCCACCTTCTGTGAGGATACAGTTGATAGATTTTACAGTGACTCTCAGGTCTTGGTCTTGGAATGAGAAATTTCCCTGGTATTTATTCACTCACCCCGATCTTTCCCAAATCTCTCAATGCAAGTGCACATACCTTCTTCTAGGATATTGATAAGCGAACGGGATGTACTGCTATATTAGGGATGCAGTAGAATCCAGAGGCCATAAGTTCGTGTGTTTATCACAGCAACTGTTCATTGCTGTTGAATTCAGAAGCTGAGTGGCCAGAAGGCTCCGTATCTCATGAGGGATCATTTGGCTGATCCAGTCATAAAAAGCTCCTGCCCGTGGATTCTGCCTATTTCTGTTTCTGCCTTATATACCGGAGCCATGCTTAGCTTCCCCATCATCTTGGCCACCCAGACGTGTCTGCCTTCATCTCCTCACTTAGTTCTTCTCCGTCTTCTTTGCTCTACGGTTATATGCTGTCCATACTAATTTTCAAAGTGATGACTCTGAACATTTTCATGTGCTTCCCATCATCTTTTTTTTTTTTTAAAGATTTTATTTATTTGACAGAGATTACAAGGAGGCAGAGAGGCAGGCAGAGAAAGAGGAGGAAGCAGGCTCCCCGCTCAGCAGAGAGCCCAATGTGGGGCTCGATCCCAGGACCCTGGGATCATGACCTGAGCCAAAGGCAGAGGCTTTAATCCACTGAGCCACCCAGGCACCCCACCATCATCTTTTCCTTTTGAAAACAATTCCCTCCCTACAAATAGATTTGTTGTCACTAATACAATTTTTATCTCTCATATGTTGGAAATTTTGGGTTTTTGCTATGATGGTTCATGTGCTGAGGGAATGCAGTGCATGCTATTCTAAGGGACTTCTTGTCTCATGTCAACATGACAGTGCATAGCTATGTCTTTATTTGTCACATGGGAAAATGGCTTTGTTTTCCTGCTTTTAAAAAAACACAGTAGCATTTCCTTTAATAAGTCTCAGCTGCACTTTTAACTTTTGGTGAGTGATATGAGTTCTTTCCTGTAAATCACCAAGCTAGCAGATGTTTTGGAGACTGAACATTATTCTTTTTTTTTTTTTAATTTATTTTTTATTTATTTTCAGCATAACAGTATTCATTATTTTTTCACCACCCCCAGTGCTCCATGCAATCCGTGCCCTCTATAATGACCACCACCTGGTACCCCGACCTCCCACCCCCCGCCCCTTCAAAACCCTCAGATTGTTTTTCAGAGCCCATAGTCTCTCATGGTTCCCCTCCCCTTCCAATTTCCCCCAACTCCCTTCTCCTCTCTAACTCCCCTTGTCCTCCATGATATTTGTTATGCTCCACAAATAAGTGAAACCATATGATAATTGACTTTCTCTGCTTGACCTATTTCACTCAGCATAATCTCTTTCAGTCCCGTCCATGTTGCTACAAAAGTTGGGTATTCGTCCTTTCTGATGGAGGCATCATACTCCATAGTGTATATGGACCACATCTTCCTTATCCATTCGTCCGTTGAAGGGCATCTTGGTTCTTTCCACAGTTTGGCGACCGTGGCCATTGCTGCTATAAACATTGGGGTAGAGATGGCCCTTCTGTTCACTCCATCTGTATCTTTGGGGTAAATACCCAGGAGTGGAATGGCAGGGTCATAGGGAAGTTCTATTTTTAATTTCTTGAGGAATCTCCACACTGTTCTCCAAAGAGGCTGCACCAACTTGCAGTCCCACCAACAGTGTAAGAGGGTTCCCCTTTCTCCACATCCTCTCCAACACATTCTTAATGTGCTTTTAATGTATGTATGTATTTATCTATATCATCCATCCATCCAGTCATCATGTCTATCTATCCACCTCTCTATATATCATTTATCTATCCATCCAGTCATCATGTAATCTATCTATCATCCATCCATCCATCCATCCATCCATCCATCCAATCATGTCTGTCTGTCTATCTATCTATCTATCTATCATCTATTTCTCCAACAATCATTATATCTACCCATTCAATCAAATCTATCATCTATCAATCATTTATCTATCCATCCAATCATCATGTATGTCTGTCTATCATCTATCTATCATCTATCCATTGGATCATATCGATCTCTCTATTCTATGTAGTTTTGCTTTGTTTTATTTTGGCCATCTATTTGGATTTGGAGAAGAGAAAGTTGATGCAATTGTGGGTCTCAATTACCAATACTATTAACAACCTTCTGGATTTCTGGTTAGAGTTTACCTCTATTTACCCATATTGTCATGATTTGTGCTTCTTCCATGGCCAGAAAAGGAAGAGCAAAGGAGGAGGAAGAGGTGCAGGAAGAAGGAGGAGGAAAACACAAATATTAGGAAGAAGACAAGGAAAAAGAGAGAGAATTAAATGGATACAATAATAGCAGAAAAATAGCCAATGTCAAATTTAACTTGTAGAACTAATAAAAGTAGAGTTTACTCTAAATTCTCCATAAACTCCTGGAGAAAGGCATACTTTTCTCCCTACGGTGTGCACATCTATTTTAAACCGATTCCCATAAACCTAGGAAGAGTTAAAATTCACTAGTTTTTCCTTTTTTTTTTTTTTTTTTATTTCCCCCCATACTCATTCACTGGAGATTTTTAGTCCTTGCCCAACAAATTCATCTACATGTCCCAGAGGAAATCAGAGCTTTAATTAAGCTTACAAGAGCCTGCGGTCCTATAAAAACTAAATAATTAAAAGATCCTCAGAACCAGAGGCAGCAAGGATACGATTTTATGAACACACACCTGTCCATTTTGCAGAGCTAAAAGGTGTTCACGTCCTACAGGGAACAGGTTCACCCTGAGAAAGGGAGAAAGAGCAGAGAAGCTTCTAGATAATGGCCATCACTCATTGCTAAGACCTTTTAAAATAAATCTCTTTTATCAGTTAATCACATATATCACTTGAAGAGGTGTCTGATGCTGACCCAAAGCAGCCCTGAAGCAAAGAAAACAATCAGCATTTCAACCTCTCCTTGGCTTTGACCTCCAATTGTCCTTGTTCGGCTTTGCACCAAATCTGTGCAGAGAGCCCCAGGGCTTCTTAAGTCCAACTAGCCAGCTGTGAGCACCACACGCTTGTGCTCATCTTTCCATGATTTTAGCCTCAGTCAGACTTCTTGCATGTGCATATGCAAACCCCCTCATCAAAGCACTCCCTTACATGCACGGTTCTCATTCACAACTGTTCTCAACAACTCTGAGATACAGATGCCTTCGCTGGGGTCTCTGAAAACATGTAATCAGGCAGAGAACGCAGTTATCCTTTACAAAATACAGTTGGATAGCCGACTTCTTCAAATGACACTTTTCATCAGTAGAAAGAGGAAGATGTATGTAGATCACTGGACACTACCCATTCAGCTACATAAGTATTGACAGGTGTCCCTTACTCTTGGCCGGACCTGATTAGAATGTTCAGATTCTGATCATTCATTGCACCCTATTTCAGCCATGGCACACCCTTCACCCAGGACTCATTTACCCATCACTTCCTCCACACCCGAGACAGACACCCAGAAATAATGGTTTTGTAGATGCTTGGCACAATAGTCCACATTTTAAAGATTGTACATCCATTCCAAAATACCTTATACAGAGTGTGAATATCCTACAGTGTTTTTGCCATGAAAACACATGGTTAAAAAAAATTAGACCATGAAATAAAAGCTCAGCCAAACATCCTGGTTTCCTGTGCTTATCCTCTTGCCATCCATTTGAGGTGGTGAAGGAGAAAGACAATGAGTTCTGAGAACTTGCTTCCCATCAGGGTTGTATCTTGCTGCCATCTAAAATGGGAACATGGTTCGATGACTAATATGTCATCTGCCTGCAACCAAACATCTATTCCTGAACACAACTTGAATTTTCAATTTAGTCAAAAAGGTCCTCTTGGACACAAAACATAATCCTTCTGATGGAAGAGTTATGAACTAGAGGAATGTTTAGTTCATGGTCAAAGACACTATAAAACTGAGAACAAACATCACTGATGATTATCCAAATCATAGCGGTTGTACTGTTAACCCTTGAGCAACATGGGTTCGAACACTTACATGAGATCTTCTTTTTTATAAATATCATGCAGTCCTGGAAACGTGTTTTCTCTTCTTTATGGCTTTTGGTCACTTTTTCTTTTCTCTACCTTACCTTATTATAAGAATATACCATAGAATACCTAGATAAAATCTGGTTTGGTTGAGCATTATTGGTAAGGTTTATATCATTGTTGAGACAGACATTTCCAAGTAGGCTCTGAGTAGTTAAATTTGGGGTGAGTCAAAATTTATACGAATTTTTGATGTACAATAGATCAGTGTCCCTAATCCCTACATTGTTTAAGACTCAGCTGTATATTTATCCTCTATATGAAAAATGGAGTTCTTCCCAAAGAAAATCTTTCTCATGTAAGGCTACCCAATGTGATCTTTTGGAGGAAAATACCAGTTTCTTGATCACAGTACTTTGAGAGAACAATAAGTAAAATTGAAACAAAAGTGATGAATGTGGACACAAATTTTGAAGCCAATCTTCAAAATACTGTGAGAATTATTTTTTAAAAGAACTGATTTAGGAAAACAGGAAGTGGAGTTTGCATAATTTCTAGATCTTTAGTGGGGACTAGAGGATGAGGATAAATATAGGGAAATGCTCTCACTTTGACCCACCACCTGGACTTGTAATAATAATAAACTACAATAAATATCTAAAGTTTATAAAAAATATTTAAAGCCATTGAGAAGACTATCCAGAATTCTAACAAGGTACAACTTCATACATAGTACTGACCACGAATGCAAGTCAACACTCAACAGACATTCAGCCAAACCCTATTAGGTGGATTCTCTTGCTCACCAAACTAGAATCTTTAAGAGGTCGAAGTTGTGTTTCTTGGGATCATTGTTTTATTCCAGGCACTGGAATAACACCTGAGTCAAAGTTCCTCCTGATATGTTTATTTTTGTCGAGATAAAACCCAGATTATGTAGAATAAAGTATTGTGAAGCAAGCTATTGAGCAGCATTTAGGATCATCAGAACCTTGGCCAACCATCACCACGAGCTCCAGAATATTTTCATTACCCCAAGACTCCATTAAGTAGTCAGTCCCCGTTATTTCCTCCCCACAGACCCTGGAAAACAATGATCTGCTTTGTGTTTCCCTAGATTTAAACATTTTAGATACTTTGCATAAATGAAGTCATAGAATACATGACCTTTTGTGTCTGACTTATTTCACCGAGCATAGTGTTCTCAAGGTTCGCCCATATTATAGCAGGTGCTAATTGTCCATTCCCTTTTAGGGCTTGAAGAATATTTTACTATATGGCTAGACCACAGTTTGTTTACCCATTCATCTATTAATGAACATTTGGGTTGTTTCCACCTTTCAGCTACTGTAACTAGTATCTCTTTGAATATTTGTCTACAAGAATTTGTTTTGAATTCTCCCAACGCATTGACCACGTTGATAAACAAGTTAAACCCATTAGACTGATGTTTCCAAGAGTGTATTTATCAATACATTACCCTCATAAACGTTCTCCAAGATTAAAGCTTTGTTATTTAAATTTAATTTGGAGTATGTTGCATGTCCTATAGTCCATCTTGGGGATTTTCAATGGTCTTTTCCTTATAAAACATTCTGAGGGTGAGACATTTTACAGAGTCTGCAGAGAAAATGTTTTAATGTCATCAAGTCCATTGCTTCCCTAACTTATTTGTTCAAAGACTGATCCAGCTTTTCTTACTGTTGTTCTTTTCTTTTTAATTTTTTTTAATTTCTTTTCAGTGTACCAGAATTCATTGTTTATGCACCACACCCAGTGCTCCATGCAATCCGTGCCCTCCATAATACCCACCACCAGGCTCACCCAACCTCCTACCACCCCACCCCTCCAAAACCCTCAGTTTGTTTCTCAGAGTCTACAGTCTCTCATGGTTCATCTCACCCTCTGATTTCCCTCAACTCCCTTCTCCTCTCCATCTCCCCTTGTCCTCCATGCTATTTGTTATGCTCCACAAATAAGTGAAACCATATGATAATTGACTCTCTCTGCTTGACTTATTCACTCAGCATAATCTCTTCCAGTCCCATCCATGTTGCTACAAAAGTTGGGTATTCATCCTTTCTGATGGAGGCATCATACTCCATAGTGTATATGGACCATATCTTCCTGTCATTCTCATTAGCAAATTGTTGAATCTAACTTATATGTCATGTAACCCAATAAACCAGAACGACAAAGCCAAAGTTTGTTTGTCTTTCTTAATTACATAATGTGTCCACTAATTTTCCCGTAAGCCTAAGGGATATTTCTTCCCTTTTCCCTTCCATCTTTATTTTTTAATGGAAAAGGAAGTTATGGTTCTGTCCGTGTTGATTTCCAGGAACTGGGGAATGACATTTTCTTCCGATGATAGAGGGCTGAGGGTAGAAAGTTTGAAAAATGAGTTGGAGTCAGAGCCCATGCTTAGTCAGCTTTGACTGGAAATATCAGTGATTTCAAAGGTTGGGATTAATAGAGCTAGTTGTGGAAGCAAGGGAGGGATGAGAGAACAGAGGGAGAGAGCAGGACGAGGGAGAATGTACACAGAGACAAGAGGCCACAGGGATGCTTAGCAGACACCCCCTGGTGCAACCAGCAGTCATCTCCAGTGTCTCTCTGCGAGCTGGTTTCGCATGGGTACTGCCCGCGGGGGAGAACAAGATGCTCCTGGTTTCCATGGAGCTTGCAACGTCTTGTCTCCTCTTAAGGCTCTTGACAAACAGCGGCTTGAAGAGCTGGGAGTAGCAATTATGTTCCCTGCAGCAAATTTATCCAAACGCATTAAGAAGCAAAAACTTTTGTTAATTTCAAACCCAAGCTTATCTAGCTTTGTAGACTTAACACGGTCTTATTTATAGTCTACCGGTGAAACTCGCTAGAACAAAGAGGTTATTTAAATGAACAAAACTGCAGGGGGAGGCAGTCGAGATTTGCAAACTGGACCAGACGCAACTCCTACATCCCTTGCCTGGGTGGACAGGGTCCGGTGAGGGTGTTAAACGCCATTAACAAAATTTGATTTAATGATGCGCTAGGAGATCTAATAATGAGCTTTTTTTTTTTTAAAGCATATTAAATTTCAATTTGCACATAACTCCCTGAATATCACTTATCCTACACAACCAGCCTGATTATACTCTCAGAGTGGCTTGGATTCTTGCTCTCAGGACAGATTTTAGAAGAAATACATCCATGTATGTGTATATCGGTACGCATAGTACATATGTATATGTAACAGGTATTTGTTCTATTTCTAATTTTCCCTAACTTTCAAGTTTCTCTTTTCCTGAAGAATTCTCAAAACAGATATATATATAAATATATATTATATTTAATATATTTATATTATAATATATATTATAATATTATATATCATGAATACATATTTATACTATATGTAAGATATTAAAATGTATAAGATGTATAACATATATTTTATGTGTGTATCACATCACATATAAATATATATGATACAGATATATAGATATATAATAAGACTATATTAACTGGCCTGTAAATGTCAAGACAAATTTCTTCTTGAAACCTGGGAGAATGGTAATGCGGCAGGGTTACATTTATTTTTTTAGAGTTGTTTAATTTGAAAGAGACAGAAAGAGAAAGCATGAGTAGGGGTTAGAGGCAGAGGGAAAGAATCTCTCAAAAGTTTACCTACTGAGCAAGGAGCCTGACACGGGGCTCGACCCCACAACCCATGAGACCATGACTGATCTGAAACCAAGAGAGGTAATTGTTTAAATGAGTGAGCCACCCAGGACCCCTAGGGTTACACTTAAATCCTTCATATCTTTTTATTTATTTGAGAGAGATAGAAAGCATCATAGGGGAGAAGGTCAGAGGGAGAAGCAGACTCCTTGCAGAGCTGGGAGCCTGACGTGGGACTCGATCCCAGGACTCTGGGATCATGACCTGAGCAGAAGGCAGTGGCTTAACCAACTGAGCAACCGAGGCACTCCATCCTTCATCTCTCAATGAGAACCCCTTGATAAAGTGTGCCATGGAACCCACTCTGTCCCCCCTATTGTAAGCTGGTGTTCTATTGGAAGCGAGATACTATCCTCTCTGTCTAATACCTGCAGGCTATTCCAGAAGTTTCCTCTGAAATGAATCCAACCCCCTTGGCACATCATGGCCAGCTTGGTTCCTCTCCCACGTAGATCCGGTATGGAGAGATGCACGTGTGGACCAAGATGGGGTGTCCGTTTCAGCAAGTCAGAGGACCAGTAGGAGTGGACATGCTGAGCACGTCAAGGAACAGTATGACTTGTGCAGAAGTCAACCTCTTTCTAACACAGAGGTGATGATGATGGTCACGGAGATGACATTTCCAAGGTCGTCTTTCCATTGGTGCACAAAGCAAACCAACCTCTGAATGCACCCTTGGTCTTGGGCTTGACTCACCCAAAACAGATAGCTTCAAAGGACGACCAGGGAGCTCATGAGGGCTCCAGGAAAAGGAGAACAGTGAGGTTGCTGGAGGTCACTGTACCTGAGGAAGTGATTCCTTTCTGGGCAAAACACTTCGAAATTTTTTTTTTTAAAGATTTTATTTATTTATTTGACAGAGAGAGATCACAAGCAGGCAGAGAGGCAGGCAGACAGAGAGAGAAGGAAGCAGGCTCCCCACTGAGCAGAGAGCCCGATGCGGGACTCAATCCCAGGACCCTGAGATCATGACCTGAGCCGAAGGCAGCGGCTTAACCCACTGAGCCACCCAGGCACCCAAAACACTTCGAAATTTAAAAAAAAATCTATGAAAGTCAATGTGACCATGTGACCCTTGAGTTTAAAAAAAATGTCTAGCATACACTGCCAATATTTAGTTCAAGAAGATAGATACAAGTCACTCCTCCCAAACGTAAGAAAGACTATGTAAATGGAGCAAAATTTGTTCTATGTTAGTGCAGGAGCTAAAACTAGCTCCAAAATCAATAAATAAGCATTTATAATTACCCCCCCCCAAAAAAAGCACAAACGTTAAGTGAAAGAACAGTGTTATAAGTATCTAAAAAATTACAGGTACCAGCATGACCTCCCCACAACTTCATGTATCTGTGTGTATTAACATGCCTTTGTTCTTCTCAGTGATTAGTTTTATAAGAAAATATGATGCATGTGACCAAAAAACATAGGTACGATGGGGCTGCTCAAGCTTTTGGGATCCCTGGACAGATACTCAAGGTAGGTGTTCTTTTGGGGGAAATACAGAAGTCCCTTAGTACAGGTAGGAGATATTTGGGGCCAGATGTTAAGCAATATGGGAGGACTACTTTTATTCTATATGGCTTAAAACATAGAGTCCATTGACTGGTCCAAGCACTATTTCAGGATCTTTATCCAGTATCTGGAAGTTGGAGGGAAAAGACTCATCCCAAGAGAGATCTCAATAGAAGGGGATAGCCAATATGGACTCCATCGGACTACCAGGAGAATCTTGAATCTCTTCAAAAACTCTTGGATACGCCATGGAACACTCAACCTTTCCATGACACTTCCTAGATAATGTGTGATAAAAACAACAGATTCTTTGTGCCTACCAATTTCAACTCATAGCTTTGGGGGCTGACCTGTATTAGTCCAGCTACATATCTTGCATCTGCCTTCCTCCCGCTCAGAAGCAAGATGAAACTCCCACTGAGGACACAAAGTTATCTTCTGGTAAACTGTATGCCTCCTGAGGGCATTTTCAATTTCTTACAAAATTTGGAATCAGCAGCATCTTGAACACCTCACTCCGTTGTGCACAGAGTATTTAAATTGAGTGGATATCCAGTGACCCATTTATGAATTCACCAACCACTCAATATTACATACATCCTTTAAAGCAGAGCTTCCCAACCTCAGAAATATTGACTCTTGGAGTTGAAAAGTCCAGAGTTGTGGGAGGTCACTTTTGCTTTCATTAACTTATACAACCAACATTAGGTAAACTGTGAATATTCTGGTCCATGCATGTCCAAAGATTGGTTACAAGTTCAAAGTTCCCATACAACTTTTAAAGGAATTGGAAACATTTCACCGTTTGGTTGTGCATGCGTGCGTGTGTGTGTGTGTGTGTGTGTGAGTGGGTGGATGTTGTGATACCAAAGCCAGTAAAAATATTGGACAGATTCTGGAGTTAAGCTAATCATATGATAAACGAAAAGATGCACAGAGAACACATGGTCTTGGGGACATAGGGTACTGCATTAAAGAAAATGCCTGTCATTTCTCAGGTGTTCTGAACTGTACAAAACACTCACATTTCCCTCATCTCACTGAATCTTGGTTACCACCGTGTCGAGCAGATATAAGTCTTTATTTCAGAGTCGATGGCACGGAAGCCAAGAAAAGTTACCCACCATGTCCAAATTCCCAGGTAGGGATGGATGAAGCCAAGAACTGAATTGAGATATTTTGACTTCAAGCTCTACGCTCTTTCTCCTCTAGGACATGCGTTTATTTGAATCTCAGTAGTTCATTTGAAAAACCATTGATGTATATGGCAAATCCTGAACTAGAAAGCATTTATAAAGTAGATTTTCACAGCCTCTGCTCAACTCCCAATACCATTTCTGCTTTCCAAATTTAAGAATATGCCCTGTGTTCCTCACCATTACTGTCTTTGCTTTTTCTAAAATTTAGATGGCTTTGATTTTTGTCCAGTTAAGAGAAAGAGAAAAAAAAAGTGGTGAGTTATGGAAGCACTAGAGTAGAAAATGAACAATAAATGACACGGTAGGAATGACTAATCCCCTTTACCTCAGCCTCAGTTTAGAAAGTGCTGCTGTGCTTTCAAAATTCTGAACCTAAAAGATTCAAATATTGAAAAAAAGAGTCACAATTTGGGGGACTTAGAGCAGTTTCTACCATTATATCATTAGAACTTGGTAACCTTCTCTGGAGGATAGTTCTCAAACCCTCCATCTCTTGGTGTCTGTCTGTCCTGCTGTGGAGAGCAGAGAAGAAGCACACATGTGTTTATTCCTGATGGTCTGTTATTGGGGGGAGGGTCATTCTTCATATTTTGGTGGGAGTCCAAGATCCAGGCAGGGCTGAGGCTGGGAGTCCAAGATCCAAATGGGGCCCAAGGTAGGTTCCTCATGAGACCTCTGTCCTTGACATGTAGATACTGTCTCCTCCCTGTATCCTTATATGGTTGTCCCTCTGTGCATGTCTGCGTCCTCATCTTTTCTTTCTTTCTATCTTTTTTTGTTTAACTGCTTTTTAATGTAATTTCTTTTCAGTGTTCCACAATTGTTTGTTTACGTAGCACCCCTAGTGCTCCATGCAATATGTGCCCTCCACAATACCCACCACCAGGCTCACCCAACCCCTTCAAAACCCTCAATTTGTTTCTCAGAGTCCACAGTCTCTCATGGTTCACCTCCCCTTCCAATTTCCCCCAACTCCCTTCTCCTCTCCATCTCCCCTTGTCCTCCATGATATTTGTTATGCTCCACAAATAAGTGAAACCATATGATAATTGACTCTCTCTGCTTGACTGATTTCACTCAGCATGATCTCCTCCAGTCCCGTCCATGTTGCTACAAAAGTTGGGGATTCATCCTTTCTGATGGAGGCATAATACTCCATAGTGTATATGGACCACATCTTCCTTATCCATTCGTCCGTTGAAGGGCATCTTGGTTCTTTCCACAGTTTGGCGACCGTGGCCATTGCTGTTATGAACATTAGGGCACAGATGGTCCTTCTTTTCACAACATCTGTATCTTTGGGGGTAAATACCCAGGAGTGCAATTGCAGGGTCATAGAGAACCTCTATTTTTAGTTTCTTAAGGAATCTCCACACTGTTCTCATCTCCTCTTCTTGTAAGGACCCCCTATGGAATCAGGACCCAACCTAATGACCTCATTTTACCTTAATCCCCCTTTTAAAGATCCCACCTCCAGGTCCTGGGAGTAAAGACTGCAATACA
This sequence comes from Mustela erminea, assembly GCF_009829155.1. Lineage (NCBI taxonomy): Eukaryota > Metazoa > Chordata > Mammalia > Carnivora > Mustelidae > Mustela > Mustela erminea. The sequence goes on along the minus strand of NC_045635.1, from coordinate 2,199,871 downwards.
TCAGTTTTGGGGAGGGAACACCATTCAGTCCACAACAATCTGACATCATAAACTCAAAAAAATATGTATCTTTTGTGGACATTCACTATAACATACAAGGCACCATTGGAAAAGGAGGTTTGTTAAGTCAGTAACAAAGGGATTTAAGTGTCTCTGTTTTCAGTCAAATCAGGAAAATGAACCACCCTCTACCACATCCTGCAGTTTTTAGTTTTGAGAATTTTGCCAGAATGATAGTACGCAGAGCCATTTTTTTTTCATATACGTATTTCCACAATTTCATATGATTTGGCATGTCATCTAATCAATCATTCAGTGTCTATAAACATATTGTGTTAAAAAGCATCCCATATTTTACATTTTTATATACCACGTTTCTGAGAAAATTTTCTTTCCTAATAAGAGAAGATCCGTCTAATGAAATCGAGGCTCAAAAAGATACCAGGAAATGAAACCACTTAGCACAGAACACATCCACTGACTGTACTAAGAGCTTCTTCTGAAATGTCACGGTTGTTCCGGCGGCTTTAATTACCGTCTCCATCAATCATGTCATTCTCCTGCAGGAAGTTGGATTGAAAATATTAAAGATATTCCAAAACACTTAAAGTGTTAAATCTTTACAGTAATTTCCCAGCACGCAAGTAACAGCCCCATTTTGAGCACAGGCATGGCGGCGCTTGCCGTCGGTTTCACAAACGTTGCCGTTGGGGACAAGTTGCGTGATCCCTGCCCAGGACACAGATGTCCTTCTCCGCTCAACCCTCCTCCACTCAAACGTCCTTCATCTCACCTTCAGACCGAGCATGTCCACACCTGCCATCATTCACTTTCACATGGTCAATTGTCGGTGAAACCAGAGTTCAGGAGTGTATTACAGATGGTCACTGGCCCTTCAATGGTAGGGCCAAGAAGACTCCATCCCTTCATTGAGTAAGAGGGAAGCCACCTTGTTGTGGTCTTTGCTTATCCTTTTGGACGAAGAAAAATGTCCCACAGCCAAATCACCAAATGGATTCAGGGCAGCCTGAAACTCCTGAGAAAATGAAACAAACCATCATGGGACCACCATTCAGTATGGGATATGCCCACCAGCACCTGGACACATGTGCTCTTCCCCAGAGAGCACACAATCAATCCACCAATCCTTGTTTGTCTGGTGGGTTCTGGTTCCATTGCCTGGTGCCTTAGAACTTCTTAGCTCTGTTGGTTATGCCCTATCTCATGTTCAAAGGGGGTGGTCTGTTTTACACCTCCTGCCTGGAAAGGGCAAATTTTTATCAATCGGCTGTTGACCATCATGGTAAGAGTTCAACTGATGTACATCACATGAAGAAATAAAGGAATATAGGAAATTTCTCCAAAGCAGAAAAGGTGGCACACTTGCATGAGTTTCCCATGGCAGCTGTAACAAATTACCACTAACACAGAGGCTTCAAACAACCCAGTTCTTTAGGCATCTAGAGTTCTAGTGGTCAGAAGTCTCCCTAGTCTAAAATCCAGGTGTCAGCAAAGCTGATTGCTTCTGGCCTGGCAGCTGTTGGGGAAACCCTTTTCCTGCCCTCTATAGACTCTACATGTGACATGTTGGGTGTTACATGTGGTATATTATAGTGGTCTTAGAGCATCTGCATATATATATATATATATATATATATATATATATATATATATATATAGCTAGCTTTGTGCACTGGTCAAAACTTGAACTCCAAGTCTAATACATGCTGTTTCTTCCCCTTCCTAGATGTGGGAGTTGAAGAAATTTTCTTGAATCTCACGGTGACCCAATGTTCCCATGCATTCGATGGAGACCATGCTGGGAATCATACCATGGATGCTTGCGGGGAGATTTCTCCCTGCAAAGTTCTGGATGGGTTCCCGTCTCTGTTGTCAGATTCTAAGGTCTTCTCAGGCGCTGAAACGTGGGACAAGAACTAGTACCTCGTAAAGGAGGATTTAAAAAAAGAAAAAATGCCTAGGCTTGGTTTGAATGAACCACCATGCCAAACGCCTCCTCATAAATAATGGTTGAAGCCATCTGACACCTGTCAAGCATGACAGGATCCATTAAGGGAGTCAAAGAGCGGAATTTACCTGAGACCACGCGGCAGTGAGATCAAAGGCAGCACGCTCATCTGCATTCTTTTGAAATCGGGCTCCCCAACCTTCTGAAGAAAACATCATGAAGCCTGAGGGAAAATGGGACTTGTTTTGGTCCCTTCCAAAGACACCCCCCCATTCACCCTGAGTGCAAGGCACATGCAGTTTCAAGAGAAAGGACACCCAGTTTTCTAGGTAGAGGTCGGACCTCTCCTTCTATGGGAAGGAGCATACCTCCTTAGCTCGTTTCTAGGACTTGGAACCAACACAGCATCTGATGCTTTGACAATTGATAGACAGAAGTTGATTGAGCAAACTGGGGGCCAACGTGCACCAGAGGGAGACAGCAGGATGTTCATTCAGCAGAGGGAGCAAGGGATCAATGGTCAAGGCCGCCATGTTCCCCACATCCAACGCCAGGCAACTCCCCTGTGTGCCAGCGTCCACGTCTGAACATCAGTCCCCCAGGCCAACGAACCCCATCCTAAGGATGTCAGGTCCACAGTGCTAGGTGGTAAAGCACAGGGCTGTCGCGACCTGACCCCCGCACCCTGCAATTAGGCAGGCATCAGCCAGTCCGTTGACCTTCTTCCCCACACCCCGAGGATGCCGTTCTTGCTACGTGGGTACAGAGGATGACCAACGCAGGAAGAGAAAACCTCTCTGAATCTGCATTTCCAAACCGGGGATGCAACAGTAACGTCCGCTTCCCAGTGGTTCCTTTTCAGAGCCCTCGTGGGCCAGGACATGAAGGCAGCCCAAGTAAACAAGAAGCCAGATGAACACAATCAGAAATTTTCTTTAATAATGAAGGGAAATTAGGTCAAAGCCACAGTTTGCTAGCCTTACCCCTCTGCAGGAACTTTACAGACACAGACCGTCCCTTTCGGTGAAAAGCCAAGGAATTAGTGACTGGAATCCTGTTGGCTTCACATTAAAAAAAATTTTTTAATTGCATTATTGATTAATTGTGAACCTGCCTAACCTAGGACCCAGCAATTGTGCTTCTAGGATTCATTCTGCACAATCAGGAGAATAGGCTTACACATGAGGAGGGAAGGCAGTACCCCATGCAAACTGCCTGACATACAGGGAACCCCACTAAAGCCGATGCCCTTTGTTCCCCATCTGCTCAATCTGTATGATTCTCTTTTTTTAACATTTTATTTATTCATTTGAGAGACAGAGAGAGTGCACAAGCAGGGCGAGAGGCAGAGGGAGAGGGAGAAGCAGACTTTCTGCTGAGTTGGGATCCCGATGTGGGGCTGGATCCCAGGACCCTGAGATCATGACCTGAGCTGAAGGCAAATGCTTTAACCCACGGAGCCACCCAGGCAGCCCCCTTCAGCTGTATGACTTCCACAGAGTGTCCTAGACATAGCCAGAGTCCTGGATCCCTCTCGGTCTCCACAAATTACCCGCGATGAGCAGGACTCTATGAAACTCAATCTCTGAGATGGTGACATCTGAGTGCTGGCTTCAGAGACATGAGTTTCTTTGCTACTCGGATACGTTTACTAATGAAGCCCATTTTATATTCAATAAAATAACACCTTAATTTTTCAATTCAGCAAAAATGGCTACAGATGTTGTGAAGTGAGTCTTTGTATTTCTGGAAGACAGCATGAAGGTTCCTCAAAAAGTTGAAAATAGAGCTACCCTACGACCCAGCAATTGCACTACTGGGTATTTACCCTAAAGATACAAATGTTGTGATCCGAAGGGGCACGTGCGCCCGAATGTTTATAGCCGCAATGTCCACAATAGCCAAACTATGGAAAGAACCTAGATGTCCATCAACAGATGAATGGACAAAGAAGATGAGGTCCCTGCACACAATGGATTATTACTTAGCCTTCAGGAAGAATGAGGTCTTGCCATTTGCAATGCTGTGAATGGAACTAGAGGGTATTATGCTGAGCGAAATAAGTCAATCAGAGAAAGACAATTACCATATGATCTCACTGAGCAGAGGAATTTGAGAATCAAAAGAGAATGGGGTTGGGGGCTGGGGTGAGGGGGAAAGGAAGGGTAAACTGAATGGGGAGTCCTCAGAGAGGGAAACAAACCTGTAAGAGACTCTGAACTCTGACACAAACTGAGGGTTGCTGGAGGGGAGGTTGGTGAGGGATGGGAAAACGGGGGGGGGGGGGGGGGGGGGTGGCCATGAGCCCTGGGTGTTAAATGCGTCTGATGCATCATTGAACTCTACCTCTGAAACTAATAATACATTCTATGTTAACCAAATTGAATTTAAATTAAAAATATAAAGAGTATAAAATAAAACAGCTATGATTTTTAACCATCCTTTGAAGGGTACAATTTATGTATTCATCCAACTTTTCTGTGGTTTAAAGAACTCCATACTGAAAGAAAGAAAATCCCACAATACTGATGCTTTCCGCATCCTGCAAAAAAAATAAGAAAATAACGACTTATTGACCTTTTCAAACAGCTATGTTTTGGTTGCACTAACATATTTCAAAGAGGCAGTTTGTGGCAAACAGCAGACTCCCCGTGACAGCTGACCTCCAGGACGTGTTTCCGACGTCTCTGACTCAGTCCTGGCAGGGGATGAGAAGGTCAGAAAAACACATCATAATATCACCGATGCCAAGGATTTGTAGCATTTCTGTGATCACTTTAGGAGAACTCTACCTCCCGTCATCATTCCAAACGGCACATCTTGTGGGAGAAAATATGAAAACGCCAGGCTGATTTGAATCGTGAAAACAAGCAGAGCTCTTCCACAGTTAGTGCCAGGGTCTGAGCGGGAAGCCCACAGCCCATCTGCAAATGGGGCACAGGAGAAAATCAGAGATTGCCATGAGGCAAGGCACTCATCCGTCATTCTTCTTGGTACTGTTGGCCGGGGATGTGGACTTTGTCCCAGTGATGGTGTGGGTGCCTGGTAATATGGCACAAGGAATTCATCCAACAGAAGTGCTATATTCTTGCTTTGGGAACCACAGAAAACAAACAGCGTGAGACAAACTCTATTCCTTTCTGGGGGTTGCCATAATAAAGAACCATGAACTGACTGGTTTGAAGCCACAGAAACTCATCTTCTCCAAACTCTGGAGACCAGAAGTCTGAGATCCAGGCGGGGCAGGACCACTGAGATCCAGGTGGGGCAGGACCACTGAGATCCAGGTGGCTCAGACATGTACTCCCTCCCAAAGCTCCAGGGGACGGTCCTTTATGCACCTTCCAGCTTCTGGGGCTCTTGGCATCCCTGGGCTGGTGGTCTCATCCCTCCCATGTCTGCCTCCGTCTTCACTTGGCTCCTCCTCTGTGTCTGTGTCTCCTCTTATTTCTCTTGCAAGGACACCTGCCATTGGATTTAGGGCATAATCCCCGAAGATCTCATTTTGAGATTCTTAACCATGTCTGCAAAGATCCTCTTTCCAAATAAGTTCCCATTTATAGGTTCTGGGATATTTGGGGGAGCCATCATTCAACACTGTCCATGGACCAAGACATAGAGCCTAGATTTCTACAACCATCCCTGCCCTTAGTTTCCTCTGTGACCTTGGGCTCACACCACCCACATCCCAGGCTTCATTTTCTTTGATCAATTATGAGGCTCAGGCCAACCAGTGTCCACACTACTTTCCAGATGCATGATTAATTTCCTTTCTGTGTTTCCATTGAAACCTTAGAATGGCCATCTAAAACATGGGCATTAGATGTAATTTATTACAGGTCTAAATTGGCAATAGATCGAGATACACCTCCACCTGTTCAGATGAGAAGGACATGTGAACATCCGCCAACACAGCCTCATCCTAATTCAAGGCAGTAACTTAAGAGTTCCCCCAAAGAAATGAATCAATAATAAATGTAGAGTAGCAGGTCCATCTACTTATTGACTTCTGCTACGACACCTCTGTTTCAGTTTGTGCCTCTGTAGAATGGACCCAACTCTTTGTTTTCTTCATGGGAAGGTTCTGTAAAGCAAGGAGCAAGGTAGAAGATTCTCTGTAAAACAATATATGGTGGGCACTTATGGGTAATATTTACAACACATCCATGATGGTTCATTTTACGTATCACTGTGACTGGCCAGGGGGAGTGCCCACTACTTCCACATGGGCCCAGGAGGGTGTTTATGGATGAAATCGGCATCCAAAGCAGATATCCTGTCCCAGTGTGGGTGAGCCTCATCTAATCAGTTGAGGGCTTGACTAGAACAACGTTGAGAAAGGAGAAGTTGTCTACACTCTTCTTTTTTTCTGCCTCACCATTGAGCTGGGATATGTCATCTCATCTTCTTCTGTGTTTGGATTCAGATTGGCACCATTGGTCCCCTGATTCCCAGACCTTTGGACTTGGAGTGAATGATACCACCAATGTTCCTGGGTCTCCCAGAGGGTGCACGGTGGGACTTTTCATCCTCCAGAGTCACATAATCCAGTTCCTTGTAATTAATCTCTGTCTCTCATCACCCCATCTCTCCCTTTCCCTAAAACTCATGTACATACACTCGCTGATAGAAATCATGTCCTAGAGTCTATCTTGCAAATCCATACATCTCATACTCATAAACCTTATGTCCACAGACCTCCTAAATTATGGGCATGGCCATTACAGAGCTTCCCATAAAATTCCTCCCCATTGGCCCAGGCCCATTGTAGCACACATCTCTGCCAATGGGTGCCTTCCAGCTTTACTCTTCACTCTGCTTCCTGTACTGTGTTCAGGTGTTACCTACACTCAGTGCCCAGACTCACATCCCCATCTCTCCCTCTGGCCTTGGCTGAAGACCACAGCAGCCACTTTTTCCTCTGAATTCTTACAATAGTTACATTCATACCATTAAATAAGGCACATACATAAATATGGTGTGGCTCACTTACCTAAATAAGTCTTGTGTGTATCTTCTGCCCCTTTGATTTGGGGCACCATCGAAATCTTATTCCTTACATCATAACCAGGCTGGAATACACATGGCTATCCTACGGATCAATACTTCAGTTAGAAATCTAACCTGAGAGCAATTAGGTCTTCAAAATAATCATTGGCATGTCAGACAGTCCTGATATTTAAAGTCTAACCCTATATCATTCCATTTCATGCATGCTTTGTCACTCAATTGGAAACATTCCCCCGGGAAATTAACTAAGCCTGTTTATTTTGAAATATGAGACTTGGAAAATGCAGAGTTGTATTTTTTTATGCTACAAAAAGGTATATCATCAAACTTCTGCCTGTTCACACAAATAAACTACCCCTTATAATTACAAAAATGTCTAATTCATTATTCTCTTACACTCCCCATCTTTTCCTTAATAAGTTATGCTTTCAAAATCCTTACATCCCTCATCACGTATATTTGATTATTTTCTTAATGTTAGAGACTAGACCTCCCCAAATCCTACTGCTTTAACCCAAAACCTAATGCGAGACCTACTGGTGACAGAAACAAAATATTTTATTTAAATCATTAAGTACTCTTTTATGCAGAACAAAACAAAATAAGACAAGACAAAAAAAAAGCATTAAATGGAAATGAGAACTACAGATATCCTACATAATCCTGTCATCCTTAAATCTAAATTTAACGTCTGTAAAATTTTAAGGTGATTCATCTTCAAAGAAATCGTATCCAAATGGATTTCTTATTCATTCAACATTTGCTGATTGCTAAAAATGAATGAGACATGAGAGAGATCCACTTTGATTGGGAATAACCAAAAGCATTAGACTCAACTCCTAATTAGAATGGGTATTCCTGGGAAAATGGGAAGAAAAATGTTTTTTTGTGGTGATTTGTTCCTGCATTATCATATAAAACCAAGAGGGTACTAAAGGCAGGATCCTATATAGAAAATGAAAGGAGACATATAAAATTAGTCATCTAGATATCTAGATATAATAGAAATGCCTTAAAATGTTGCACGTTCATGGGTTTGAGAAGAGCCTTGTTAAGGTTTAGATATATTTCTCAATAAGCAATGATGGAGAATGAGCTTTTCTCATTCAGTTATGTGGGATTATCAGGTAGGTTTGAAAAAGAGTGGTTCTTTCTCTTTTGACATATACTGTTGACTACTGACTTCTTTATTAGCATGACCTCCTAATATCCCCCATGTCCTGGGATGCCTGGAGAATAAAAATTACACCCAGTAATTAAGCCAAAGCAAAGAGTCCTCCAGGGTGATTTGGAACCCAACCACTGGTTGAAATGCTAACTGATGGGCAGGTTTTTTCTTCCTCTCATGACAAAGTTTATCACCTAAACTCTTGCTGGAATGAAGCTTCCCCCTTGTCTCCCAAGAACAATTGTTGAGGACACGCCTAGGCGCAGGGAAATGGAGATCCTGAAATACTCCAGGAGGCAGATCATGGGGTCAAACACCACTCTGGGGTCAAGCAAGACTCTGGTGGTATTGCCAGGCTAGGGTGACCCACCTCGAGGTCAATCTTAAGCAAACCCATTTCCACTACTGGGGTGATGTCCAGGCTGGATAGGGCTGAAGGCACAAGGAAACCTATGTGGCCCTACTTAGCCCTGTGAATCCAGAGGGGACCAGAGACACACAGACCTGGTACTTTCTGCAACTTCCTTGTAAAGAGATGAATGTTCAAGCCCAGTAGGAGGAGGCTCTTTCTGGCTCAAAGCACCAAGGTTCTTGGTTGAAGTGGAGTAAAGTCTGAAGTCCATGGGTTTCATCCAAAGCACAGAAGTCCTGTGTCTCATGCATGTGTGAACACAAGGACATCTTGTAAACTTGTACTCATGCTCCATGTCCTGATTTCAATTATGTGGTTATTTGAGAGCATGTCCTTGTTCTACAAAATACATTAAAGTATTTGGGAGGGAGAGGGTACCATGTCTCCTACTTACTGTGAGATGGCTCAGAAGAAATGGCGTGTGTTTGTGTGTTTGTGTACACACACAAAGTTTAGACACAGTTTTGGTGGAATTTAACCTCATTTAACACCTTAGTACTTTCTATATTGGGGAAACCACTGTATTTCATTTATAAGGGCAATGTTCATATTGTGTGCGATGCCTTGACATCTAGCAATATTGCATCCAGCAAGAATCTAGAATTCTCTGAGCACCCTCCACCTACAAAGTCAAGCTGTCCTTATAGGGTCTTGGTCTTTCCAATTTCAAGAAGAATTTTTGCACAAGTACAAGGGTCCCATTCTAAAGAATATTTAGCCTGCACATTAACACAAACTAGCACTTTTCACCTTGGGGATATGCATCGGGGCAACTCGGCCTTAAAAGAAGGAGAAAGGACTATAGAAGAACCCCATTAAAATGGGTCTTTAATAATAAATGTCATTTTCCTAAAGAGCAAAGCTTCATTATGTTTCCATCATGACCGTTTAAAGAGAAATCATTTTAAATATGAATTTCTAATTTCCCTACAGTTCTGTTTTCTAATATTGTGTCCCCATATGAAATAACCTTCCACTAGCTGTTTTTTTTTTTTCTCCCCTCTTTCAATTCTGGGAGCAAAGGTAACCGTGTTCATCCAGAGAAAGTTTCAGTCTGCACATAATGAGCTTGTAGCTTTTACCATACACAAAATAATATAGCCGATGGCTAATTTCCTTTTTTTTTTTTCCGAAATGTAGTGGGTTTTTTTTTTTGTTTTTTTTTAAGCTGAGGGAAAGAATTTCTGCAGAAAGTTTCAAAGAGAACTGAGTGCATTAAAAAGTAAAATTTCAAAACCGATTTCTACATAATTGGAAAATTTTTAATACATCAAATCATACTGTCTTATTTTCTACAAGGTTGCCTTTCTTATGAAAAAAAGAAAGAAAGAAAATGCTTCTGATACTGAACTGTCTAAATTCCAGGAAACGGAGAACAGATTGCCAAATTTTTGCCATTTTAGAGAGTCTCATTTCATACAGGGTTTCAGCCTTTAGAGAGAATCACACTCTTTCTCACCTAGAAAACTTTAGAAATTAGCCTTTCCGGTCATTTCCCAATACATCTGTCCAAGTTGTCATGGATAAAATATCCATCTGACTTTGAAGTTTGGCCCTAGGTCCTGGACTAACAGGACGGACAGAGGCATGATTTAAATAACCAGACACAGATTGGTCCTCCTCAATTTGTTGGTGTCTCCCAAAGCTACAACGCCTTTGATGCTGACATCTGGCCTCACACTTTCTTTTTCCTTTCTCCAATTTTCTGGCAAGTCTTGTAGAATAACCCTGCTGAGCCCCATATATATTGTTTTCCCAACCCATATGTGCAAGTAAGGCAATTTCAGTCGGGCCAATGAGGCATCCACAACAGTGAAGGTGATGGAAACAGGACCCTCTGTCGTCCTTGGCTGGGGTCTCTCCAGAGTGAATTCCCTTTGTTGCCTCAACCCCATGGTCCTCAGCCCAGATGTGGGCTGTTCCCTCATGTTTTCAGAGGAGTGAACAAAAAGATGTTCTTGTTTCCAGATTCAGAACCCAGACGTCCAATGACAGATAGGTGGGTATAGGAGAGGTGGTGTTTGTAGACAATGGCATGTGATCAGCCCTCAGAAAGAATGAAATCTTGCCACTTCCGATGGTGTGGATGGAACTAGAGGGTATTACCCTCAGTGAAATAAGTCGAGAAAGTCAAATACCATATGATTTCACTCATGTGGAATTTAAGAAACAAAACTGAACACAGAGGAAGGGAGGGAAAACCAAAAGGAAAGTCATCAGAGAGGGAAACAAACCATAAGACACTCTTAACTCCAGGAAACAAACTGGGTGCCCATTGGCTCTGTTGGTTGAGCAACTGCCTTCGGCTTGGGTCATGATCCCGGAGTCCCAGGATCGAGTCCCACGTTGGGCTCCCTACTCAGCAGGGAGTCTGTCTCTCCTTCTGACCCTCCCCCTGCTCAGGCTCCCTCTCTCATTCTCTCTCTCTCTCAAATAAATAAATAAATAATCTTAAAAAAAAAAAAGAAAGAAAAACTCTTGGGAACAGCAGGGTTGCTGGAGGGGAGATGAGTGGCGTGGGGTGTAACTGGGTGACGGGCTTGAAGGATGGCGTTTGATGGAATGAATACTGGGTGTTAGATGCATCTGATGAATCTCTGAATTCTACCTCTGAAACTAATAATGCACTCTGTATTGATTAAATTGAATTTAAATTTAAAAAAAATAAATGAGATCCAAATGCTCCAAATCTCCTTACCTCCCCCATCAAAGTTGCTGCTGGGGGAAGCAGAGCCCAGTGGAACTGCAAGAAACATCTTGAGAACCCAAAAGGACATGAAATGCAGCCCACACTCATAAAGATCCCCAGGAAAGAATTAAGCACCAGGGGATGCAAAATCCAAGTTTGTACCTTGGAAAGGTGAAAACAATAAACTTCTAGGGTTAATCGAGCAAGAAATGAAAAACAAAATGAGGGGAAGTTGGCTTCATGAGGGGAAAACGTTACCAAGGAGGGGGGAGGGGGTGGGGGAGAAATGAAATAAAAATCCCTTTCCTGGAATTATATAGACAATTAATACAGCCTTCTTTTTATTTGGCAATGGAGACCTCCAGACTATTATTTTCTTCAATTCTAAGCCTTTTTTCAAATGGAAATTGAAGCTCCCTTGGAGGTATTAATAGCCAACGGTATGAGATACATAGAATATATGCGGTCTCTCTATTTCCAAAATCTGAATTAAAATTCCTTTTAATATTCTTGGAAGACTCAAGAGAAGGAGTTATAGGGTTTACGGAAAGTAAGGTTTTATGAAGTGGTTCAGAGTTTCGCTCCCCATGGAAAATGGCAGCTTAGTATTTGATTTTACTCCCTTTGTCATCTGGGGATTCACATAATCGGCTAGGAAGAGAGAAGGAAAAGGAGACTAGCTTCTGACTGAGTGTAATGCCAGCCAGGACCCCTCTGAACATTCCTGTCTTGGCATCTTGGGCATTAGGGTAGATCACACCTCCCAGGCCATACTGAAATGCAAATGTAGATATTTCAAAATCTGAAACCCCAAGGTTCATGGAAGATTTGAGCTAGCCTATAAATACCTCTTTACAAGCTATTTTATGAGCTGTTTTATTTAGCATTGGGGAAGCTAGCTATTTCACATGGCTCGTCCAAACTCTGATTTAAACTCAGAACTGTCATATTGTGGTTGTTCCGATCTTAATGGTTGAAACCACTGGAGTTGCTGTGAGGGTCTGAAGTCAACATGGGCTGAGCAAAGTCAATGCAGTGTCTTTGCCATATGGGTGACCTGACCATTATCTGAAGTTCCTCATCTCTTGCCTACTTAAGTCCAAAACCCACTTCCAAATCAACTTTGCTAAGGGACTTGGTGGTTCTAAATGTGCTCCAAGGGAGGCCTCCAACAGTGGTGTTCCCAGGGCAGGTCTCCAGTTATGGTCCCAGGGGAGATCTCCAACTGTGCTCCCAGGGGAGGTCTCCAGTTGTGTTCCCAGGGCAGGTCTCCAGCTGTGGTTCCAAGGGACGTCTCCAGCTATGGCCCCAGGGAAGGACCCCAGGTGTGCTTCCAGAGGAAGTCTCCAGCTGTGGTCCTAGGTGAGGTCTCCCAGTGTGCTCCCAGAGGAGGCCTCCCTCATGGACCTTGGAAGGAACCAACCCTGTAGACACCTTGGTCTTGAATTTCCCACCAGCAGAAGAAAGGTGTGAGAATAAGTGTGTGCTTTAAAGGCACCCAGCTTAGGTTCATTTGTATGGAAACACTAGAAAATGAACACAGACCCTCAAGTAAGTAGATGGCTCTCCAGAGAAACACAATTCCATGAAATCAGTTAGCAAGCTTCAACCTGAGGACAAGTTTACAAGATGTTGCGACAGGAATTCCCAGAATCTGGAGGTCTAACCTGGGGGGAACAGCCCAGAGTTCAAGAGCATGGTACCCACTAAAAAAATGTGTCATGCCAACAATGCCTTGAGTTTTCATTCCATGGCAAGCCTCTAGGTGTTGGAAGGTTGACCAGGTAATGGACACCGGGAGCTCATAATAAAAATGTCAGTCCTAAATCTGCGTTGCAGGTCTGTGGTGAGAAGCAAAGGGTGTCCTGTGAGCAAAGGGAAATTTTATCTGTATTCCCTGGACAAATGGAGGACATGGCCCAGCGAGCCTAAACATTTGCCCACCACAAAGGAAAAGCATAGTTGGTGTGCTCCTACCCAATAGTGTCGCAGATAAAACTGCAACAACCTGCAGTACGGCTGATTTTTAAACAATGTACATCTCCAAGAGTCGTTCTCCCATCCCACCTGCCTGTAAGCATCTGTGTATACCACCTAATTCTCAGGTCATCATAATATCTTACAATTTAATTGCGTGCTTTCAACGTGGAGCTGTTGTAGGACCTAGCTCTATTATCTCATTTAACTCTCATGAATGCTTTGATCTAAAGGACAGGCTAGTTTTCTTCAGAGGTCTATGTCTTTCCACATTTGTCACGTGCTTCTAAGTGCCATGGTTTTAAAATCAGCATTGTATGGATGGGGAACTAGCCCAATAGGACTTTTTGAAATTGTCATCAATGTGTCTCCTATTCTTGACTTTGTCTCCTGTTATTTTCAAACACCTGTCTTAGGTCTCAAAAGCTGATTTCACTTCTTTGGACTGGATTCTTTCTAAACAAACAGCTCTGGTGGTTCCCACGTCTCTCTTTTTCTGACGATCAGGTCTGCACCGCACCCTGCCCCCTGCCCCTGCCTTCCTCATTGAAATCGCCGAAGCATTATTCAGCTCACGCACTTGTATAAATGATCACGCAATCGTTGCCTGATGCTGGGGCTTGAGAGATGTCTGTCTCACAGGGTCCAAGCCCTTTGAGCCCAGGGGCCACCAAGTGATGAATGGTTTCTGAGATTGATAGATGAGCAGGAAATGGAACCCATAACCCCAAGACCTCAGACTCCATGTTGTTCAATAAGCAAACACACCCTAAATTCCTCCTTCATCTTCAGATCCAATTGTCAATGTGAGTCCATAGGTGTGCACTTGTTCTCCTGTAATAATTCAAAGCACAAATTCATGCACATCAGTTGAATATTAGAGTTAAAGAAAAGATCCTTTCTGTGAATTCCCTCTGTGGCTAAGCTTGAGATCAATCAAGTGTGTCGTGTAATACACAGAGAGAGAATGAGGATAGATATAAAATCTTCTCACTACTCTAGTGGGTGAGCAGTGATAAAAGGAAACATCGAGGAGCACGTGTTTATTCCTAGGAGAGATGTACTCAGAGCCACCTGGAGCGTCATCATGGCAAAGGAGAGAGAGACCAGAGTGCAGGGAGCCTGACAGGCCAGATACCCCATCCCCAGTTACAAAGCACCTCAATGACTTTCCATCAGTTGTTTGGTCTAATACTGTGATGGCACATTACTAGCAAACGACCTGGTTGGTTTTACCAAAAGAACCTCAACATTATCATTTCCATATTTATACTTTTATATCTCAACAAAGCATCCAGGACAGAGTTGGAATAAGTAGTATTTGTTTCAAGACATGGGGGTTTGCGGGACCTTTATTACTGGAGCTTAACTCAGCCTGAGCTATAAGATACAGCATTTAATAAGTAGTCGTGATACAGGGAAATTTTTATCCCCCAAAGAATGCAGTTGAAGAAACGCATTGATTTTTTTTTTCTTATTTCAAGGCATAAATAGGATCCTTCACCGGTTTAAAATTCCATTATTCAGAACTACTGGAAAGACCAGTCTCTCCCTTTGAATTACACATACAAACACACATGCACACACATACACACACACAGTGTAAAACTGGCCTGGCAGTAATCATTTCTGCCTATGTGCAATTTCTTAAGCAAAGTGGTGTTGAATGTATGATTAAATAGGGCAATGATGCATTCAACGGCCCATAATCCACACCAAATCAATATTGAGCCTGCTTGGGCGGGGGAGGGGTAAAATCACTTATTCATGTGGATTAAGTGAGTCTCCCAGTAATAAGAATATAACAAGACGCTTACCCATTAGTCCGGGTCTACAAATTGAGGTATGGCAAAACGGACTAAAGGAAAAGGCATGGAAACAAACTCAATGCCCATTACCCAAATGCAAAAGATGAGTAAATAGATCTCATTCCTTATTTCAAAGGACATCTGGATAGGAGGAAATTGTGATGAGGATAAGGTCAGGGATTTTATCTCTATTTACCCACCCATCTCAACCGTGCATGTAATATTTTGAGACATTGAAAGGGAGACTATGTTCTTATCAGGAGAAATGCATTGGATTTGCAAACAAAGGAAAATGACTCCAACCTCATGAGATTGTCAAGAAAATGAAACTTAAAAGAGATGAAGAGTGCCTTCTAGGATAAGCCACTCTAGAAAATGCTATTGCAAGTCTCTGTCCTTGAGCTCAGGGACTCATAAACAGTTTTGCCTTTGCATCGCCCAATGGGCCATTTGGTGACGTCTCTCATAAACCAGGACTATTTATCCACTCAAAATGTATCCTAAATTGAGGGATGAGAAAAGAGAGGAAAGAACGTTCCATCAATTCCTCACCAGCTCTTCTTTGGAGGTTGGGGTATAAGAGACACAGAAACCCAAATGGGCGCCATCTTTCTTCATTCATTATTTGGGGCCACAAGAAAGCCAAGTCTCCAGACGATGAGCTCTGCACAGCACACGTGTGTCCTGTGCATAGACATTGGAAATCTCTCCTCATTGGAAAGCCAACTAAAGTGCGACTTTAATAGTAGGTGGGCAGAGGAGAAAATGTCGGTGAATATGTACAAATCATCTGCTACCGTGTCTGAGGCACCTCTGAAAATAGAGACGGACAGGGCATGCCTCACGTGGGTGTTTTATCTACTGGCAAGAAGGCGAGATACAAAAGAGAATTCTCTCTAGGATTATGCCACAGGCCAGCTAAGGGACTCTCTCTTAAAGTTGCTGAAACAACGTCTTTGGTACAAAGCGATATAGACATTTCATCTATCATGTATTTGACATGATAATCCATGTCTGTTTTTGAGAAGGAACGGGTCTCTGGGCAAAACCTACCTCCTAACTATGCTGACATCCCATATTGATGCTAAATAAACAAGAACTTGGGAAACTCTTAGCTCTGAGAGATAACTTCATTCTATGGAAGCGTCGGTATTTATTTTAAGAAACGCTTTTTTCTGTGATGCATTGTTGCCACAAAAGAACCCAAAGAGATGGAATTAAAGCTCCTGAGAGCTACAGAGGGCAATGCTTCCCTAATTAGAGTTTTGAATGCAATAGCTAGTTAGGGGTGCCTCCTAACAACCATCCCCCTGGACCAGCAGAGGTCATGCACTTTTATAAACTGTAAGGGTTTTAAAAGATTCTCTTGAGCCCTGGAGTCTATTTATTGCACAATTTTATGGGAAAACCTGCTTTCCAGTGTGCTGAGCTATCCTCCATTAAAAAGTTTCAGGGTGACCTATTTCATGAGAATTCCCAGCATGACTAACCAGCAACTTATCTGAAAAACAAACAAAAAGATTCACAAAACATCTCAAGCAGAGGCTAGAAGACATACACGGTCACACATGCTCATGGCAGGATTCAACACCACAGCCACAAGGTGTGACCCATGTGTCCATCCACAGATGAATGGATGAACCTTGGGATCCAATCATACAATGAAAAGGAAAGACGTCCTGACACCTGCTACACCATGGATGACCCTTGAGGACATGATGCCCGGTGAAACTGCCGGTCACCAAAAGAACTCATTTTGTATGATTCTACTTGTATGAGGACCCTAGAACCATCCTATTCAAAGAGACAGAATATAAATTGAAGGATGCCAGGCCATGGGGAAGGGAAGGAGGTGTTAGTGTTGAATGGGGACACTCCTAGTTTGTGAAGATGGAAAATTGCTGGGGGTAGATAGAAGCAGACTCCTCACTAAGTAGAGACCCTCCCCTCAAGACAGGGCTCCATCCTGAGATCATGACCTGAGCTGTTGATAGATGCTCAACCAACAGCCATCCAGGTGCCCCTGCAGTGTATGTGTTAATAGACATGCTGGACACCATCTTTCCAGCTATGTGGATATGGTGGCTGAGCCATGACGTCATTGCAAAGTGTCTGCATTGCCTTGAAAGTCCTCCATACATTTTTATCCTCCCCTGTACCTTCTCCAAGCCTACACTTAGGTACGTATTTGCAAGCCCTTCCCCCACATTTTAAATGCTATCATGTTCCCCGGAAAATCTCTTGGCCAGTTGCTGGGGAAGAAATTTTGTTATGTGTACAAAACCTATCTGTATGCTTGGGAACGAATGCACACCTCCGTGTCTGACTTTTATCTACATATTTACACATAGAAGACATAGATTTTCACTACCTTGACATCTCACAGCCTCTCAAATTATCAATGTTTTGTGTTGGTTTCCACATTTTCTCAGTGACGTTAAAGTTCCATTTCACTTTTTTTTTTTTTTCCATAAACTTGCCTGTGAGTATTTTAGGTATTGAGAGAAAAAAATAAATAAATGTAGGTCCAAAATTTCCACTCTCCTTCTGGAAAGCCATTTGTACAATCCCTTGTCCTCACTCCCTATGGTAAATACTAAAGTTCTTTGGCTTCTAAATACATCCGCGTCTGTTTTTATTTAAATAATGCAAACAGCTGAAGAGGCTATACCCTTTGAAAACTCACTTTTTCAAAGATTTATATTTAGGTAGTTCAGATAGAGAGAGAGAACATGAACAGGAGCAGAATGAGAGGAAGAAGTAGACTTCCCATTGAGCAGGGAGCCCAATGCAGGACTCGATCCCAGGACCCTGAGATCATGACCTGAGCTGGAGACAGATGCTAAACCCACTGAGCCACCCAGGTTCTCTCAGAAACTCATTTTTGAAAGGCCAAAAATTCCCAGGGTCCCATGGGTAGTGATAGGAGAAAAAGAAATCACCCTTAACATGGCAGCTAGTAGGTGCCAGTCGAGCCAGCATGAGGTCCCCTTGCCTGTTTGGCTTTCTGATTCTCCATAGAACATGTATGCAGGAAGCCACGAAACCCAGGCATACAGCCCACATCATGCCTTCTTGTGTCTGTTCCCAAAGATGCAGTAGCAGACATTCTTGACAACGGACCAAGGTTCTGCTCTAACAGTGGATTTGCTCTGCCAGAGTTCTGGTCTTCAAATCCTTGGGCAAATATTTCCAAAAGGAGAACCGTCCACCCATAGTGAGTGGGTTCTTCTCTAAAACCTAATTAGTGTCATTTACCCAGATTTCCCTTATACTATTAGACAAAGGACACTCTAAAGAGCCCCTACCAGCAACCTGCATGTCCACCAATGGGAAATTCCATTTGGATTGTATTAACAGTCTTGGCTGGACCGTCCACCTGTGATCTACGCAAACTTCTTTTGAGCTTTTCGAAGAGTCCTCTTTTGTGTTGCTCCTTTGTCCTGCCTTTCTCTTGGGTGTCCCAATTTACTTTTTTAAAGATTTTCTTTATTCATTTGACAGAGTGAGAGAGAGCACAAGTTGGAGGAACCACAAAAGGAGAGGGAGAAACAGACTCTGCACTCCATCCCAGGACCCCAGGATCACCCACTGAGACGGAGGCAGATGCTTCACTGACGGAGCCACCCAGCTGCCCCTTGCACGTCCCCACAAGTATGGGATTGTTACAAGGAAAGAGGAATGCACACATATCCAACTGGGCTCTAGACCATCTTGAGCGCAAACATGTTGATACAGCTTGAGCGGAAGTATTAGCGCTCTCAAATATTGTAACAAGACTCTAGCCCCACCATAATCTAAAATGTCAACTCTGTAACAGGCCAGCTCTCCCCCGAAGCCCATACACTGGCAAGAAACCAATGCTCCCTGAGTTCTTCATGGCTTGGCATGGATTACACACCCTCGGAAAACAGCTTTCCCGTCACTATGCATGGAAGCCTCTTAAAGTTAAAGATGCCCTGAAAGCCAGATTGGGGTCAATGGGATAAAAATTGAGGATGAACTACGTGGAGGGTTTCCCAGGCTGCCACGCCTTCTTCCACATTTGCTTCAAGTTGCTATTTCTTATTGCTGGGCTCCTGAGAACAGCAGTATCCATCAGCCTCCAGAACACTGCCTGATTGTGTTTGCTTTCTGGGATTGTCTGCAAAATGAAAAACCGCCGTACCCCACAGACCGATTGCTCTCCCTCTCGTGCTCCCTCTGCGTGCTCAGAATCCCAATTACAGGTTGGAAGCCTGATGAATTGACTTCAAGAATATTAATTTAATGCTTGAAGTGTCAGCAAATAGAGTAAGGGTATTATTCGAGGCACAGCTTCGTGGGCTCTCCATTGGAGATATTGTTTTCTTTTCTTTTTTTAAGGCAGACTCTCAATGGAAACGTGTCTTTGTAACCGAAGCCAAGGGTGGCGTTGAGCCGAAGAACAAAGTGAACTGAGTTAATCCAACCTTTCAAAGCTTAGTCAGACATTAAATAGTGACACAAGATAGAATAACTAAGCGGAGGGTAGGCCGTTTAGACCCTAGAAAACACAGAGGGGCGTCTTAGCCACTTCAGGAAGCTTTTTGCAAAATGAGTTCTGCGTTAACTTGTGCTTTTTTCGAGAGAGAGATTTGTTTTGCACGAGGGTCTCTGGTCCTAATGCCGACCACTGAACTGTACTGTATACTTGTGTTCATATACAGGAGAACGTCTCCATTCACACATGGACATTTACAGGTGTTCACAATCTCCCATCTTTAGCTTAGACCTTGCTTGCCCAATGTGTCTCTTCTCAGAAGAGTCCATGCTCACTTAGATCCCGAGACTTCGTATCTTCTAACCTTCACTCTGGTAACCGTGCTCTGTGCTGGTCCCAAATGACTCAAGCATTCCCTTGTGGGCTCCAGATCCCCTTGCCAATGCCCTAAGATGTGTCATTCTTCACTGAGACACAAAACCACCTTTTTTTTCCCCTAGCTGACAGCCAAGGACACTGCATATATTTGCAATGGGTACAAACATATACAAGTCCCAATTCATGCATACGTAGACATGTGCTAGCAGCTGCCTCTTGTCTGCTGAAGGTTCTCCCACTCCAGTCTCCCAGATGCACCATAACATTCTGTGTCCTAGATATATATGTCTTCTTCATGCTTTGGGTCCATTTTCTCTACCTCAGTTTCCTGTTTCAGGAATGTTTTACCCTGGGAAAGTCACAAGACGGTGATGCTGTTCAGAGAATTTCACATTTATTAACAGATTCTGCAAGCATTGTCATTGCCACTTATTAAGAAATGAAAACAGGTGCAGGCACAGGGAAGCACCTCATATATTCTTTTGGTGGTCTTGGATCCTCCCAGGGGTCCCCAAATAATGTGAACCATTGCAGGGCATGCTGTCTCAGATGTCCTCATATTCAATGAGGTGGTGGTACTCGTATCCAGTTATAGTCGTGGTCTACTGAGGTAAAGTGATACAGGTGAAAATCGGTCATGGTTCAAAGTGTATCGGGTAGAATCTGGGAGAAACCAGGCACAACATCCCGGTTCTCTTCTCTCCAACAGGCAGGATGTGGGACAACATATACAGAGTGCTGTCAACTAGGAAAATGCATTTCAACCTTGGTGTCCAGTTTTTAGTGACCTTACTTTGACGGACCTGTTACTCATTCTTTCATTTGCTCCCTCACAGACCAAACTGATAGATAGTGACCCAGGGCTCCAGACAAAGAAAATGATGGGGTCAACATAAATCACATTGTTTAACTATCTGATAGGGCCAAAGACCTGGGGTACACAAAGACACCCTTATCAGGCAAAATATAGCTTGGATCATTGGTTTTCTCCCAAGTTCCAGTCAAGGATCAGCTCTGCCCTTAGCCTATGTAGTATGGGAAGACTCCAAACCCACTAAGTTAACCCTTTACTGTGCCAGCAAGGACTATCCAAACATGTGGGTCTCCTAAAATCCATTGAATTCCACAGAAAACAGTCAAGCTTTCCAACATTGACTCCTAGTTCTTATCTTTCCATGATGAAAGATTGGAAGACATGAATTACTCAAAGACCATTCAACCTCATCCACTCCTTTTCACTGACTTTTCTCCCTCTGAATCCTAGTTACAAAATGGTATCTGTACTCTGAAGTCAATGAACCCTCAAAAATACTTTTGACCCCCCAAACTAGCCTTGTATTAGAACTGATAGGAATTAGAGTTGATGAACACTTTAAAAAAAAAAAAAAACAACTTACTACAGACATAGTTTGGAGATATATCTGTATGATGATGGGTTGACTTTAGGATTCTTTAACTACTAAGCTAACACAGAGCTAATCTGACCCACGGGAAAATAATGTGCCCCAAAACCCTTCTAACATCTTATTCAAAACAGCTGTTGGGGAAACTCAATCATAAAACCATCCAGTTTACAGGAGTTTATTATATAAAGCAAATGGCATCCATGATTTTAATGCTTTCATTGCTCCTCAAAAGACAGTCTTCTCCATTGCTTAAAAATATCACCGTACAACTTCTACAGTGAGTTTTCTCCCTACGCACTATTGGGGTAATCAAAACAAGTGACGTGTTTTATTGCATGGCTGCTTCGTGAGGATACACATGTTTCACTGTTACATTTCATAAAGATCCCCTGCTGGAGATGTTAAAAAAAAATAAGTATCTAATAAAATTTAGCAATAAGGCTTTCTAAAATAGATGATAGTTAAAAAAAAAAATTAAAAATGGGAAGGGGAGGGGCGTGACATGAGCTTTGACTTTCCAGCATGTTGCTTAAAATCAAAGTCAGAGAAAAAGAATGACAAGTAAGTGGATACTTGCCTTTCACTCATGGGACACCCTTTCCTTCCAACCAGAGACAAACAAGTACTGGAACCCGTCAAGGTTGAAAACCAAGGAAGTTGATTAGTAGTTCTCCATGCCATAACCTTAGAGGAAGACACGGGGGAAGCCCACAGTGTTTATAGATTGGATGGGCATGTACTAATCCAACAACCCATTTCTGAAGACTCAGAGGGTGAGCTGTGCATGTATGAGTGACCACACGATAATCACTGTCGCTTAGTCCTTTTGCTCAACCAGCTCACATGTTGGGTAAAGAATGAAGTCAGTCTTGGAAGAAAGACAAGGAGAAAAAACTGGGTGCCAATATGTTAAAAAGCCAATATGTCATATTGAAGGGGTTGTCAAAAACAACTGGCCCAAACATAGAGCTGATCCTGGAATATAGTTTCAATAATGACAACTCATTTAATCCCTTCAATAGACCATATACACTGATGGTCAGTTCCCTCTTATGTTGTAACAGAAGAAGAATGAGAAATAAAGGTACGATATCTAGAAAGAAAGAAAGAAAGAAAGAAAGAAAGAAAGAAAGAAAGAAAGAAAGAAAGAAAGGAAAATTGGGGATAAGTTATGAGTATCTTATTGCTGCTGTTGACAAATGACCACAAATCAAGGGTTTAATGCAACGCAGATTTATCCTCCCCCAGCTCTGGAGACCAGAAGTCTGAGATCCAGGTGGGGTAGGGCTGCTGAGATCCAGGTGGGGCAGGGCTGTGCTCTCTCCTGAAGCTCCAGGGGAAGGTCCCTGCTGCTTCTACCAGCTTCTGGAGTCTAAACATCCCTGGGCTTGTGGCCATGTCCCTCCCATCTCTGCCTCCGTCTTCATGTGGCTTCTCCTTTGTGTCTGTGTCTCTCCTGTTTTGTCCCTTATAAGGACATGTAACAGTGAATTTGGGGCCACTCTGATCCAAGAAGAACTCATCTCAGATCCTTCACTTATCACATCTGCAAAGATCAATTTCCAAATAAGCTCCCATTCTGGGGTTCCAGGTATTACAACAAGGACATATCTTTTTTGGAGGCCACCATTCAACTGTTACATGCAGGGACAATGTCATATTTTCCTTTGTGTCTTGTTCCTCACTCACTAATTCAGCCCATGTCCACCGACCGTCCAGTGGGTGGAGATACCAGATGAGTAAGTAGAGATACCATGTCTACCTCCCTGCAGCTTATAGTTGAGACACGAAGGTTGAGAGTGAAGGTATAATCACAAAAATAAACACAGGATTGCCAACAGTGAAAGATGCTATGAACAAAAATTCATGTCGTACCATAAGAATGTAGAGAAAGAGATAGGACCAGGCCTGGGGAGTCAGGGAGGAGGTTCTTCCCTAAGGAACTGTTATTGGCATTGGGATCCATCACAAGACTGAAAATTCACTCTAGAAAGAGAAGCAGGAGGGAGGGGAAGAAACGTGTTGAGATGCCCTTTGCAGGAAGGGAGTTGGATGCATTTGAGGCACTAGAGTAGGAGACCAGAGAGGGTGACAGGCAGAAAGCAACCCCGAGCTGGCCACACCCATGGTTTTTTTCCAAGTCTTGTATCCTAATATCCACCGAGACATAACAAGAATCGTATTTTTGTATGCAAGCTACAAACCATAAGACGGTCCCAAAAACTCTGGAAGTGATAGAATCAGGAAGTTAATCCAATGCAATGAAAGATGGTAACCGTGCATCGATATGAGGCTGAAACCTTGAAGATTGGGCTCTTTGTTGGGCAGCACAATCCAACAGGGGGCCCTCAGGATCTCAAAAGATCCTATTTCTACAATGCCATGACTTGGACATATGATCTTGCACATACGGCCACTCAATTTCCATGGACTCGGTTTTACCCAGTTCTTAGCTGGGGGCAGGATTCCCCCCAAAAGACGTTGAACAACATGTGCAGGTATTTTGAGTTGTCACTGCAAAGTGGGAGGGGTGCTCCTCGCATGGGGTGTGTGGAGATCAGAGACAAGACTCAGCTCTCCAGAGTGACCAGCACCCCATGTCCAAGAGCCACCCTGCCCCAGATGTCCACAGTGCTGAGGCTCCGGACCCCCTGCCTTAAACAGATGAGGGTGTCATATTATACCTGCCTCTCCTTGCCTGCAAGGAGGTAAGACAGACGGATACAATGGCTACCCAAAAACACACCACAAAATGGAAAGAGCTATGAGACTGTGGCCACATAACATAGATAAGCCATTGACAAGCCGTGTTTTCTTTAATATAACATAACCGCTGAGTCTGATTTACCAGATCATAAAACAAGTAAAGCAATCCCGCTGCCTTCTTCCTCTCAGAAATTGCTATGCTGATAAAGCCACGGCACCCTTGATGACGGTCTCTGGGAATGCAAACTGGAGGTGATACCACCATCGTGGTCAGTGTTGACATTATCATAAGAACAAAAGTTCCCAACCCCACTTCATATGCTTGTTGGCGGATATCCGAAGCGAGATTTTTTGCAAAAATCAGAGAATGGAGAGTGCATCTTGGCTCTCTGTCGTGAATGTTGACCCCCACGTGGGTCATCTGATGACCTTAACACCATGATACCTGCGTGACTCCACCTCTCTGGGTCTCACCTTCTTCTTCCTGAAAGTCTTCTAAAACGAGGATTAGAAAGGTGCTTATCTGGTACAGCTGGCTTATTAAGAATAATTCTGCAACGTACGTCCACTAATTTAAAAAAAATTAGGAGGGGCACCTGGATGGCTCAGTGGGTTAAGACTCTACCTTCAACTCAGGTCATGATCTCAGGGTCCTGGGATCAAGCCCCACATGGGGCTCTCTGCTCAGCAGGGAGTCTGCTTCCCCCATCTCTCTGCCTGCCTCTCTGCCTACTTGTGGTCTCTCTCTGTCAAATAAATGAGTAAATTTTTTAAAAAAACAAAAGAAAAGAAAGGTACTTATCTCCTAGCACCAACGTAAGGACTAGCTTGATGAAATGGGCATCAAGGTATTTAGGACAACGGAAAGACCATAAAAAGCCCTAGATGTTGCTTTACAATGCTATTCGGTAGGCAAGGGAATATGACATTTGTCAGGAATGATTCTGCACAACAGACCTATTGAAAATACGTAGGACTCATAATAATAATAATACAAGATGTCACATGCAGTCATAAATATGTAGCACAAAATATTGAAGCAATTACTAATGTAGCAATCATGTCATTCCGTGCAAATGACTTAGTATGAAGAAATTATACTTACAGTAAATGATTCATCTTATAGGATGCTGAGATATAAAATAGTAAAGGATAAGTAACACTTGCCATAATATAATTATACACAATATGTGAGTAAATGAACGTAGAACATGCATAATATTCAATATCTATAATACGATACACCATAACAAGATGCTAATGGCCGTAACCTCTATGGCGTAAGAAACAGAAGACCTGACCCGGGTGGGAACGTGTGTCCCACATGCCCCATACTGGCCAAACTCATGTGGCTTTCTTCTCCTTTTGGGACAAAGATCTCTATTGATCTTTAAAGGGAAGGCTGCATCTTGCCATCCAGGAGGTGCCCTCCAGGGACTGACTTTCCAACAAACAGGCATCCTGGGTGTTTGGACTACTAAGGTGCGCTGGTAGGAGTCATCACTGGGAATAAGGATGATATGTTGGCTCTGGAACCCAACAAGACCATGAGGGAGATGAGCACAAGCTGTCATCGCCCCAGCCAATGTCCGCGGTGCATGGCTGTTGGGGTCTCCATGACTGTAGATCAAAGCAAGGTCTTTCATTGATGCCAGACATCATTCCTCTTCTCTGCAACAATCCCATAGTTTCCTCTGCTCTCTCTGGAATGTCATCCAATCAAACCCAGGTGTTTTTAGGAGAGAGCAGATCACCATATCCTGAAAAGATCCATATCCTAAAAGATGGCGGCATTTCCATGTGTCCCACAGTACTGTCTTGACCACGGCTTGGGTGGTGCTGGTTTTGAGCCCAGTAGAGCAGTCTGATCGCTCTAATGGGGCCACATCCCCAGGTTCCTCCTTCAGCCCAAATACCAAGGACAACAGTATCAACCCCACAGTCGTGGGCGGGACCACCATGGGCTGACAAACTCGCTTATTGGAACCATCCTTTGGTACAGCCAGGCCCTATGCTGGGATGGTAATCCGTTCCCCATTCAAAGCCATCGTGGCGATGAGTACTTTATTGTTGTTCCCTGCCTGGCGTTCTGCTCTATCTTAATGCCTCCTGAGAAGACAACCCCACAGGACTGGAGACCTCCTTTCCAAAGACCATGCAAACTCTCCATGCCCGGTAGGTGAGTTAGCTGGCTAGGTTCACTTGAGAGCAACTACCATGTTCCGTCTCATACATCTGTCAAAGCTACCCAATGCACAGTTCCCACCATGTGTTCCCTTCTCTAACTCAGGACACTGCCCTTCTGTTTCTCAGCACAGAAGAAAATTCAGCGTTTGCTTCCAAGTAACTGCAGGTTACCAGACGTGGGGCATGGAAGGTAAGCCTTCAGTCTTGCCCGTTCTGACATCCATCAAGAGTAAGACCCAATATTGCCCAACCTCTGATCTCTCCCCATCCCACAGGCTAGCCCCACCTTCCCAAATGTCAGTGAGGGGATCATGGCTCATAATAGGACTCTACTGCAGCCTCGATCCTGAAGATAGGAACCGCATCTGTGATGCTGCTAGAAGTTATATGGAAAGGACTTAGAGAGACAGAGGGCTAGAGGGATGCTTCCATTTGGTTTGCAAGCCCATCATAAGCACAGCAGGAGACAGCCTCTCCCCATCGCATGCAGGCTCTTCCCCACCCTCCTGTACCCCTGGGGGTCAGAGCCCGACACCTCAGGTCCAGATCAATAACACACTGATCCCTCCCACTCATCCTGAGAGACGACATCAACACCCCATCCTGGACCCACCAGCCACCAGCCCCTTCTCTGCCTACTGATGAAAAATGAGGGAAGTTGCCCTTCTCCTCCACCATTCTGAGATGATCCTGGGCTTGCCCGAGTCCTGCTGTCTAGAATACTCCAGACTCACCCTCTTGCTCCTATGAACCTTGTAACCTCAAAGAACAGAGGACAATTCCTGAGGTTCTAGTGTCTACTGTAGAGTTTAAGACACGCTCAGAATCTGGTCATGGCACATGACAGAGTTGGGTTTGCTAAGCCGGGTGCCCCATGTCGGATGGGGACCACATGTCCATCTGCTCCCCATTGTCTTCCGATATGGCTGCTTGTGAGAGGAAGCACGCACCTATCCCGAGGGGACCATCAAGACTTGCTTTCAGATTCAAGATGTTTTTATTATCTGCCTGGCACCTATAAGCAAGCATTTGAGTACCTGAACCCTGCAATATGGTCAAATCTCTACATTTCATAATTTCCATGCATTTTTAAATTTTTTTCAATGCATTTTTTTTAATATGACAGAGCAGTACAGACTTTGGGCAAGGGTTAAATAATGCAGTCATGTCATCCAATAACCACTCTAATCAATAACCCATATCCAATGCCACAGGATAAGATCTCACAGGCCAAGTTCAATGTTTTCCCGCCACATCTCCCTGTCTCCTTGACACAGAAATGATTTTAAAAATTTCATACTCCTCTATTTTTCTATTTTTCCCAAAGAGCTTTCATACATTGGATTATATTTGTCTACACTACAAGGACCAAAATCCCATGTAAAGAAACTCAAGATAAAATGGTGCAAAGCACATTATTTCTTGTCACATCAATCAGGATTCATACATCCATATCATACCGAAAAAAAAAAATGTCTAAAAAAGCCTCCTTAGAAGACTGAGAATTAAAAAGAAAAGTTGGGGAAACATGGTTTCAGATGGACACCACCCCATAAATCCCATCAGCAACCATGGTCCTGTGTGCCAACCCAAATGCAATGATTGTCTTCAAGAATGTGAAAGTACTTAAAAGCCATCAGGCTCACAGACCACACCGTGATAAATAGAAAGACAAAAGGCACAGATTTCCAAAACTGGATGGGTTGTGCTATGCCCCTTGGGTCTTGTTGATAGCCTGTAGATTCCTGAGTTTCAATAGGTCTGAACACAAACGTAGCGGGATTGTTCCTTCCTTAAGGGTAAGGAATAAACACACTTCCACGAGTTTGTGCGTTTCAGTCTGTGGGTCTGCTGGGTTCCCATCCGCATTACCAGCCACACTCGCAGACTTGATTCTTAGTCCCATTATAATTAAGACCACGGAAAACTGGGATCATCATTTAATGCATCATTTGCTATGCAAATTGTTTTTCACAGAGAATTGTTTGCTCTGACCTTTCTCGGAGCGACGATTTCAAACACTCGGTCATTTGGATGCTTTGCCGTTCGGGACGATGTTTGAAGATCTCAGCAGTGAATTTCCTGAAGATAAAAATATGAGAGGGGGTCGCCCTGTGACCCTATTTATTTAAACCCGCTGTCTTTAATCAGGGAAGACAGGAGCTCTCACTCCCCAGAGAAGAGATGGGATGAACGGCAGAGGAATGGTCAACCCTCTGGGTTTCATGTTGGTGAGACCTAGGATCTCACAAACTACCCAACTTGGACCATATGCTCCAATATTGGGCTTTCATTCTGCCTATAGAGTGGCACGTATGCATGTCTCCAAACAGATGATGCTCACTGTGAAACGAAGGAATGGACGCCTATTTTTTTCTAGCTCTGTGGAGCTGTAACAGGCATATGAGGTTGTGGATGGTCAAGGTGAGCCATGAAGGTGACTTGATGCAGTGTAGATGTTGCAAAATGTTGACCACCATGAGGGAAATAACCGCACAACTGCAAATAGCTCCTTTGTGTCTGTGCAGTGAGAACATTCCAGATCTAGTCTCCTAGAAGCCCCCAACTACACCCAGAGCATGGCTGGCCACGGCCATCAAATTCTATTCTCCTAGGATTTCGTGTCCTTTGACCGAGGTCTCCCGTTTCCTCCACCCCCGGCCCCTGGCAACCACCACGCTGCTCTTTTGCTACGAGGAAATGAATAATATTTGAAAATTACTCACTGAAATGAAAATCTGTGGAGATAGCGAGTGTGCTGGTTTTGACCTCTATGCTAAGTGATTATAATCATAATTTCTTTTTCAATTTGGATAAAAAGATGCATAAAAAGAGACATTTTGATGAATGTATTAATGAATGCGTATTAATTAAAATGATATTTTATTATATATTGCATATATTATATATTAATTAAAATCATATTATTTATGTGTTATATATAATATAATTATATAACTATATAATATAATTATATATAATAATACATATAAATATATGTATAATATATAATACATATTAAAAGATATATTAATATATATTTGTATAATAATATATTATTTATAAAATTATGTATTATTTATATCTTTATATACAACATATTACATGTTATCATATATTACATATAATTGTATATAACCTATACATATACTGCAATGTATATTACATATAATATTATGTATTAATTAAAATCACATTATTTATATATGATATATAATCATAAACATTAAAAGATATATTAATGCATATATTTGCCTGTGTCAGACACTTCAAAGAAAGTTCATGTTGATCCCTATTTATGATTTATTTCAATTGCCCAAATGTGATACCGAAGAGTTTGCAAAAATGTTCCATGCACCTGTGGGAGGAAACAGTGACATCACAGGTGCAAAACACAATTCCCAAATGCTTTCCAAACTCTTTTTTGAGGCTCACATGATTGCCAGAAGCTTAAGGCAGGTAACCATTCATGAACCAAATCCTTCCAGTGGGCTTTGTACCAAATAAGATAAGACTATCTCTGTTACATAGATGAAAAAAATAGATCTTGTCGATGATTTGGGCCCCATTGGTTAGAGCAAAGCACCACACACCAGGTAGCTTAAAACCATATGAATTCATCCCTCCCCAGTGCTGGAGACCGCAAGTCTGAGATCCAGGCGGGGCAGGGCCATGCTCCCTCCCGAGGCTCCAGGGAAGGGTCCTTCCTGCCTCTTCCAGCTTCTGGGGTGACAGACGTCCCTGAGTTTGTGGCCGCATCGCTCCCATCTCTGCCTCATTCTCACATGGCTTTTCTTCTGCATCTGTTTCTTCTTCCGTACTTTACGAGGACCCCTGTCCTTGGATTTAGGACCACCTTAATCCGGGATGACACTGTCTTGATCCTTACATGAATTACATCTTTATGTCTGTCATGACCAGACTGGAAGAGAGCAACAACAAAAAACCCATAAATATTCACCCAAATGAGGGATGAAATGATGAGGAAACATTAATGTAAGAGCATTGCAGAAAGCAGTAACAGGAGTGGCACACAGCATGTGCTGTATGGTAAAGCAGTCCATATAAACATCAAATTATAAGTTTGAGCGCAAAAAGCACCCCAGTTATTCAATGCTATGGAAGCTGGGATGCAACCCGTGTAAAGCTTATCCCATGAAAAAAATGAAATCCATTGCTGTGTGTGAATGCCTCCCTTTGTAGGTAAATATTTAACATCTGAGGATGGTAAACACCAATACTGTACTTCTGGAAAATGATGGAATTGAGATGAGGTACAAGAAATACAGTGCAGGGAGCTCTTGGTTCTTTAATATTTTACATCTTTTTTAAAAAATAATCTCATGGGGCACCTGGATGGCTCAGCCCGTCAAGCATCTGCCTGGGGCTCAGATTGTGATCCCAGGCTCCTGGGATCGAGCCCCTTGTTGGGCTCCATGCTCAACAGGGAGCCGACTTCTTCATGTCCTCCCCATGGTCACTGCCCCTCTCAAATAAATAGATAAAATCTTTAAAAAAATAAAATAAAATAAGAATCATGAAAACAAAGCAAAATTGTAAGATGCATTATTACAACTAGTGATGGGTAACTGTAGGGATGTCCATTATACTTACCTCTCTATGCATAGATATTTAGGATATGCATATCCTATGCGTATATCATGTCATATACATATATGTACACATATATATCCTATATCATATATGATAGATATGTGTAATATATATATGCAATCTTAAATCTATCATATATATTTCCTATATACCATATACATAAGAAAGATAATAAATTTACTAGCCTTTTTGTGTGTCTCTATATTGCAATTGGATAGCAACCCTCAATGAGTAACTGTTTTTTTTTTTTTTTTTTTTTTTTTACCAAAAGACTGAGCAGTAGCAAAACTTGAAGAGAAAATGGAATGAGAGAAGTTGAAGGAGATGCCCAAATGTGGTGCCCGGAAAGAAATTCTTGACTCTGATGGGAAACTCGAACTCAATGAAAAGAACAATCCATTAACCCTCAAAGGCAAGTAGGAAGGCAGCATCCCTATGAATGCTGGGGGAAGGGAACAGGTGTATTGGGGGCTCACACGACAATGAGTCCTCACACTCATCAATAAAGGAGGCTCGGCCCAACCAAATGCCATCACTGCTTACAGGGCAGCCCCCCAGCAGATCTAAAATTTGACATGATACAGGATGAAGTCCTTAGGATGGTGGCTGGCCAACAGTGCAGAGAGAGATCCCAGAAGCCAGAAGCCCAACTGACCCTTCCAGTATTCTACCAGCCCAAGAAAAAGTGTCAGGATCAAATAATCCAACTTGCCCAAATTTTATCTCCTATGTTACCCAGAACCCAGCCAATTAGTTTGGGACATAACTTGACTGTGTATCAGGTTTGGAGCTCCATTGCTCATGTAGCATTCTGCAGGGAGGAAATCTCCACCTGTGGGAAGGTCAGTGCAGTGACTCTCAGACCATCATCAACGATGGAGATACCCAGCTCCTTCCCATCCCATCTCCTGGCTCCTGTGTGTCTTCTGGA
Organism: Mustela erminea; assembly: GCF_009829155.1. Classification (NCBI taxonomy): domain Eukaryota; kingdom Metazoa; phylum Chordata; class Mammalia; order Carnivora; family Mustelidae; genus Mustela; species Mustela erminea. The sequence goes on along the minus strand of NC_045635.1, from coordinate 2,168,154 downwards.
GAACTCCATGAATTACCCACCCTAAACTTCAACTCCAACTGCTGCTCAGATGCTCAGGAGCTCCTGATACGTGGAAGCCAATGGAGGCCAATGAGGTCATCTTTTGACCTTGAACCCTGGGTAAATGTTCAAGATGAAGGTGGAGTATAAGTCCCAAAGGACCACCTTAACCCCACCCAAGAGTCTCTGTCTTAATTGTGCAGCTACGTACATATAGGAAACCACACAGAATGCCTACTAGTCAAGACTCTCCAACCCAGACTGGCATACCAAGGACAACAATGTATACTTTATTCCACCTGGGCAGTGAAATGAACTAGTCACAAAAATAGGCCATTTCCCATATAATTTGATAAAGCATGACGATGTTGCTATATTTTAGTATTTTTTTTAATTTAAATTCAGTTTAGTTAACATAAAGTGTAATATTCATGTCAGGGGTAGAATTTAGTGATTCATTACTGATTTTTTTTTTTTAATGGCTCCGTGACTTTTTGGTAGATGGTGTAAAATTACATAAAATCACAAGTTCACCCTCCAAACTCCAAATTATTTGGAGAGACAAAATCAAATATAGTTATTTTGTGGCTTTGGTCCCAGTACAATGGTTTACGGTAAACCATTGACTTAAAAAGGTTAGATAATAAATTGTCATATACATCAGTAGGTACCAACTCAATTATCAATGGGCAAGTCATACATTATAGAAAAAGGCACAGGGTATATAAATTTATTTCGGTTATTTGTTGGGGTTTCTGATAACATCCTTGTACGCAAGATGAAGAAATCCAAGTTAAATGATAACACAGTCGGACCCCCTTACACAGAGAATATAGATTAATTTGATAAGAATGTAGATCAAGTTGATGAGTAGGAACTAATTTGATGACAAAGCCCCTTGTCCATTTTGAGGGCACTTTTTTCCCCAATCAGGATAATGATACTCGGCATATTTTTTAAATCAAGTTTTCCAGTGAAATACAATAAATTGCATTAATTAATAGTAAAAATTGGCTATTAAAATAAAGGTCCTGTCTACACTCGTATACTCAGAGTGCATTTGAGTGTTTTTCAGAATGCTAAAAATGGTTTTATTCATGTTGTCCTGTCCCTGGGGCCAAGCACATATCGAACATGTAATGGACATTGGAAAGACAAAATGGAAGATGGAAAGAAGGAAGGAACAAGTGAAGAGAAAAGGGATTTTATCTGTTGCGGATGACTTTTATTAGCCAATTTTTCACAGATTTCGCTTCTACTGTTGTCACTGATAGTGATAAGCTTTGGTCCCGTGACTCAAGACCATTTCATTGGTAGATGCTTGAAGGAATTAGGGAAATATCTGCATGATACAATAATAACTTCCTCTATCTTTATGGCTCACCGAAAACCTAAATCTAGCAGAACACAGCAATGAAATATGATACCCTCCATCATTCAACCCCGCAAGAAAAATACTTCAAGAACCCAAAATAAGATTAGCCAAACATCCTGGAAATTTATGGTTTCCACAGTCCTTCATCAGTAACAGAATATTTGCGATCCTGTTTCGAGCATAATTTATCAAGAAACAGGGAGACGCCGTCAACGTATTACATTCAAAATAAATAGCAGCTCCCGGCCTGTCTCAGACCTCCAGCTGCGTCCCACGATTGCCCTCTAATGGATTATTAATTACCACGACCTCTGTGTCTTTGTTGTCAGACCGTGGAAATATTTTCATGGCAAAGGACTAGTTTGGAAAAGACTTGTCGTCTCTCGACCGTGTGGCCAAATTCCACAAGAAACTTTGGGCATCCCCGAATGATTTCACACGTGTGTCATGGGTGAGGATAAACAGGGTCTCAAAGAAGATGCAATCAACCATCGCCCAAAGAAATATGGAAGGACTCGGCGCAGTGCAGAACTTGGAAGGATTTCTTTAGTGATTTATGTCTGGGAGGTCCAGTGTTATCGTTTCCTCCAAGGGGCCAAATACAGGGTTCCCTGCCCAGGTGGGACACTCACCCATCCCGTGGGCTCTCCACCCTCCAGAGCTCACCAACCAGGTGAGGAGCAGAAGCAATGAATGACTGTGTGAAGCTCAAACTGTCCCCCTGTAGAATTAAGGACCCTACCTCACTGAGAGATGGTACCTGTGGTTTCAAAGCCCTTTTTATCAGTGTTTGATATATTTTCATCTGTTTAATTAATATGTTAATTCATCAAAGAGGAAACATTAAATATTAAGTATTAATTAAATGATATAGGATAATATATGAAATAATTATTCATTGAATTAGTGATTTAATTAAAGATGTTTACATCTCTTGGGGGAAGGACATTCACCTCTAGCATGAGTGCCCAATGTTGGGTATCTTCTTGTAGCCTTCTAATTAGATTAAATGTGTCCTTTGTGGAATTTTGGGAGATTCCCCCAAGTAGTGAGGTTGTTTCCCTGGAGAAATTGGGAACCCCCAGGACACAGTGACTGTGTGAAACAGAGATGCTGTACTCGGCGACCTGAACGGTATAAGTGATGGAGGCCATTTCCAAAGTAGAGATTTTTCTTAAAGATTTTTATTTATTTATTTGACAGACAGAGATCACAAGTAGGCAGAGAGAGGAGGAAGCAGGCTCCCCGCTGAGCAGAGAGCCTGATGTGGGGCTCCATCCCAGGACCCTGGGATCATGACCTGAGGTGAAGGCAGAGGCTTAACCCACTGAGCCACCCAGGCGTCCCAGTAGAGATGTTTCTAATCTCTAAAGAGGTGCGTGGGTATCATCAGAAGAGATTTGCTGGGTCCTTATCTTTGCGTGATTATTTTTTTTTTTTGATGACTCCTTGGCTTGGACGCCATATTGATCTGGTGTTTTGAGAGCCCCTCGTCTCGCTCTTGGGAGATGTGTAGGTATTACAAAGACCAACTTTTCAATGAATTCCAAGATTAAGATTGACGATGCGGAGCAGTGGCTCTCAACGGGGATGATCTATCTTCCCATGAGACACTTGGCGATATCCAGACACATTTCTGGTTGCCACAATTGAGGGGTTGGATTAAATGCAATTTTATTTATTTTTTAATGTAACTTTAATAAAAACAAATACTATCAACAAAGCAAAAGAATTGGGGAGTGGGCAGTGGGATCTACAGAAGGAGACCAGGGATGCTGGTAAACATCCAACAATACGCCCTATGGCCTCACACAAAAAAAATAATCATCTGCCCTAAAATATCAGTAGTGCTGATGTCGAGAAACCCTAACTCAGAATCAGCATTCCCATCAGAGAGGGGTAATTTGCCATTTTTTGAATATATTTCGGTACATTTATTATTGCAGTGACCATTCTCTGATTGGGGAAGAATTTAGAATGGGGAAGCCGGATAAATCCGGCTTTCTCTGGACAGTTCCTCCTCCGTGAAACGGGAATCATGGCATTTAGAGAATGGAACTCTACTAATGAGCCATGATAATGGGCACGGGGAGGGTATGTTCCTGATGCATAATTCATGTGCTTAAAAGGATAGTTATGTAATAGATTATATCATAGTAATTTACCACGGAGCACTTCCAGCCATCCAAATCTTAGAGCATAGAAATAAGACTCTTGAAGCATATTTCGAGTTTCGAGTGAGCTCAGTCACATTGATGGCACCCCCAAAATTCCTCTGTCTTTGAATGGATGCAAGAATTCAGACATCTCGAGGGAGTAAGTTAACTTAGAAGAGTGCCATGATCTAGCCGCAATGTTATTATTAATAAAATTTGTAAAATCTGAGGTAACTGGGTGATAGATATTTTAGAAGGGCACATGAGGTAATGAACACTGGATGTTATGCAAGACAGATGAATCACTGACCTCTACCTCTGAAACTAATAACATATTAGACGCTAATTAGTTGGGTTTAAATTTAAAAATAAATAAATATATAAAATAAATGATAATATTAAATCCTATTAATTAAAAATAATGAAATATGGCGCCTGAGTGGCTCATTCATTAAGCATCTACCTTTGGCTCAGGGCATGATCCCAGGGTCCTGGGATCGAGCCCCACGTTGGGCTCCCTGCTCAGTGGGAAGCCTGCTTCACCCTCTCCCACTTGCCCTGTTTGTGTTCCTACTCCTGCTGTCACACTCTCTCTCTCTCAAATAAATAAATAAAATCTTTTAAAAAATAATAAAAATAAAAGTAATGAAATATAGCAAAAATATCTTTATTAACAACGACATGCTACCTACATTGTGTAGGTCACAAATTCTTGTAGCCCAAGGATTATTTTATACAGTCAAGCCAAGTTAGTTTTTTACAAGATGGAGAGGAGCAGATACACATCATCCTGGCACATGTTTTTCTTGTTTAAACATAAACTTTCTGCAGTCCTATATTTATGGTTAAATCCACAGTCTAGTTACTAAGCATCAGGAGCAGTGCACAAGGGATTCTCTCCTTTTCTGTTTTCATTGGATATCTGGAAACATCACAACACCTTGGAAACACTACCACTAAACCTTGGGGACTTGGCGAGCTCTTCGATTATTGGATAATTCCACTTGGGAAGGCCCAAGAATGTAAAATTAAGTAAGATGGATTCTCAGATGGTCCTCTTCTGCAGGGTTCTCAAGGTTCTCAAGCAAAAACTTATCTAGTGTCCTCTCGGAAGGGATTTTGCAGATATAGTCGAAGTCCCAAATCTTTTGACTGAGATGGAGACATTATGAAGTTGAACTAACCCAATCAGATGAGTTTCCTGTGGCTGTTGGCAGAAAACAGACCCAAATACCCAAAGGATGACCAGTATTCAATGTGCTGGCTTGAACACGGAGAAGATCACATGAGAAGCAATATGGACCTCCTCTAGAAGCTGGGGGAGGTCCAAGCTGAGCAAGCAAAAATATAGGGAGCTAAATCCTACAAGTGTAAGGAATTCCATTCTGCCAACAGCAAGGATGAGCTTGGAGGCAGGTGCATTTCCCCAGAGACTCTGGGTAAGACCTCAATCTAGCCAACACATTGATTTCAACCTTGTGAAACAATGAGCAGGGGATCCCAGCATGCCCTGCTAGACTTATGACCCGTGGAACTCTGAGCCAACAGGGGGATGGTACTTTAAGATGTTATGTTGTGGGATACATGGGTGGCTCCGTTGGTTAAGCATCTGCCTTCAGCTCAGGTCATAGTCTTAGAGTCCTGGGATTGAACCCCACTTTGGGCTCTCTGTTCGGTGGGATGTATGCTTCTTCCTCTCACTCTCCCTCAGTGCTTTCCCTCTCTCTCTCTCTCTCAAATAAATTAATAAAATTCTTAAAAAAAAAAAAAGATGCTTCCGTTGTGACCATTTGCTGCATAACACTAGAAACTAGTACATACCCAATGTGACTATCTAGTGCATTATTCAATGAGGATTTGAAGAATGATGCTTCATGGTTCAAACATTTCCAATGAGGTAAAGGGAATAAAAACATCACCAAATTATCAGAAAAACAAATTTCAGTGGACCATCCAAATAGATAGAAGCAACGTCCATGACTGGCGGCCATTTCAATAGGTTTTTCATTATTAACACACAAAGAATTCTCTCCTATGGGTACCAGGGCAAGCAAAACATTATCTCTTCCTCTAGAAACGCATTAACGTTTACAGTTCTGCCTCGAGTTCCCTCTGATAATCACAGTGCACGGACCTGAACCAACTGGAGAGAACTTCATTCGTAATTATTAAGCATTTCAAGGGAAAGTTCCCGGGATGCAGTGTTCAGCGGACAGAGGCAAAGTTCCAGCGGCAATCGCTTCCATAAATCAAACAAATCCCAAGAGTCGGTGGCGTGGTAATGGAGAAAGCGACGTGAATTACTGCTTAACAGGAATATTGAATCCTTAAATGAACTGTACACTCTCATTTTTAATAGGAGAAAGCAGTAGCCAGGCATAATAAAAATAATTGAAATGAGGGTTTGGACCCATTAATCTACGGAGAAGTGCCTCACAGAACAAGCGAGGCAGAAAAACAGCCCAACGTATGTGACAGCCCCCGATAGATGTCATTTGTGCCTAATGGTCTCAGCGGCCATCAATAACCCAGTGAGCAGTACGGATAATGGAGAATAAAGGTTTAAGACAAATTCTTCCTAGAAGAAGCGCAGGATGAAGAAATAAGAAGGGTGATCCATGGACAGAACATGACTCTCCCATTCCTTGGTTGGAGGTAAAAAAATATATATATATGGAATCTCACATCTCCATAACAGAGGTAATGCATGAAGAGATGATCATCTTCATGAAGGAACCATCCTCTTTGAGGGCGTGTGCAATCAGGCCCAGGAGAAACACCAGGTATGGCCACAAGGGTCTGTTGAGCCTTGCTGCTGGGGTCTGAGATATACATGTCCATCCACCACGTATGGGGCCTCCAGGCTCTCAGAAGGAGGCAGGTGCATTTGCTGTCCTACAAACCTCACCAACACATGCAACCGGCAGCAGCGAATGTCGCCCATAACCTCCTCCATGTCTTCTCCATGTTGCCCAACAGGACCCCATCTTGGATCACTGGGCAGGGTCTTCTGGGATATCCCACAAACCAGGTCATGAGTTCCATGAGCTATGATCCCCCATTTCCATCAGTTTGATCAATAATAAACCATCACTTGTTCAGAGGGTATATTTACACACCTAAATGGTCCTTCAGGGTAGTTTACGCCATCATCTCTAGGTGGGTGTCAAAACCCCACTATGCTTCGTGCAGTTATCTCTCTTTTATTTTAAATATTTTACTTATTTATTTGACAGAGAGAAAGAGGACAAGTAAGGGGAGCAGGAGGCAGAGGGAGAACAGATTTCCTGCTGAGCAGGGAGCCCGATGTCAGGCTCAATACTAAGACCCTGAGATCATGACCGGAGCCGAAGGCAGATGCTTCACCAGTGGAGCCACCCAGGTGTCCCCCAGCAATTATCTCTTAAAACTAGAACTGGAAGCCCTTCGAGGACAGTTCTCGGGAAAGAGTCATCAGCAAAGCTGTCCTGCAAAATGCAGGTCAGCTGGCTCCTTCCATCCCACCCCATCCTGTTCCTCACACGGTTTTGAGGAAACGTATCCCTGTGTTCAGTGAACAGACTTGCAAGATGGAAAGACCACGTGACCAGTCTCACGTTGCCCGGAGCCTACCCCAGAGACTCCCCCGTGCCTCTGCCTCATGGGTCAGGGTCCCAGATTTTTTCTACCAGCACTCTGGAGCTGGTTTCACAGGTGTGACCTTAACTGGCCACCTGACTCTCTTTGATGGTCAACCAGCTGGACGCCTGGTCCTGCGATTGTTCCTGGCCTCTCTGTCTTCTCCTAGAGATGCCTTCCAATAAAGGGCATCTCTGACTTTTAGACTTGCTTCCAACTGGTGGTTTGAGCTCTCAGAGATTCCTCATGGTACAGGAGCAAGGGTACTCAGCAACATCCCCACAAGGCCATTCCTCCATAGCTACTATTTCCTCCCTAAACACCACGTGGATCTCTGCTGGGTAACACCCCTTCTGTCTGCATACCATTGGGACACATTGCCAGCAAGCCTTTTCACAGATCATCCCCTTGCCCCAGGGACCACCCATAAGCCATGCTCTGTACTGACGGAGACCTCACTCCCAGCAGAGGACAACCGACTCAGCTTCTAAGCACCACGTGGTCTCCATATCTCACACCTCCCCAGGTACCCATTCCCATAGGTGGGCTTCTCCTGGAGGGGATGCTGACACAGTTAGGGGTACAGGATATTTTCAAGACATCAGAGCTCAAGAAGGAAAGCAGGGCTGTGCAGAGAGAGACGTCAAACTGCAAAACAGACCTACAACATCCTCCCCTACCTGAGCTCCGAAGCAAGCTCTGCCCACCAGTGTTGAGCCCAAATGGCCAATCCTGAGCCTGGATTCCATTGCTGGACACCTGCTGCCTGTGGGAAGGACTAGACCTTGGGGAAGGTAGCTCAGCAGCTGATAACAATCCTGGGCAGCAAGGTCCTCCATGAAGAGAATCAGAAGCATGGCATTTCTGGGTCCAAAAGAAGAGGAACCATGTTCTATCCCTTGATAAAGGCAATACACAGCCCCATGCAACAGGGGCGTTATCTTAAGTGAGTGAGTTAGCACACGTGCAACCAGTGGCAGATGCTGTACGGGACTATTCTTTTCAGAATTACAGCCCTGCATTGGCCATGGTTTCTCTTGCTTTCTGCAAGATTTTACGGGACGTTAACTTGAGTGTTGTTGTGTAGTTCAATTTGTTCCACTACGTAACCCCAACGTGATTCCTTAAATAGGGTGCATGGCGTAAAAGCTTCCTAGCAAACGTTATCTTGAAGAGTTAAGTCCTGTCGTTTGTTTTCATTCTCATTGAAATAAAACAAAACAAAACAAAACAAAACAAAACGAAAAAAAACATGGTTCCCCCCTAATCCCTTCTGATGTTACATCCTTGAGCATTGCTGGTTCATTTAGTTACGTCAGGTCCTTGTGCAACTCATAAGAAAATCTTGATTAACCATAACCACCGCTGATGTAATCAGACAAAATCTCACTTTAGAGTCCATTTTCCCTTCCAACAAAGGCCATTAGAGCATATTCAAAAATACGGAAAACCAGTGGGGCACCTGGGTGGCTCAGTGGGTTAAGCATCTGCTCGGGTCATGATTTCAGGGTCCTGAGATCAAGTCCCACATCAGGTTCCTTGCTCAGCAGGGAGTCTGCTTCTCTCTCTCTCCTCAAATCCACCTTCTTATGCTGTCTCTCTCACTCTCTCTCAAATAAATAAATACAATCTTGAAAAAAAAAAATTTGAAGCCTGGCTTCCTAATTGAAGAGTGGTGTGACCTTCCACAATCAATAGACATTTGGAATTTCACTACAGGGTCATGAAAATGAAGGTATTGATCTGCCCAAAACACCCCACTGTGGAGACCAGACAAACCAGTGGGTATGAATGTGCTTTGAACCTTGTAGCAGCTACTAAAGAGTGAGGACTCCAAAAACAGAGCTGGAATACTGGTTCCCGAGTCCCCAGATCTGCAAACTTTTACAACCCTTGTCGGAACTGAATTGTGAACTTTTCCATGGTTTCAATTGAGCTGATGAGTTCCTGGGTCTCACCCATCCTTTCTGGATTTGTCTACCCGTAGTCAGGAGTCTTACAACAGGGAAACGCACTGTCATAAGTAAGCAACACTACCTGCTCTCAAAAGGCTACCTTGATACCTTCCTGAGAGCAAGTTGTACTGCTACGTCCTCAAGGCTCTGTGTGTGTGTATGTGTGTGTGTGCTGTGCTCATGGTGGCCAATTCTGCGTCTATGTGACTGGGCCAAGGTATGCCCAGAATAAAAATTATTTCTGCATGTTTCTGGATGAGATTAGCATATGGGCAGGCAGAGAGAGTAAAGTCAATCACCCTCCCCGAGGTGGGTGGGTCTCATTTAATCAGTTGAGGGTGTGAACCCCCAGAAAAGGGTAGAGGAAATGAGACACTGCCTCTTTTCCTTCTGTCTCGCTGTGTGTGAGCTGCGATGTGGCATCTCCTCTTTTCCTGCCTTTGGACTGAAGTTCATACCATCTGCTTCCCTGGCTCTCAGGACTTTAGACTCAGAGGAAATTACATCACCAGCGTCTCTAGAGGTCCCCCCTCTCGATGGCAGACCTTGGGACCTCTCCGCCTGCATAATCAAGTGTATCTGCAATTGGTTCTGTTTCCTTGGAAAACCCTAGTAATTTATATTTATGTGTAATATTAGCAATCGTTACAATAAATGTCATTGTATGTCATTATGTATCACTTTTTAAATTTTTTTTTAAGATTTTATTTATTTATTTGACAGACAGAGATCACAAGGAGGCAGAGAGGCAGGCAGAGAGAGAGAGAGGAGGAAGCAGGCTCTCTGCGGAGCAGACAGCCCGATGCGGGGCTCGATCTCAGGACACTGGGATCATGACCTGAGCTGAAGGCAGAGGCTTTAACCTACTGAGCCACCCACGTGCCCCTAGTTTTTCATTAAAAAATTAAAAAAAAAATACACATACATCCAGGACATGCACTCTAACTAGCATGCCACTAATAAGTAGTTTTTTCTTTTTAAAGATTTTATTTATTTGACTGAGATCACAAGTAGGCGGAGAGGCAGGCAGAGAGAGAGGAGGAAGCAGGCTCCCTGCTGAGCAGAGAGCCGGATGCGGGACTCGATCCCAGGACCCTGGAATCATGACCTGAGCAGAAGGCAGAGGCTTAACCCACTGAGCCACCCAGGTGCCCCCAAATATCACATTATATATTAAAATATATTATAAACACCTTAATAATATATGTAATTTTATGTATTAATATCATCGTATTATAATAATTATACCGTAATAATGACAAACCTGTTGCTATATAATATAAGAAGCACGTTCCTTGCTATATAACATAAATATAATATATAATGTATATTTTATTTTGTATGCATAATTATAACTATTATATTTATTATAATTACTAGTTTAATATAATATTGTGATAATTCATAATTATATAATTTTAATTGTGTTAATGATAATCAATTGATAATTAAATTATTGATTATAATTAGAATTTTAATTATATGACATACAATATAACATAACTATATAAATAATTTTTAGTTTCTGTATTACATATTTTGTGTTATATAATAGTTACAACATTTATAATGAAAAATGTAATATGTCATGATTTTATAATAGTTATGTAGTATTATAATAGTTATATAATATATGGTATAATGAATTGTATGTCATTATAATAACATATAACATGCATACTAATTTTTTAAGATTTTATTTATTTATTTGACAGAGATCACAAGCAGGCAGAGAGAGGGGGGGAAGCAGGCTTCCCGCTGAGCAGAGAGCCCCATGTGGGGCTCGATCCCAGGACCCCACGTTCATGACCTGAGCTGAAGGCAGAGGCTCAACCCACTGAGCCACCCAATGCCCCCCATATTATATTATATACAATTAGCTCTGACTTAGCAAGCATTGTAGGAAATTGTAGAGGCAAAAGAAATCACCCCAAGCCTGAGAAGCTACATCATTTGTGAATACCTCCCATATCCTGATCTTTTAGGTTAAAGCGACACCCTTTGACATGTTCTTCTCCACACCTGGTGCAGGTGAGTGAGTGCTTTTGTCCCATGCCAAGGTCCACTAATGACCAGGTACCTCTGTGCTGTTGACAGGAGTATCCCGTAAAGAATCCGTATCCTGTCCAGTATTGCAGAAGGTTGGTGCTGGGACCCACGTACAAGCCCTTTTGTAACCTTCTGTGGGCATCCTAACAGGGAAACAGTCTTTTCTTCTACTCTTACTAGATCCAGTGCTTTGGGCTTGCCATGCTGGTGGACAACTGTCTAGGTGACATGTTGTTTACAGATGTGCATCACACGTGTCCTATTGCATGGCTGCTTTATGGGAAGGGTAGGAATGAGAAAGCATCTTCCCGGAATCATTCTAGAAAGGAAGGATGATGTCTAACCCATTAGAGACAGCGGTGTGATCCAACACAACCCACGGCGGGTACAGGACAGAGAGGGGAGTGAGTGATCAAACACATTGTGCCACCTGCCTGTGAGCTTGGAGAACAGGGTTCTCCCCCCTCATACCCTCACCTTTACCCGGCATCACATATAAAATCAGAAAGAAGATGGGGACCCATGGCCGGAAGGCTGACAGCAATGAAAATGAACGGCTGAGGACAGAAACAGCAGAAACGGAGAACACGGTCACCCGAGGAATTGTTCCAAGATGTCTGGAAGCATCCATCATTGCTGGAACAGCCAGTGCAGGTGGCCCCAAGAACATGCCGACACAGACGCCCACGTCAACATTCCCAACACCGTAATAACCACCAGGAATAGAAGTGGGGGAGACAAGGTGTCCTCCTTCTGTCGAACAGCGTGGAGAAGGAAGGACATATTGGAAGCTTGGAAGAGCTCCCGGTGGCCAAATCGGGGACAACTGAAGCAAGAGAAAATGAGTAATGATGGGAACGGATGCTACCCATGAAAAATGGAACACCCGTGAGCCCATACTGATATAAATAATTCACTGAATAAATAAATAATGGCGGAGAAGGGACAGGTCTTCTTTACAGTGGAAACCCAGGGGATAAAATGTAGAAGGGACGACAGAAGTAGAAAAATCACCGTAACCACAGCGGGCAAAGGGTCACGGACAGAGGCTGAACTCAGTGTTCAACTGTATGATGAGAACGGGGGTGTCTGCACCATCCCAAACTACCTCACACAGACACTTAGGAGCTAAATAAGGAAAAAAGGAAACTTTGCAATAGTAACACCACCTTAACAGAAGGATCAAAATTAACAACAGTGATAGTGAGATGTATCAACATCGTGGACGATACAACACTCGGAGAAGGACCCGACATTATTTCTGTAGGCTAGAAATAATAATAATAAATGGGTGTTAACAAGTAATTATGATAGAATATAACATCACATGATAATAAGTTATTTATAATTATAATACTATATCATGCAGTAATTATATTTATAATTTATTATTATCTATAAATTATCATTTATAATATAATATATCATATAATAAGAAATCATTTTGTAATACATCATATCATATAAATTATTATTTGTAACATAACAATATATTATATCATATATTACACATATAAAATGATCATTTATTATATGTTTTATATAATATATATTATATATTTATTATAATTATATACATTTATTATAATATGCATTTATATACATTTAATATAATATGCAATCATTATAATATACATTTATTATTATATATTATATCATATACATAGTATATAAATATATATTATAATAAATGATCATTTATAATATGATAAGATACCATATAATAAGAAATTATTTATAATATGATATGATATAACATTATAATTGCTATATTATAGAAATATGTAATTGTTTACAATATAAAATATAATATGTACTATAATAAATTATGATATAATCCTATGCTATAATAGTAGGTTATTATTTATAATATGATCATAAATATGATAATGTTATTATGTATAACTATTTTATATGAAAATTAGCCAATTGGCAAGTGTTAGCGGCATCCGTCTTTCAAAAGCATGACCACCAAGAGAGCATAGTAGAGGGATAACTTATGGTCAATTCTGCACCAGCAAGAAGCCTTCCCATTCCTGCTTCTCCCATTAACCTTTTCATTGTTGGCTCTTGACCGGGGCTCCCTGGAACCGGTCGGAATGAAGAAGAGGGACTCTTGCCAAACCCCCATCGCCAGCTTGGCAAGGAGGTGGGAGTCCAGCAAGCACATGGACAGGATCACTCTGGGCACCCCAAAGTGTGAGGAGCAAGTTCCCAAGAAGGCCCTGTTGACCGCTGGTCTTCCCAACTGAAGCAGGCTGCAAAAGGGGCATCCAATGTCCCCCTGGATTCCTCGCTCATTTCCCAGCCGCCAGGCTGACGTGAGAAACACCTTCACACGCCGTGCAACAACGTGTGAATAAAGCCGTCTCTGTTGATCGCGCTTGTTCTCCCGCGTTGCCGTGTGAACACAGAAACAACTCCAGGAACACCGCAGCCAAACGTCGCTCAGCGACGTTTCTCCATTTAAATCAAACATACACAGAAAGCAGGGCCAGATGCCATGGCAATGCTCCGGTCTCTACGTTGGCGGCCCTCCTTCTTGCTGTTGGGAATGAAAAGATCTAAACGATGTTGGAGGTTGACTTGGTCCCTCCATCCTTAACCCAAGTGCTGATTTGCCAGTTGGCCCATTGTGACCTGGGAGCAGGTGCAGAAAGATGGCTCTCCTCCATATCTAGGAGTCACAATATTCCCAAAAGTACACTGAAGGAAACAGGTCTCAATAAAGGAAATTGGGATGTCAGCAGTCTAAACGTGTTCCTGCTGCGCCATGGGATAGCCTAGGGGTCCATTTCACAGACACAGCTGGGAATATTTCTCAGACTTCTCTCCCAGAGAGCTTGGGTTTTGAGGTCATCAGGATCTATGTCCACCTGCTTCCCGAATGTGCTAACCCTGGAAGTGAAGAAAACAGAAAACATATACTGAACTTTGGTAATGAAGGTACCAAGAATAAAGTTCTCTGCATTCTGTTCTTAGGTTGGGTTTCTGTACAAGCACATTCTGGTGTCCCACAGCGTTTCCCGCTAAACACAAGGATTTTACAACAAACTGTTATTTAAGGCATGAACCCAGGAGACTAGTCTGTTTCCCAGGATGGCTGTAACAAAGGGCCACAAAATTAGTTGCTTAAAACAAAAGGAATTCCTCCTTCTCCAGCGCGCTGGAGACTCAAGCCTGAGATCCAGGGGGGGCAGGGATTCTGGGATCCAGGTGGGTCAGGGCTTCTGTGATCCAGGTGGGGCAGGGCTGTGCTCCCTCCTGAGGCTCAAAGGGAGGGTCTTTCCAGCATTTTCCAGTTTCTGGGGCTTCATAGATCCCTGGATTTGTGGCCATGTATCTCATGTCTCTTTCTCATCTTCATGTGGCTTCTCCTCTGTGTGTATGGCTCTCCTCTTTTGTCTCTTGCAAAGACATTGTCGTTGGACCAACCCAATCCAGTAGGAACTCATCTTACTTAACTGCATCTTCAGAGACCCTGTTTTTTCAACAGTCTTATTCTGAGGTTCTGGTGGACAATTGTGAAGGACGCAATGCTGTCCACCAGAATATGGAATATAACCCTTACAGTGGGTGACCACCAAAAATGTTGGAAAGGCACAGCTCAAAATGCCACTCGTAGGCTCATGACTGTCTCTTGTCTCAAGGCTGTATCATTACAAAGTGTCCTGCAGGATCCCATGTCTGCCTTTTAGTGGAAACGTTTGCAGAAGATAAATTAGTAAATTTCATAGATTGTCCACCTCCATTTCCTATGTGCTCATCCTTCTTCCCAAAGTCATGGTCTTCACAAAAAACAGTGAATACAAGATGGCTTCCCAGTTCCGTGACTGTTTCTATACCTTTCGTCCTGGAGGGAAGACTATCATGGCAGTAGTTCATGAAAGACACAATTTAGACTGGTTGGCCCTGTGCTGATGTCTTCTACGAGGAGAGACACAGAGAAGCATGGTATCAGGTGCTGATGGCAAAGGAGTCCCCAGAATTCCCTGCCCTATTCCCATGATGCTGAAGAGACAAATAGCTCAATAGAAAGAAACCAAATTTGTTGTTTGTCACCCTCCAACGTCCCCCAGTTGCCATCTTGATTTGATGGTTTGCATGTCATCCCTTTGCCCTTGGTAGTATGTCATCGACAACTTGAAAATGGCAAACCAAAAGAAAAACACCTTGATGCACAAATTCTTGAATACATAGAGCTTCTGACAACTGTCTCTAAAGCACGGAGCATCAGAACTGTGTGCCAGGGCAATGTCTTCTTGCACTGCCTTCAACGTCTTCCTTTAAGCTTACGGAACTCGGGACACAAAGCACCTGAAATCAACTCATTTTATTCACCATGGGTTTAGCACAGTAATGAGAAAAAAAAAAAAACAAAACATGAGTACATCAATTCCTCTTGGCTCACTCATCCATCGATCCATCCATTTGTTAAACACACACACACCAGCCACTCAAGTGAACAAACGTGGTGAGTTCCCCTGAAGGTTTCCCAACAGATACATAGAGGGCTTGATGTCATTCTCATTTTCAAAAGCAAACTGAAAGTGGTCAATTTTTTTTAAAGATTTTATTTATTTGTCAGAGAGAGAGAACAATCACAAGCAAGGGGAAGGGCAGCAGAGGGAGAAGCAGGCTCCCCAGGGAACCTGATGTGGGACTCCATGCCAGGACACTGGGATCATGACCTGAGATCAAGGCTGTCACTTAACCAACTGAGCCACCCAGGTGTCCCCCGAAGTGGCAAATTTTAAAAGCCATTCTTCAGGAGCAGAGAGTTAGTAGGAAGTGATCATGTGACTCCCAAAAGAAGTTGGCTCCCTGTCCCCCCATAGACTTGACAATCACCCAAGAGGTTGGGCAGTTCACACAAAATACCCCACTCTCTCCTTATGAGAACCCATGAGATGGGCTTTACTCTTTCTACTTTGAAAATATATGATTAAGTCTCCACATTTTTTAAGTAAGGTACTCATGATCCCACGAGCTGAGACACAAGGCCAGGCTGTCTGAACCTGACTTGCAAATGAAATTGCACACGGTGTTGTTTTCCAGCCAAATTTTAATTCATGTGCTACTTGAGAGCAAATATTTGATCCCCAGATGACGCCCCATACCCCTTCTCCCGGTGGCTTCACCTAGGCCAGCCTCTTCACTAATCCTTGCTTTCTAAGAGATGAAGAGTAGTATTAATTATAAGGGAAAATTAATAAAACTAAAAGGGAACAACTCTGTGGGGAACAAATTGTAAATTGAAGCATTAATAAAGACAAAATTAAAATAACTTTTAATTAACTACCCAGTGGCACCTACAGTTCCATGTCTCTTGATTAATAGAGAGATTAATTGTCTGTATTTGGATATATATTTAATGTTGATAATTTACCCCCCAAAATAAGAGCCTACGGTATTTTTAAGATATTAGAAAAATTGTGTCAATGTATTAGATTTTCTAGACTACTAGTCATTTTGTTGTTGCCATTCATTGATGTTGGATCCCATGCGTCACTCTGTTTAATGTCTAAAGAGCCATCCTTCGGAGTCTCTTCCTAAGCTATGAATTCAGAAAACTATTCAGAATAGATGCCATTAAAAGAGAAAAAGAGTTGAGTTGTTGGCTGCATTGCTGAAAGACTAGCACGGAATGTGGATAAGTTCGTTACAGAAGAAATGGTGTCTGTCCACTCCACACCAAGGGACCATGGAGAATACTAGTTAGCATAGTAGGAATACCCGCCTCCCCGGTCCTCCTAAGCAATGATTTTTGAAAAATCACAGAGATGGTGAAATATTTGCAGAAGGGAAAATAAACAATCGGCCTACACCTGTAACGAGAAAAGCACTCCGTTGGGCGACAGAAGCAGCTGGTCCGAGCCGTTTGTCTTAAGACATATTCAATTACTGAAGGAAGGGCACAGGGCAACATGCCAAACGTCTTCAGCTTTGGGGGACAAAGGAAATGCCATTAGTTATTTTAAAATCATGCAGTACATCTTTATTCAAAAATTCAACTCATAAAGGAATAGACTAGAAGAGTTTGGTCTGCAGAACGAAGATTGTGAAACCCCTCAAGCCCGTGTGAGCATGACCACCAAAGGCAACTCCAGTCAAGGCACCTCTGCCCACTCCTGCACCCACCAGTGAGCCTAGGAGCTCTCCTCTTGTCCCAGGTAACGGCCAGCTTCCAACAAGTATTGTAGCTCTCTATATATTTATTTTTTACTAACGTACAATTAACATATGATGTGTTATTTGGTCATGGTCCATTATGATAGAAGTCTCCACGTGACAAGCAGGAGGATATCCTACATGATCTTCCTGACCCAAGTGGAGATTCCATTTCCAGGGGACAAAAGGAGCCTGAACACCAAGTGGAAACTTTGTGTGCTGTTGGCAGGAATGCAAAATGGCGCCATTGACATGCGGCTTTCAATCTACACCATGTTGCTCTTGGCACCTACAAAAAAACCATAGTTCTAGCAATTCTTTGAATGCTTCAATATCTTGCCAGTGGTGCTAATTTATAGAACCCGTGTAAAATGGGGAATATCCAGGACATACGAGAGAGGATAGATCCACAATGAACACAGGGAGAAGCAGCATTAGGGGGTCATTTGATTGCATGAGATTCTCTTGGAATAGCAGCCTGGGGACTGGGTTGACAAGTGGGACCAGGAAAAGTATATCACTCAAGATCCTTCTGGAAATGCTAGAAATGCACCATTGCAAAGTGTGTAAAAGATGAGATTTCACTATAAATTATATATGTGTTACGCATAATAACATAATGATAATAATAATACAATAACATATGTACACATATATGCACACAAAAAATCATATTAATTAATTTTAACCAATCAAATTAGATCCATATGAGTAGATAATAAAAACACAAATATATTTATATAAATTGCATGATTTATAGCAGATGTATTATACGACTATATATATATGTCACAGTGGTGTGGTCCAGATGTGTCTGGACCTCCAAATTCATCCCACCTGAGGTTGAGGGACTGTAGGCCTCACACATACATCCTCAGTCCAATGGAAACCCCCATTTTCACACTCGTGAGGGCTCCCATTGTCTTCAGTCTTTTGAATACTATTTGGACCATTATGGCCATGGAAATAAGCCAACATAGGGTGTGCTTGGGAACTGGAAATTTGCCACTGAAAAATAACTCAGTATGGAAGGCTTACTCTAAATTCCCAAGGAGAATGATCATCTTTAAACCAAATAGCATGGGCACCAGCCAGACACCAGAAGATCAACATGTCATCGTACTGGTAGACCACTGGCGCCATTTTGTAAGTTACTTTGATCACTGAATGCTAAGAATTCAGAGTCTTTTCACTTCAATTCCTCCTTCACCTCGGACTTCTTCCCTCCCAACCCTGTTTGATGACGTTAGTTTGGAATTCCAGAGCTGCAATGTTACATCATTGCATTCCTGGGGCCCAATAGTGAGTTTGAACGTTTTCACTAGGGAACATAACTACTCTGTTTTCCAAGGTGGGAGCCCACCTGCTTATGAAACACCAACCCAATGAACTCTGCTTATAATAATGCCTCTTATCAAAGAAGAGTCAGGGGCACCTGGATGGTTCAGTCAGTGAAACATCGGACTCTTGATTTTGGTTCAGGTCGTGATCTCTTGTGTGAGAGAGTCTCATGGTGGGTTCCTTGGGAGCCTGCTTGACATTCTCTCTCCCTCCCCTTCCTCTTCCTCCGTCCCTCCCTCTCTAAAAGCTCAATTAGTTAATTAATTAATTTTAAAAAGAAGGAGAAGCAGGCATGGCTGATTAATAACAGAAGATAATCTTCAACATCCGTCCTATCTCACTTCTTGGGACAGAGATTTACAGCCCTCCTTAGACACTGAGGAGGTCAAGAATAAAACTGAGTTAGTAACCATCCTTCCAATCATCCCAACAGTCGGTGCTGGCCTCCTCAGTTGCCCAACACAGAGCAGGCGAACAGCGGCCCGGAACGTCAACTTTAAAGGGAATTAGCATCCTCTGGGTCACAAAGCCGTGAAAACCACCGGTGAATCAACATCTTTCAGTCTTCAGAGGAGACACTGTAGGCCTTTCACGTGCAGCTCGAAAACACCTCCCTGAATTCTGCCGTCGGCATTTTGAAATAGCTCTCCCACTGTTTAGGGGACTTAAGGATACATCCTGTGTTCCTCATGTAATACATAAGTTCTATGTTGGCGCGGACGTACTCAAGTTCTCAACCGTGGTTCCCACGGAGGAAGAATGCTGGAGTTGGGACATCACCCACATAGGGTGGTAAAAATTTGAAAAACGCTCTATCAGACCCTTCAGTTCAGTTCTGAGTGCCTCCACTCATCCTTCTTCAACATAAGAAAGGAGCATAGGGTACGAGTTACCAGTTACCCAATGCACATTTCCTTCCATCTGGACTTGCTTGGACTCCTCTGATCGCTAGGCATGCATCATTTTGTCCCGTAGGCCTCTACACAAGACCACACAACTATCCATTCAAAACATGGGTCCCGTCTGCATGTTTGTCTGGAACAACTCTAATTCTCATGTTTTCCCCCTGATCGTGCTTTGCAGCAGCCAAGTTCCTGGCTTTCCAAAGAAGACCGACGAGACACATCATTGACACCTGTGGATTGTCTTGTACTAGTTCCTTCACGCCACACGGCACAACGGAACCCCACCCAGGCCTCCACCTCTCCACCAAAGCGAATGTGATTTTCTTTGAAACGACGGAATCCTACCCATGCTCCCGGCGGCTCTCTCCGCCTCTGAGGTCAGGAAATTGTTCAAAGAAACTCAAAGCCTCCCACGAAAACAAAGGGGAACTTTTGAGTTTCGAACCTACGCGGCTGGAATATGAAAGACAGACATGAAGGAAGGGGAAAAAAAGGAATGTCTTAGCTCCTGTATACCAGATGAGAAAAATCAGGGGGGACTCTGAATTTCCAGCTACCGAGGGACAAAAGCGCAGGTGAAGTATAAGGAAATGCGCTCCTTTTCATTCAAAAAGAATAAAACCATTACCATAAAAGCTGTAGGCTTCACCCACCTGCCCTGTTAATGTTCAAAGCTTCCCCACGCTATCTTGAGTCGCTGGAAAACGTGTCAAGGGATTTTTGCTTCCCTCTGCTACCGTCGCTTGCTGGGTCAAAAGCAAGGATCAGACACTTATTAAGAAATGCTCAAAAGTGCTCAAAATCACACGGCTAACTCCGGGCATGATGTTGGACAGAAGATCTCTAGAACTTACTCATCTTTTGTGACTGGAAGTCTACACCCACTGATCATCACCTCCGTACACCCTTTATCGTCCTCTTCTGCAACCGCCATGCTGGTTTGGTTTGGTTTGGTTTTCGCTTCTCTAAACTTGGCGGCTTTCGCTTTACGTGGAATCAAGGCAGCATTTTGTGTACTTAAAGACTGTGTCATGAGGGTACATCTCCGACCAACCGACCTCACCACCAAAACAGGGGGATCCAAGCAAAAAACACAAAGACAAGAAATAAAAATATGCTTATTATCTCAATAGTGGCCATGGTGTCACGGGTGAAGACATTTATCCAAACTCATCAAATTTCATATATCACATATTTGCAGGGTTTCATGGCATCGATTATACCTCAATAAAACTTTGGGGAGGGGGAAAGAGGATCGTCAGATACCAACGTATCAGCCCAGAACGTCTCATCTGCCCAGAACGTCTCATCAAATGGAAGGATGAAAAATCGTCAATGAAAACACAAATTGGAGGAAAAAACCAAAACCAAAACCAAAGAGGATCTGCAGCCATCCAGTTGCCTGAGACTACATAGCTGGCCTTGGAGTTTGGAGCCCTTGGCTAGAAGAGTTATCTCCTGTCAAGGGGCTGATGCCAACCATGTGACTTTCCCCAAAGAGCAGGGGACAGAACGGGTTGATTTTGACAGACAGGTGCACACGTTCCAGACTCTGATCTGCAAACACGTGATGCACAGTGTGCAGAGGATTTAAATCCATTAAAACACGAATGGGAAGATGGAAAACTAGTCGGCCAGGTTTGCCTTCGCCGATGGGAACACCGTGCATTTTTGTTTCTCACAGCTCCTTCTCTCCAGGTGGACCTTTGCACACATCCATCCTCTCCTGTCTGCTCGCCTTTTGCCCCATAAGAGCATGTGTCTGGCTTTACCACTGCAGTGAATGAATGAACCAGAAGGTCCCCACAGAGCCCCAGCGGGAGATTAATCAGGCTGTTGACTTGAACTCCCTGCATCTTTATGATTTACAAAGAGGGTCTGCCTCCGCAGAGCAGACCCACCGCACCTCTCTGCATCCAGCATTCCACAAGGTGCCCATCAAGTCACCGGGAGTAACGGTCACCCTCCTTTGCTCACTGTCCTGTTTTGCTTTTTCCCTTTTTGTGTTTTTGTTGCAATGAGAAAGCAGACCTGCAGGACTCTGAAGGGATCCATCTTTCATGGGGTTACAGCCCCCTCTACTGCCCCCAAGCTTTTTCCACTTACAGAAGGCAGAAGAACAGTAACCAGCCTTGTGACAGCCTGAGCCTCTTCTGGGGAGGTGACACATATCATACCAGTCTTGACTCTGGTTGAGCATGTCTCCGAATTCAAGCCTCTTCCAGAATTTCCCAATATCCAAGATTTTGCTGTTCCAGTCCAGGAGATTTGCTTTTTAGATTATTTCAGTTATGAAGTGTCCGATGTTCTCAAGAACCACCTTCCATAAACTACTTTTCCTCTCTGTGATATGCTTAAAATACTATGATTTTATTAGAACTTGTTAGAATCTTGTAATATTCTAAGACTGTAGTCTTTACTCTTTTGGGAAATATTTGAGAATTGGGTTCGTGTGAGTCTTCCTCCCGGTTCTGGTGCTGATTCTACCTCCAGGGAAGATTATTACTTTTGTGTGTCCTTAATTGTTACAGACTTGCCATGTAGAAGATGTCGGTACATCCAAGAGTATTTCGGCATCCACGCAACGTCATGAAGCTATGGTTCACTCTCCACCCCACCAACACACAAGGAATAATTGAAGAGAAAAGCAACACACATTGGTCCATTGATGGTGAAAATGACATCTTAAAAGAATTTGAAGATCAGTCTTGGGGGCACATCACAAATAAAGCTTTTGGAGAGAGGGACATCCTTCTAAGACACACCTGGGAACCATGGGAGGAAATGCAGGCATTTTTCATTTGCGAGGTATGTGAGCTTCTGATATCTATTTAAGGAATGGCTACATCCAACGTGAGGCTTGAACACATAACCCCCCAAGATCAATAGTTGCATGCTTGGTAGGCAGAGTTTTCAAGATAATCTCTATGATGCTTGCCAGTTGGTACGGATGTCCTGCAAATGTAAGGGGCTGCTTGATCTCTTCATTATATGCTATTATATGCTAAAGGTTGGAGGGAATTTGGAAATGTCATTAAGGTCTTGGGGAGTTAGTTAATACAAGGGAGATGCTCCTGAGTGGGCCTGACATAATCAGGTGAGGGCTTCTTAAATGGGGTCCAGACCTTCACTGAGGGCAAAAGTCAGAGTAACAAGGAATCTCCTGCTGCCCTTGATAAAACAAACACTTGTGTTGAGGGCTGCCCATGGAAGGGGCCATGTACAAGAACCTGAGGAAAGCCTCTGGGAACTGAGTGATCCCACCAGCCAACACCTAACCAAAAAAAAACAAAAAACAAAAAACAAAACCAGACCCCAGTCTTCCAGTTCCAAAAAATAGATTTGGTCAACAATCTAAGGAAGCTTGAAAGCAATACTTTCCCTGGCTGAGCCCTCAGAGAGAACTTGCCCAGCCAGCCTCTTGACTCCAGTGTTGTGAGACCCTAACCAGAGGACCCATTAAAACATCCCAGACCCTCGACCCACCCAGGGACACCATGAGATTGTAAGTCTGCATGATTTTAAGCTTCTGAATCTGCCATCATTTGCTACGAGGGGATAGAAAACAAATCCAAGGGGTTAATATCTAAAATACATAAAAAACTCCTACAACTCAATAGAGAAAACAAACCATGCAGTTAAAACATGGGCATATGACTGGAAGAGACATTTCTCCAAAGACGACATCCAGATGGCCAAGAGACACATGAATAGATACTCATCATCATTCTTCATCAGGGAATGCAAATCAAAACAACCCTAAGATACCACCTCACACTCGTCAAAAATGGCTAAAATCAAAAAGACAAGACATATCAAATGTTGGAAAGGGTGTGGAGAAGGGGAAGCCCTCATGCATTGTTGGTAGGAATGCAAACTGGTTCAGCCACTCTGGAGGCCCAATACGGAGTATCCTCAAAAAAAACAGAACATACAAATACTGTACGATCTAATAATTCCACCACTGGGTATGTATCCACAGGGTATAGGGATAAACAGTAAGTAAAGACCAACAAGGGGTCCCATATCCAGAAGGTCTTGAAAACCCAGAAAGGACTTGCTTTGTCTACTCTTGTCTTTTTTAACCATCTAAAATACCCCATGGCAAGAGCAGAATTTGGTGTGTTCATTTTCATGAGCTCAAAAATGGGTTAAAATCGAATATCCACCCCACCTGTTCTGAGCCACACAACACACCCCAACAGTGGTGGAGATACCTAGTCTTGGGTAGATGGTCACCATCCAGGAGTGCAGAAAGTAACTGGCTGGCCAATTGGAGGATGAGCACTGTCTTGGCTGCCATGACACACAGACAGCTTCTCATAAATGCCTCTGACTCACCCATAGGCATCCCCTTTCCAAAACATCGCCTTCCCTATTTTGCATTTTGGTCAACGTGCACACCTCCTAGCTCTGTGTTGGCACCGAGATTGCATTTGGATTTGAAAACCCTTCCCCGTATTTTGTTTCCATTAGCAACCTTTCATCTGACTTAGAAAATGAAACCATCTTCTCTGCATGTCTCTTGTGTTCCCTCACGTTGGGTTATTCTAGCTACTGCCCTCCCAACTCCAAAAGTCACTCCAGGTAACCTAAGCATGGTGTATGTTGTTTTTCACACCAACAAGCAATCCTGCTATTCTCAGCAGACAATGACCAGGAGCCCCATCCCTGAGCTCATCCTGACATTGTCTATCTCCAGATATCCCTCCAGGGTAGGGACTCAGTCCTTCACCATGTTCTCCACTTCAGATGCCAGTCCTGGTAGGTGGTCACCTATGCTCTAGACTGACACCTTGTAAATCAGAGGTGCCCTGACCCCCTTTGTAGCTCTCTCAAATTTGCTAGAGTGGCTCACACAATTCCGGAAACCAGTTCACCACCTCAGGGCACCTAAATGTGCTCTGGGTCAACCAATCAGATGTTCTCCAGACCCCAACCTGGCTTGAGTGGAGCTTCCTCATTGATTAAATTAAATGATTGATTAAATCACTGGCCTTTGGGGGATTAAGTCAACCTCTGGCCCTGCTCTCTCCAGAGAATTCCAATCCTCCAATCATGTGCGTGGTTGGTTTCCCTAGCAACCAGCCCCCATCCTTTGATGACCTAGGGGCATCCAGAGGTCACCTCATTGACATAACAAAGGACTCCTTCATGACTCTTTCCCTTAGGAAATTCCAAGTCTTCTTGAGTTCTGCTGTAGGACTGGGATGAGCAGGATGATTCCCTATTCTAAATCACAAGATCACACTCCCCAGGTTTCAGGATTTGAAAGTATTGATCTAGTGAATCCATGCCATAGTTATCAAACTCTAGCATCTAGATTTCTCCAAGAATTTCACTGGATCCCAGATAACGTCCCTACTGACCTTGGTCACTCAAAGTCCACTAAGAAGCATTCCTATATTCAGCTTGCTTAATCTGAGGATGGGCCCACCACGCTGACTCTCCCGTCAATACTTGGAGATCATATCTTCTGTACATGACACCTGCCGTTCACCAGCTTTGAATCACCCTTTCATGGGTTCTGTACCAGCACCATGTCTGTTAATCCAGCTGTCCATGTTGCTCACTGTCATAGAATGGTGGTTTGTGTCCTCCTTAAAATCCATATGTTGAAAACCTAATCCCCACATCGATGGTGTTAGGAGGTGGGAAGTTTGGGTGGTGGTGAGGTCATGGGCTGGAGCCCCCATTGGTGGGACCATGCCCCTATCCAAGTGACCCTACATGCTCCTTTGTGTTTCCCATCACATGAAGACCTGGAGAGAAGACATCAGTCTGTGAACCCCAAAGAGCGTTCTGCAGACCCCAAATCTGCCAGCACCGGGATCTAGGATTTCCCATCTCCCATACTGGGAGACATCAATGTCTGCTACTTATATGCCACTCAACCTGTTATATTTTTGTTATAAAGGCAGAAATGAAATTAAGAGAGCTTCATTGTCATCTATGCCCAGTGTCTTCATGGGTTATTTTTTTTTATTAAAAAAAAAAAGAATTATAATATTGATAGGATGGCCAAATTCATAGAAGGCGTTTTTATGGACAGGTTGCACGTCGGCAAGTAAGTGTAACATGGGCACACGCTTTATAGCACATGAAGTAATAGAACAATGGAAAATGGTGCCATCTTTGTCAAATGAGGACATCCCAGTTCCCATACTGGGAGCACGTGAAATGGTGCCAAGCTGCCAGGGAAAAGGCAAACAAAGACCCTCGACTCCCCACTTAAAAGTTTCAGAGATTAAATAAAAGGGTATCTCAAATGTTCTCCAAAAAAAAGTTTGACCTCGGTATCCTCGGAAAGTAAAGCTTCATTCTTCCTTCTGCCCAGGGACCCCCATGGTACCACTCTGCAACGTACCCTGAAAAACAGAATACCCGGTCAAGG
The DNA here is from genome assembly GCF_009829155.1 of Mustela erminea. Taxonomy (NCBI): domain Eukaryota; kingdom Metazoa; phylum Chordata; class Mammalia; order Carnivora; family Mustelidae; genus Mustela; species Mustela erminea. The sequence goes on along the minus strand of NC_045635.1, from coordinate 2,142,190 downwards.
AATTAGCAAGATCTCTTTTGAGTCATTTTTCACGTTTCTAACTCGAAAGTATATGTAGGTTGCTAATTCAACTCTCTGGCAGGCTCCTGACTAATTAAGATGCTTAAGATACTATTTTTTTTGTTTTTGATTTTGTTTTTGTTTTTGTTTTTGTTTTTGTTTTTGTTTTGTTTTACGTGGAGTAATGAAATATATCCATTGCCTAGGGTGAAGACCCGTAATCAGAATTTCAGTTCCATGTTGTCTTAATGCAATACCTAGACCTCTGCTTCCTTCATCTATAGGCATCAGGGTTTTTATCCCTCCCCCTACTATTCTATTAAGGTGTTTATTTAATCTCTTATCTGTCATTTTGACTCCCTGTTCATTCATAGCATGGTTTGCTGGTGCCACCGTTTCTTGCTTAATTTTCCAAGACTGTGGTCTCTCTCTCTCTCGAGCTTTCAAATAAATAAAATCTTAAAAAAAGAAAAGTGTCTACAAGTCAATAAAATGAAATAAAAATATCTTCAGCTGGATATTGAATGAATGAACTTTGCACATTTTATTTTCTAGAATATGTATTTCAGGTCACACATGCCCTCCTAATATCATGGTGCCTGTTTGGGTACCTGGAATTTCCGTGGGTCGAGACCCTAAACATTTTGTGATCTATTTTGTAGTGTTCCGTGTTTGACTAACGAATGATGTGGAATTCTGTTTTTGCTTTCCAGATGTGCAGGTGGAGGGAATGATGATCTTCTAAGTTATTTCAGTCATTTCAGTTAGAGAATATGATTTCAATAACAACATTTATCATTTGTAGAAGAAAAAATTCCTTTACGATCTAGTATGTGCTCATTTAATAGGAATGCATCAAAATGATTGGAAAAATGGGTACCCTGTCTGCATTGAAATAAAGGTTCCTGATCATACCGTTTGATCAGCTTGCTAATTTTAATTGTTCAGACCTTATAGCACCCACAACGACTCTTGAAATGAGCCTGAATTCTCTGAAAGTTGGACCCACTGTTGTCCAGTCTTCTTCTGGCTTCCAATGTTTGATGCATTTCAAAAGAAAGGGTTACATTTCCTCTTGTTCTTGCAATGTTTCCATTTCTCTGTGTCTTTGCAACAATGTTTGCCTTCTGCAATGTTTCCATTTCTCTGTGTCTTTGCAACAATGTTTGCCTTCTGCAATGTTTCCATTTCTCTGTCATTGCAACAATGTTTGCATTCTGCAATGCTTCCATTTCTCTGTGTCATTGCAACAATGTTTGCCTTCTGCATTTGCAGCTATGTTGTTCGATTCTGATCCCTTAAGCACTGTTGTATTTTCCTGGTGGATGGTTCCATTTTTCTTTATGTAACAAATCTTGGGGTCCACCATAATCATTTCTGCCTCAACATCTTTTTTTCCTAATATACTGTCATATCCCAGCTGTACTTTTGCTCCTTTCTTGCCTTTTTTTTTTTTCCCTAATACTTTCAAACTTTTGTGTTTTTATCCTTCAGTGAAACCTCCTTGGATTTTTATTTTATTCTTTGTTCATTTTCAGAAAAACCTGTCTCTTTAGAAGTAACTGTTTACATTTATTATTATATCTGGTATATGTGGACTGATTTTCTCTGACTTATTTTGAATATTCCACTTAACACTCCTTTTCTCCTTTTTCCTCCTTTTGTTTTTTGCCTCTTCTTGGATTAAGTTAAATCTATTCTTCTATTCCTTCCTCCCTCCCTCCCTCTCTCTTTCTCTTTCTTTTTCATTCTCTTTTATTTTACTCTTTTCCCATAAACATGTGAGAATGGGAAGCAACATAACATCATATATTAACTATCCTTCATTAAAAACAAACAAAGAAACGTGAGACTGTATTGTTACAGAGGCAAAGTCAGATAATATTTCAGTGACCGACCTATATAACCTTGAGTTAAATGACCCCCATCTGACAACGCCTACCACCTCTTCCTGGATCTACATATTCTTTGTAACACATCCTAGGGAAGTTCCATGAAAATTCTGCACCGTTCCTCTTTGTTGGCTTGCAAGCTGATTGGCTACCTTTGGTTTTTTCTTGTCAGGGGAACCGATATGGAAGCCTCAAAGTCTCCCTGTATGGGTTTTGCCCAGTGAGATGTCAAGATGAATATTTGTGTGTTCTTTTGTGCTGAAACATGATACAACTGAAGATATCCCGACAACAGCAGCACAGGTTCCTAAGTGGGCTTTGTTGCAGACGGACCACCAGTCATGCCCTTCCCTGTCCAAAGCCTTTGTGGTGGGACTCCGCCCCTCCCCCAATGACAGGGAGCCTGCCTTTGCATGTGGCTTGCATCTGAGCTGACATTGCACACCATGAGGTCGACCATGCAACACCAGGAGAACCTTCACCCAAAACCAGCCCCTGTTGCAAAGCCAGAGACTCACATGTTGTTAGTTTTAGGGCGCCTGGGTGGCCCAGTGGGTTAAGCATCTGCCTTCAGCTCAGGTCATGATCTCAGGGTCTTGGGATCCAGTCCAGCATCAAGCTCCTTCCTCAGTGGGGAGCCTGTTGCTCCGTCTACCCCTCGCCCCTGCTCATGATCTCTTTCAAATAAATAAATAGCTATAGGTTTTAGCCATTGGTGTCAGGAGTCATTTATTACTGAGAAACACATTACTGATTTCCTGTTGCCATGTGTTTCTAGGTTCAAATTTACCGAGGAACATTTAATGCTAATTCAACATCAAAACATTTTATTTATTTGCTGCTTTTCCTCCTCTTTTGTGCTGGACAGTGGAACCGATTTCTGTGCAGGGGAAATAGGCTCATTCACAGAACTTTATTTTTCTCTGTTGGGTTGGTTTTATCAGCATTATAAAACCACAGTGACTGAGAAAATAAAGACCATAAAGCACTGCTGTCATCAACAGCCTTCCAAATCAATGTCCACTTGGCCATCTCAAGGGTTTCTGTGGGTTTGGCAGGGAAATATAAACGTGAGCTTAGTGAAATGGAAACCGTCCTTCCTGATAACTTGTGGCTTCTGAAAATGTCCAGAATATCAGCTTTTCTAAAAACATGTACATGTATAAAATTAACGAAAACAGGACAAACTTAAATCTGTGGTGACACAGTATGTGACTGTTAATCCTGTTTAAAGATATTTTGAACGTGGAGTGCCTAACAAAACTTAATGCTTTATACTATTTAATAATGGTAAATGCCTAATAATTACTTAATAAAGCAATCACTGCCTAATAAAATAGGAAGAAGCGTGGGAATATTTATTAATTTCCATTTTTTTACTTTTGCCAAAGAGTGCCAGGACGAATGACAATTTGAGATTGCAATAGAATTCACGACACTGTCTTCCAAGTAGAATTTATATCCACATCGTAAACTAGGTTAGATCAAGTCTTTCCATGTACTTTCTATGAAGATGAGTTCAAAAAAATAATAATTTAACATACAAAGCCTGGAGTCTATCTCAATAACAGTTGTGTTAGAATATATTTGCCAATTCCTATTCTTTTAATTCATGAAGCATTTCCGTGGGGGCACCGCATCAGCTAATGTTTGAACCTCTAACTCTTGAATTAGGAAAGTTATCTACATCTACTTACCTAGGACCAAAGTCCCCACTGATGGTCACGTATCGGAACCATCAAACAAGCAACAGCAGATACAAAAGCCAGCAGAGAAGGAAGTCTGAGCTAACACCATCGCCCGAACCCATTCATCAAAGAAAACCACTTGTGGCTAGCTCTGTTGCCCAAATCCACAGACAAAAAAAAAGACACACAATGGTCCCTTGGTCCCTTGGAGTAGGTACTCATCTCTCCAGAGTCAACACATGGCAAGACCATTCATGTTGAGTTCTTCCCTCCCATTTTCTTGGATGTCATGCCTAGACCCTTGAATACATTATGAAAGCAGCAGGATATTTGGGGAATCGAAGTCCCAGAGAAATGAAATGAACTTCATAGGTTAAAAGAGTCAAGAATTTGCATTTCTGGCCCAGCTGGGTGGTTCAGTCGTTGGGCATCTGCCTTCGCCTCAGGTCATAGTCCCAGGGTCCTGGGATCAAGCCCTGCATTGGGCTCCTTGCTATGCAAGAAGCTTGCTTCTCCTTCTCCCTCTGCCCCTGTGTTCCCTCTCTCACTGTGTCTCTCCCTGTCAAATAAATAAATAAAATCTTAAAAAAAAAAAAAAAGAATTTGCATTTCTATTAGGATCAGTCGCCCCTGCTGGTGATACTGGCCAGGGGGCATGTTCTGAGTAGCTCTGGTCCAACCTGGACCACAACACAGGAACCCCAAGGATCCTGCCTTTGTAGTCTCCAACACTGTGGTTAGTAGTTTTCAAAATCACATGCCCAGGTAAAGGACAAGAGTTTTCAAACGAGGAAGGCCATGGTTGAAAATGCTCCCCTTCCAACTCCAAAGAGGCTGACCTCTGACATGAAGGACACTTTGGAAGAGAAATTCACAGACTTCTTCATCTAGCATTGGAAATGGGTTCATCCAAACAAGCTTAGGCAAATGTCATTCTTCAAATGCAAATGGTTCTCAACTTTAGATGGTTCCACTTAGATTTTTTGGCATTATGGTGATGTGAAAGCAATCTGCCTTCTCTAGGAACCATCCTGGGAATTTTTCCTTTGGATCGTCTCCCAAGCTAGTGACATGTGGGATGACCCTGTCTCAAGGAAGACCAGAAAAATGAATCTTGGGGCCTTGAATTATTCACAATGATCTAATCATTGCAATGGACTTGGCCAGTAGACATCAAAGAATATGAAAGATCCTCCCAAGGAAGACAACACAGGTTTGAAAAATGGAGGTTCTCACCAATGCGTTTTTTTGTTTTTTTTTTTACATTTGCATTGATTTCAAACGTTCAGAAAAGCATTCTCAGAACATAATATATATTCCCCATCTCCATAACCACCTGATTTTCTCTCCCGTTGACGAGATTTGCTAGGTAAAATGTGCCTTTTGCATCTTCAACGTAGACGCCTTTCAAGAGCCTGGTGAAGTGTGTTACTGACGCCATCTCCCCGTGTTGAGTCAGAACTTAAGCCCTAGAGGGTTGGGTCTGGTTTCAATTCAGGAATTCAGCTTCCTGAGACATGGTCATAGGTCAGCTCTTTTCTACCACCTTCTGGACACACGAATCCAGCAGCCGTGTGCAACCATCACAACCTTACCTGTCCTTCTTCCGCAAGGGAGTCTTCCGTCTCCTTGCAAGACTTCTCAGGCCACCCTCCTTTGGTGTCTTTCCATAAACGTATTCATCATCGACATCATGACATTCTCATTTCAGGAAAAGAAAGGGTCTCCAATTTTTCTTCTCACATTGATGGGTCGTTTCTCAAGGGGAAATTTTTAAGAACCAGGGAAAGGAGCCCGTGGCCATTGTCTTTCTGTGAAACATTCTCCGTGGATGGATGGGATTGGAAAGTCAGCACTCTGGGGACTGGGTCTTCTTGTAACTTCCAGGCATAAAGTCATCCATCATTTACAATCAATCCTATCTTTCTACCCTCTTCAGTGTTTAGAACCTCGGGGAGAGGGGATGTGCCTTGTTGGGAGAACAACAGAAACCCTCTCCACTCTGCTCAGAAACGGAGACGGGCTTTGTGAACACTTGAGGGCACGGCTCTTTCGCTGCCTCGTAAAGAAGGAAGACAAGATGAACTCTGGAAAGGTGTGAAGGTTTTTACGATTTTCAAGGGACAACCAACTTTAAAATCTCATGAAGGATGATTCATAACGTTGGACTTTCTCCCTTCAATAATAAATCATTTCGCGTGGGCTCTCGAGATTTCAAAACTACTTTCTCCAGGGGCTTAAATGATGGTGTTTGCCTTTGTCTCACACCAGAGAAGGACCTGCGGTGAACAAGAAACTTCCTCCTGGAACTCCATAGTAGGAGTTCTAATTATGGCCATGTAATGATCCATGCCTGGGAAAAATATACAGAAGATCAGTAAAAATTTAAAGATGATGTCATAGTGAATTTTTTGACGCCAGATCCTACGATGAGGGGAAACAGATCTTTTTAAAAAAAAAAAAGGAGGACCCCTCACTAGTAAGGAAGTTTTTCCCCCTTTTTTTAATGGTGAGTATAGTGGGATTGTGACAAGTCATGATCAAAGAAGTAAGACAATGAGAAAATATTAAGGTATTGTATTCATGCCCCTCTCTAAATGCCTCTGAATGCTCTCTAAATTCAGAGGAAAATGGGTGACCTACGATTCCACACCAGGACACCAAAAATGGCCTCTTCCTTTTGGTCAAATATCCCGATATTGTTGGAGACGATATGAGTGTGTCTGATTTTCCTTCTCCCTTACGTAGATGGTGCATAAATCTGGCCATGTGAATTAGCACAGGGTGAAGGAAAGCCACATATATGGTCTATACAATCAACATTTAGCCATTGATCAAAGATCTGTGGGGTTTGTTTTTTTCTTTTTGCACTTAGAGACTGTTTTGATATTCTATAGTCTTAATTTTTTTTTTCCTGGTGTTGATTTCTTATACCATTTTCTCTGCAGACACTTTATATAATTCTTATATCTTCTATCTTATATCTGGGAGATATATATATATATATATCTCACTCATTTATATGTGACTCATTTATATATAACTTCATCTTTACAATGAGTTGGCAAATTCCCCCCGAAAAAGCTTCTTTTCTTGGGACCTGAGTGTTTTGCAACAAGTTAAAAATAAAACCCCATCTTTCAGCTGAGGGATTTCTAGGAAGCCAGAAAAGATGATATCACCTAGCTAAGACCTCATCGCAACGTATTTGTGCAAAATGAAGAAAACACACACACACACACAATGATCATTTATCCAGAATAATCCAAATAAATACTTTTGGGTCATGAACACAGAGAAGGGTACGAAAATTTCTAGCTTCCCCCTTGCCAAAACCCTAATAAACAAAATGACCTCTGATTCTCCAACGTGTTTCTTTTGAAAGAGGGAATGACAAGAACATGGTGATGTCTGCACTTTCCATCTGCTAAGATGAGCTGGATACACGGAGAACGGAAATGCCTGTGGTGTGAATGTCCACGTCGAGACCCACATGCCGGGCATGGAGGTCAGCAGGGATGACCAGTTTTGCAGAGTCCCTGTCTTGACATGCACATGGTCAACGTTCTGTGTCCCAGAATACACTTGAGTATCTTAAATTCCCCCACAAATACGTGCCAGCAGCTGGAGTTCTCCAAAGTCACCTCCTTGGACCTAATCACACAGTCACAAGTGGTGCAACAGATCCACATGCTTGGAACGTCCCTCCTTCCAAAGACATCTTCGGAGCCCAGAGCACCATCTCTCATGTGGGCCCAGAGCTCACTTTCCTGTGACCATGTGTATTTCATGCATTAATAAGAACATTCCCTACAGAGGTAACTCTCCATCCTTCCCAAAATGACTTCATTTGGGGGGAGGGGCCATACATAATCCAGGTCGCTTTCCAACAAAGTTTACAGCGCCCTGAGGAGATCCAAAAATAATTGTCCACAGTACATTTGCTGACCGACGGTATTACAAACCCCAAAGAAGAAGACAGGAAGTATCGACATCGCCCTTTTATGCCTCGAATCTCGTTCTCCATAGTAACAAAAGTTTCTGTAGAGCTTTTTTGGGTTTTATCAGCAGATGTAAGAGACCATCTCAGGACATTGATGGAGAGCATCAGGAAAGCAAAGTCTGTTTGCGCTGCATTGGTCAAGGTTCTGAGAAACACTTAACGAGTTCACCCAGTTACCAAGGGGCTTCGGGATGATGGCAGGGAAGCCGGCTGCTTTCTGAAAATGGGGAGTTATCTCAAGATCCCACGGAAGAACAGTTGTGTCTCCAAGGACAGATGTGTCTTGAGAGGACATCAGCAGAGGAGGGAGGTTTGAGGAAGCTGTTGGTGGACTGTCCTCATGTCAAGACAGCGAGGCAGAAACAAGAGTTTTTTTCCACAGGAGGATGGACACGGTCTCCCCAGCCTTTGGGGATCCTTGGCTTCTGCCATGGGGTCATGGCCATCATCACACACGTTCTCTTGCTTGACCAACAAGAGCCCCTAAACTCTTCTATGTGGGTGTGTTTGCTATGTCACAACATGCCACAAACTGGAACAACACACATTTAGTGGGAGACTCTGTTTATGAAGGGACAATGGGCAGAGAGCATCCTTAGGAACAGAATTCTGGCTGACCAGCCCTCATCTACAGGGACCAGCCCACAAAGCCAGCCTAATGTCTGCACATCAGATGACCAAGAAGCCAGATGTCTGTCCCCATGACAATCCAAACAATCGCATCTGGAACAACCAGCCCCCGATGGCCAGAAGTTGATCTGTAACCAATGGCTTCCCTATGTCTTGACCCAACATCCTATGTAAGACCAACCAGACAAAGCCAGATATGGTCCCATAACCAATCCCATGGGTTGCCCTACTTGTAGGGCACCTGAATCCTCCCCACACCCACAGCCTCTGCTCAGGGCACCCCTGATGACTTCCCTTTCCCCCCCATGAGCGCAACCCATGCTCCCTCCTGACCACCAGTGTCCACCAGACACTGGTGATGGTGGTTGACTCGCCTACCATGCCAGCCTCTGAAGAAACTGGCTTGTCTAGCTCACACAGGGGGGCTTTGCTTACTTCCACATGTACCACAGCTCATTGCCCTAAACGGAACCCCTACAACTTACCAGCCTTCTGGGACGAAAGCCCCCAGGGAATCCGGTGGAACTGGGGACAGACATAGACATCCCGGAACACCAAAGTCATGAATCATACTAGGAAAAAATGGACAAATAGGACTTTATCAAACTCGAAACATTTTTGGGGATGACACCATGAAGAAAGTGGAATGATAAGCCACATGTAGGACATAAAATATGTATATTCATATATGTATTGTCTATTCAGAATGCCTAAAGAGCTTAATCGTACAGGACAGATAACCCAAGAAGCTATAGGCAAATATTTGAGTGAACATTTCACAAAATATGTATACTATGTAGAAAATATATATATATTATATAATATATAAAATACATACTTAACATTTCATTATTTACCTAATGATTTATATAGTAACAAATTGTTTATTTATACAATAGATTTCTCAATTATGATATATTATATATATATAAAATGTGTATTATTACATATTATAATTATATATAATGTGTATTATTACATATTATATTATTATATAAATTCAATAATTATGTTGAAATTATGATATTCAATCCAGTAATTGAAATGTCAATTATAATATATTAATATATTATATATTATTGTTAATTATATTATATTTCAATTATATTATATTTAATATATTATAATTATATTATATGTTATATGATTACATTATATTATCATATATTACTATATTATAATTGACATTTCAATTACTGGAATGAATTAATATTTTCAATGTTATTTCATAATTGCATATGTAATATATAGATATAATTTATGATTCAATTTGTAATTGAATATTAATATAAAATTATTGAAATACAATTTCAAGTATAATATGTTATAATTAATAAATCTATTGTATATTGCTAAATTGATAAATTGAATATATTATTGTATTGTATGGTATATATTATATATTATGATATACATCAATATTGTGTGTTTAATAGATTAGTATATGTTATTGTGTTATATAGTTGCATATATAATATATTATAATATTCGTATAGTATTTAATAATATATTATTTAACATGATTTAATATATTATGTATTTGTATTTATGTACGTGTATTTATTATTTAAATTATAAATGAATCATAAATGTATTTATACATTTTGATAAATATATATTTCTGTACTCGGTAAAGATATGTTTGTATATTTAATAAATATGAGTTTATACATTTGAAAAACTATATTTACATATTTTAATGAGTACATATTTCCATATTTTAATAAAGGTGCACTTGTGTTTCAATAAATGCGTGTTTACGTGTTTTAATAAATATGTATGTGCGCATTTCCATAAGTATGTGTTTATATTTTTAATAAATATGAATTTATACATTGTAATACACATATTTGTATCGTAGCTATAGTTTATATTAATTTTTCACATCTACGGGGTGGACAGGATACGCAACGATATTCCAAGTCCTGGTTAATGAGAGTCAAATGCAAATAAATGCCACCTCAGCACCCCGGAATGAATCAGCTTTTAAAAGGCTGAGGTTTTAGGGGCGCCTGGGTGGTTCCGTGGGTTAAAACCTCTGCCTTCGGCTCAGGTCATGATCCTAAGGTTTTGGGATCGAACCCCATATCGGGCTCTCTGCTCAGCGGGGAGCCTGCTTCCTCCTCTCTCTCTGCCTGCCTCTCTGCTTACTTGTGATCTCTTTCTGTCAAATAAATAAAATTTTTAAAAATAATAATAATAAATAGTAATAATAATAACTCTAACCCTAACCCTAACCCTAACCCTAACCCTGGGTGGGTTGTACAAAGTCCCAGCTCCCTTTGCACACCAGTGCGGCATAGGACCCAGAACGCCTGCTCCTACATACTGAACCCAGAGAATCGCTGAGGGGACAAAAGAGCGGCGCAGCGGCGTCAACCTCCTTTTATGCATGGTGGCCCAAACGGGTCACCGGGTCAACTAAGCACAGGAGACCGTAAGCATTATGAAAACAGTCGAGACAACGGCTCTCCTCTTACCCGCTCTGTGCCCGGGCATGCTTCTTGGCTCCTTTGCCGGCACCTGCTCCCTGGCTCTCTCTGGGGAAGCCGTCCCAGCAGGTGGCCCACTCCACGGTCCCTCAACCCCTTGGCTGATGTCACCTGCACAAACCAGGGACAGGAGCGTCCCACTCTCAGCCCAGCTGTGGGACCCACGATCAGATGATCCCTGTTCCAATGACGGGTTCTGTGAGCCAGGTACTGCCTTTCTCTACAAATCATGGCCGTTCCCAGGTTTCCACCTGCCAGAGCTGCCTGGGGAGGAACCAGGAGCTTGGGTCCAGAACAACCAGTTTCTGACTGAAATTGAGAAAAGGCGAGTATTTGGTGCCATCTAGTGGGCTCGGCGTGCTAGCAAGACCCGGAACAAGGTATCAACTTGGAGAACACAGAACGCTACAACCATGTTCTTTCAGGTCAAGAAATCCCAAAGTCTTCCCATTTATCCCCAATATGATTGCGAACCCGTGTTCAAAATGGTGACGACTGTACTTTTCCTAATGAAAGGGAGCCTTGGCTTAGGACGTGTGGGGTCTCCTTTTGGGATGAGGAGATCGAAGGAGACCAGAGACCGGTGCCCCTCTGTTGCAGGACAAGGGGAATGGATCCCGATTTGTACGGAATTTATCTTCAACATGGTGACCTGTGTGTTACGGGAAAATTGCCATAAAAGACGAAATGAAGAAACAAAGATGAGGGTGGGTCCATCCCATGGTTTCCCCGAGGAGAAGGGCCTTTTAAGAACATGGCGTGGGTTGTCCTATACTGACTGTTCGCACGTTTGCCTCTCTGCACACCTCAGCTGGGCTACTCAGATAGTCCCCATAGGCGACATGTCTGTCCCCCCCATGCCCCGTCCCATCTGTGCACGGTGGCCTCCAAAAATCCTACACAGTGGACTGTGTCACCCTCTTTCTGAAGGTCTCTGGTTTCCATCCCAGCAGCGTCTCCCAAGGAAAAGCCCTGAGCGTGCAGAGGAGCCCTGGTGTGCCCTGTGTGCCTGGAGCCGAGGGGACCGTTGGAAACCCCTGTCCCTTCGTTAAAAGCCACCTTCCCCAGGGTGGGAGATGTGGCCATAGAGAAGCAGACGGTCTGTGACAGCCGCGGGTAAAATCTACTCCTGGAAGCAAGAGCCACAGCTTGTAGGGGAAGGCACCCAACCAACCAACCCTGTTTTCTTCTTTTTTCCTATCAAAGTATTGATTACAGAATGATCTTTAATGGATCTTTAATTTTTTTAGAAAAGAAACAGATCCAACCAACCCCCTTCTTGTCTTTTTTCCTATTTAAGTATTGAGTATAGGATGACCTTGAATGGATCATTTAATTTACTAGAGGAAAAATACAGATTCAACCAACCCCCTTCTTTTCTTTTTTTTTTTTTTTTCCTATTTAGGTATTGATTACAGAATAACCTTTAATGGATCTTTAATTTCTTAGAGAAAAAAACACAGATCCAACCAACCCCCTTCTTTTTTTTTTTCCCCATTTAAGTATTGATTATAGAATGACCTTTAATGGATCTTTTATTTCTTAGAGAAAAAACACAGATCCAAACAACCCTCTTCTTTTTTTTCTTTTTTTTCCTATTGAAGTATTGATTACAGAATGACCTTTAATGGATCATTTAATTTCTTAGAGAAGAAACGTTTCTTCTCTGCCAGCGTTACTGATGTACCACGGACCCGTCACATTGTATCTATTTGTAACCTGTGCAGCCTGATGATTTGAAACACCTAGACTCCGTGAAATGACCCCTGGAAACCAGAATGAATATACCCATCACCCCCCACACCTAGCTGCGTGCGTGAGCGTACGCTTGAGGTCTACACTCTCAGCAAACTTCCAGTCTACCATACGCTGTCATCAACTAGAATCACGTTGCTGGGGACACCTGGGTGGCTCACTTAGTTAAACCTCTGCCTTCGGCTCAGGTCATGATCTCAGGGTTCTGGGATCGAGTCCCGCATCAGGCTCTCTGCTCAGCCGGGAGCCTGCTTCTCCCTCTCTCTCTGCCTGCCTCTCTGCCTACTTGTGTTCTCTGTCATAAAAATAAATAAAATCTCAAAAAATAATAATAACAATCTTGCTGTGCATTAGGTCCCAAGAACTTTGTCTTCAAATCACTGAGCACATGTGCGACCTGCATCTCCCCGTATCCCCACAAACCTAGTCTCTGGCCACCACCATTCTGCTCTCAGTGTCTACGAGTTTCACTTCTGGTGGATTCGACTCATGTATCTCCCTTGATGCCCTCAAGGTCCATCCACATTGTCCCAAGAGGCAGGACTGAAGAATGTTCCACCGTATGTCCATACCACATGACCTTTGTCCATCCATTCATCATGACCGTCCTCCCTAGAAGGCCACGGGGAAGGGATGTTTAACTCCTGTCTTAACTCCCCGGAGTTAGATCCCGATAACTCAGTGCTAACTCCCTGAGTTCACAGGAGGGACGATGCCATGGAGAAGAACAAATACTTCTCTCTCGTGTAGACACAACCCACATCTTCTGTATTCTTTCATCCAGCCATGGACACTTGGGTTGCTTCCATATCTTGGCCATGGTAAGTTACACTGCAAAACGCAGAGGGGTGTGTCTTCTTCTGCATGAAGGTTTTCACTGGGGGTGGACGGGGGTAAGCACCCAGATGTGGAATTTCTAGGTCATGTGGCCTTTCTATGTTCCTTTGTTTGAGGAACTCGCTGGGTGTTTTGCTTCTTGAAATAGGTCAGGCAGAAGAAGACAAGTGCCTTATGATTTCACATGTATGTGGACTGCAAGAAACAGAACCGATGAACAGACCCAGAAATCCAGAGGACAACTGTGGTTGTCAGGAGGGGGGGGGAATTGTTTTCTCTCCACTCCCACTGGCCCCACCTCAACCACCAGCCATATTGTGGCTTTACCCACTTGCTACTGTTCAGTAGCGCTCAGTAAATACATGGTCCCATTGTCCTTTTGATAAACATAGGGCCATGGTCTCACAGGGAGCATCGTCCAAGGGCGCAGAGGGCGCTCAGGTCACTACCATTGTTCACAGAATTAATTACGGGCATGACGAAGTCCTTTCAATGTAAATGCCAAGTGTGGCTGTTCTGGGAAGGGAAAGCACATTGCAAACATTTTTTCAAAACCCAGGGATGATTTGGTTCTTTGTCACGAGGGCTTTCCATGACCCACTGTGCAGTAGGGAGTAACCTGTTCCTGTTGTCTTCCCACAACCTCTCCAAGGCAGCAGTCTGCAAACACAGGGAGAGCTCTTCCTGCTCTAGGACTCACTTCTCTGCAGAGACCCGGTGCCTTTCCCTTGCCGCCTAGGGTAGGCTCCTCGTCATGGGTGGTGGAGAGGTCTTTCTTGCTGGGCAACCCAAAGCATTCCTGGATGGCCAGGAAGAGTGGGATGGCCTGCTCTTGACTGGAGGGAGCATCACCAGACTCCAGCCCCTTCGTGGTCCTGACCCAGGCAGTAAGTGTGTCCTCCACGTAGCCTGCCTCCTCCTGTTGCAACAGAAGGTCTGAGAGTCCATTTCGGTAAGGGAACCTCACGAGTTGCATTCCATTCGATAGAAAGGGGAAGAGTCGACGGCAAAATATAAAATAAATGTAAAAACTGAGAAATCACGATGACATTCAACCCTCCAAAATGTGGTAGAGTTCTGCGCCCATCAATAATTGATTAAAACGTTTGACGTTGACTCTCTCCTCCTTGTAATAATCGCTTTCATTGCTTATGCAAATGCAATTGCAAGTGTTTAATATTCTGTTTGTACCACATTCTCTTTTGCTGGAAGGGCGCTTCCGGATAAAAATTTTGGTTTTTTTGCCATTGTTTGCTTTTTATTAGCACGACTTCTCTTGCCTTGGGGTTATACAATGGAAAGCCTCATGTTCTATTTTTCTTAACTGTATTTTCACATAGGTGCATTCTACTACAGTCTGTCTATCTATTAATCTAGCTCTCTGTCTGTCCATTCTTCCATGTATCTATTTTTCTATGTATCTGTCTGTGTATCTATCATCTATCTATCCATCATCCATCATGTATCCATCCATCATATCTATGTATGTATCCATCATATCTATCTATCCATCCACTCATCCATCTATCTGTCCATCCCTCCATCCATCCATCCATCCATCCATCCATCCATCATATGTATCTATGTATGTATGTATGTATGTATGTATCCATCCAACCATCCATCCATCCATCCATCATATCTGTCTATGTATCTATCTATGTATCTATCATTTATCTATCCTCTATCTATCTGTCATCTAATTTATCTATCTATCCATCATATTTATTTATCTACCCATCCATTCATCCCTCTATCTATCTGTCCATCCATCCATCCATCATACATATCTATATATCTATCCATCATATCTATCTATCCATCCACTCATTCCTCTATCTGTCCATCCATCATACATATCTATGTATCTATGTATCTATGTATCTATGTATCTATGTATCTATGTATCTATCTATCTATCTATCTATCTATCCATCCATCCATCATATCTCTCTATGTATCTATCTATCATCTGTCTATCATATCTATGTATCTATCTATCTATCCATC
Source organism: Mustela erminea (assembly GCF_009829155.1). Classification (NCBI taxonomy): domain Eukaryota; kingdom Metazoa; phylum Chordata; class Mammalia; order Carnivora; family Mustelidae; genus Mustela; species Mustela erminea. The sequence continues at coordinate 2,126,883 of NC_045635.1, read as the reverse complement.
CATTCACCCCTCTATTTCTCCATCCATCCATCCATCATATCTGTCTATCTATCTATCTATCTATCTATCTATCTATCTATCCATCCATCCATCATATCTATCTATGTATACAACTATCTATCTATCCATTTATCTGTCAATATTTATCTACCCACCTATGTGTGTATTTATCTTTGCATGTACCTATCTATCCATCTGTCTATGTGTATCTATGTAGCCATGTATCTAACATCTACACATCCACGCATCTATCCACATATGTATGCATCCATCTATATCTATCCATCGATGTATCTACCTACCCGTTATAAATTTATAAAATCACATATACATAATTTCCATTCACACAACTATGGCATTAATTAAATCCCAACGAATAAAAATCATCTTCTACAAACTGGGTGTAGCAACAATATTTGACCCTGAGTCCAAGCTACATCCCATGGGGCTGAGCAATGACTTACCTTTGTTTGACTTTATCCTTCTCATTAGTCACCAACCTGGAAGATCAGAGAGATGCTTTGTCATGTTAAAATGCAGTGGTTCTATGTCTATGGGATGGCTGAGCTCTGAGCATATAGCCCCTGGCATCGCCCCACAGGACTCCTGGGATGACGGGGTGATGCTGGCTCATCAGAACACCCTTAATGCCAGCTTACTTTCCCAAAGGGCATATTTTATAAAAAGAGTGGGGTCCAGGGAACATGGCCTTCATAAACACCTGTTATTCAAGTGGGTCTCTGACTTTGTTACATGATTTTTTTAAGTGGCTCTTTCCTGTTATTTCTCTTTGGCAATTACAATTAGAATGAAGGAAACTTGCCTCCACCAAGAGGCTATTTTATTTATGAACTCAACAGAGGCCAAAATAACCACACTTTATTATCATCTCTATACCTGTTCTCTCCCATTTCTGGGCTTGATAATAAGTAGACCCTTCTCCAAACTACCAGTTTTGTTTATGCCCAGTATGAGAGTCTGGTGGGAAAATGTTAACCTTCCTGGCCACCCTTGTCCTGAGAAATCACTCCTGACACACTCGGCACATGCGTGGATTTGCTTTCCAGCTGGATTCCCTCATCCCCAGAAGCCAGCTTGCAGAGAAGGCCATCTTCCCCACACTGGGTTGTATCTAGGACATGCCCATCTCAAGACTTCCACCTATGGTTGGTTGATCTGTAAAAGTCCCATGGAATCATGCATTACACACAATCAACAACTGTTTAGGAGGAACTGGCACCCAAGCCAAAGGTATCATTTCATTTCAGTGGTTGTGTGTTGGTTGGCCCTAATCTTAACCCTAAACCCCAAATAAGTAAGCATCCAGTATCCACCCATACCACCAGTGTGAGAGTCCAGATACAGACACTACAACCACCGTTCACCCACTGCATACCCTGCCACACCCAAGAGCTGCCACCCTCCAGCCAACTCCACGTGTATTCCTCCTTCTGGCTTTCCAGACCCAAGGCAAAAGGGTTCTTCGGTCTCAGTGTGCCTACAGAGGAACTGATGTTTGAAATAATTACTATAAAAAGGCTCACTGTTTTAAAACAGAGGGTTGAAAAGGGAAGAAGGATTAAAGAAACTGGGCTATAATCCCAAAGAAAGGGGGAAAGTTAGAACTATATAGGAGGACTGCCTAGTTATCCTGGAAGACTTTTGACTGGAAGATAAAACTTAACTCCCTTATATATTAGTTTCACAGGGGCTAGAGTAGCAGGTGACCACAAATTGGGTGGCTGAAGAGAACAGAAATTTATCCTTCCCCAGCTCTGAAGACCAGAAGTCTGAGATCCAGGCGGGGCAGGACCACGGAGATCCAGGCGGGCAGAGCTACTGAGATCCAGGCCAGGCAAGGATGTTGAGATGCAGGCCAGGTAGGGATGTTGAGATGCAGGCTGGGCAGGGCCATAATCCCTTCCAAGGCTCCAAGGGAGGGTCCTCCCTGCCTGTTCCAGCTTCTGGGACTCCAGGTATCCCTGGGCTGGTGGCTGTGTCTCTCTCATCTCTGCATCTGTCCTCATGTGGTATCTCCTGTGTCTGTGGCTCCTCTTCTATCTCTCAGAAGGACCCCTATCATTGGATTCATGGCATCCCTGATCCAGGATGAGCTTATCCCCAAATCCATATGTTCATTGCAACTGCAAATTTTGTCCAAAACCAAAAAGTTTACATCCCAATGTTCTACATGTTAGGATCTGGACATACCTTTGTGGGGGCACAACATAAACAGCATCCACTTAAAAACTAAAATAGTCAGTCATCCTCTCTTGAAATGACCCCACATTTTTCTCCTCCCATAACTCTTCCCACTGCTGTCGCCGCCTCTCAAGATGACATCATCATACGCCTTTGTCTACCTCTGTGACAGCCAAAATCCTTGCCCTGCTGGATAACCGAACCACCATGCCCTTCTTCAGAATAAATCCATACTTTATTTACCAGAAAATCCATACAGTGTCTTGCACATAATAAGCACATAATGTTTGCCCAATTGACACGAATTTACCCAAAGCATAAGCTCTACACTTTTGTTTTTAACAAACAGAGAGCTCTTTTTCCACATCATTTCAGTCATTCTCTAGTTATGCATGCCCTTTATGTGAAACCATACAGATATATATATTTTTTCATTTCATACATCATTTGCTGAAATGCCCTTTAAAATGTAATGTAACATGGAGCTTTAGGAAGCAAAACTCTGCAGAAAATAAATTATCTTCTCTCTTTGTATCGGGACCCAAAGGTCTCACCTTATTAACGACGCCCGAGACTCTCTGAAAGCAACCTGAGCTGTGAAGACAGCTGGACTCCACCTTAAGGGCGACCCTCATTAATCAGACACAAACACCCAGGCCTGGACCACAACAGCCAGTACTAGAATTCCACCAGGAAGCTCACACACACAGGACACCAGGACAGAGCGCTTTGAAGGGGAATTAAGGCAAAGTTTACATCATATCACCACCTGATACGGTTTCCTTTCACCAAAAGCAAAGCACTCTGTGCTTGGAAAAAGTACTTGAAGAGTTACGGTCCTGCTAAGCGGTTTTAACTGATGGACCGCACAGGTCAGTGTTAATAGCATATACCCAGTGTTCAGTCCAAAAACGAATGCTTCTGGCTGGCTGGTGTGCTGCTCAAGAGTGGGTTCAAGGGACCTGGGTCTTTGCACTTTGTGGCTCTGACACCTGCAACCCTTCCCAGGTTCACCTGGATTGTCAATATTCCATCAGAGAAGAGGGCATGGAGAAGGTATATTCCTTTGCTAGGGCTGCCATAACAAAATCCCATAGACCAGGTGGCTCAAACCACAGACATTTAATTCCTCTTGGTCCTAGAGGCTGGGAGGCTGACATCTAGGCAGGGCTGCAGCTGGGGGTCTGAGATCCAGGCAGGCCTGAGTCTGGGAGTCTGAGATCCAGGCAGGGCTGAGGCTGATTCCTCCTGAGGCTTCTCTCCTTGGTGTGCAGACCCCGTGTTCTCCTTGTGTCCTCACATGGTCGACCCTCTTTGTGTGTCTATGTCTTCATCCCCTGTGCTTATAGGACCCCAGTCCTATGGGATCAGGGCCCACCCTCATGACCTCGTTTTGCCTTAATCCCCTCTTGAAGGCCCCTGCCTCCAAATACATTGCAGTCCCATTCTGAGGTCCTGGGATCTAGGGCTTCAACATGGAGGTAAACCATCTAGGATGCCATGACAAGAGTCATGCCCACTTCTAAGCACCTGAATCAAAAATGAAATGCATGACTCAACCCACTCTGTTGGCAAGATGTCTTCCTATGGGTCCATCTAGATGTCCAGATAGGGATGGAATCTTGGCTAGTATAGATTCAGGTGCCCTAACCATCTCCCCACACAAAGACAACCCAACAGACAAGGAGTATGTCTATTTGGTGGACAGGTAACCAACCATTCCAGCCCCAACTTTCTGGCAACAGACTGATAAAATTCCATTTTCCACTTGAGGTCTCCATATGGTGGAGATCGCCCCTATAACTCACCCTTTCTCTCAGTCTGCCACCTCTCCCCGTGAACACTGTTTCTGAGAAAATATCACGATTTGATGCTTGTATTTCTGTAATATGATTGTGTTTATAAACTGCCTCCAAACCAGGATACTGCTTGGGTTTGTTGTTTATTTTCCTGACTTTAATTAACTGAACAGAGAAGGGAAAATCTCAGTTATTGGCATGGTCGTGCATCAGGCGTGATCAGGGCACCAGAATGTAGGGGGCAGGGTTGCAGCCTCAGAAGTGAGTCTTGAAAAGGAACATTGGTTGAATAAGAACCATCTGTAGAATGACATTGACGCATGAACTCTGCACTCAGTGAGGACTTATTTAAGGTACACAGTATTCAAGGCCTGCCCCGGCATTAGGAACAGAAGACGTGTGCTATCCCGGGCATTGGTCTTTGACCGCCTCTCAGTCTGGATTCTTGATAGGCCGGCACACCTGTAAACAAATCAGCGCCGCAAAAATGAGATAAGTGTCCCCACAAAAGTGTGTGCCAAATAGATAAGATGGAGCAAAAGAGATTCTCTTCCAGTCTCCGACTCTGTGCGGGCAGAGAGCCCAAGAGATACTTATCGTTAAAGAGCCCAGGTGGTTTCAACGAATGGACAAACGCTGTTCTCTTCCATAGGTAACTGTGATCTGGGGATGAATGCGGCCACCAAATGAGGAATCCAAGAGAGTGCAGAGTCCAAAGTCCAGGTGACATGCTGATATCCCATTGTTCTTCAAAACCACTGTGCAATCTGAGCTCCCCTAATGCCCTTGGGAGGGTAGGGAGGGATGTGATTGCAGAAGCTGGAGAGCCTCACTGGCTGCCTGGAGAACGGGATTTTCCCAGCCCCCGGCGTGCAGACTGCCAAGCCTGATCTCCACCAGCTTCTTCCACTGTGAAATTCGACACGCTGAGAGCCTGGGGAAGGGAAAGGAAGACCTCTAAGTGTTGTGTCATCTTGCATTCATTTAACTGAGGGCTACCAGGCGGACGGAGCTTCTTCTCCACCTTGAGGTTCTGTCTCCCTGACCCAGAACCACAAGGAAGTGTTGGCGCTTTTCCCCAAGACCTGACTAGCTACAGTTGCCCTACCCTTTATCAAAACAGGGGCAGGAAGCATCCCTACCACACGGCTTCACACAGCTGCTCCTTTCAATGAGACGGCCATGGAGAAACAGAGCGGGGTGCTTCCACACAACAGAACATGACTTTGTGTTAGGAAGGACATCCTGACACCCGCCGCAGTGGGGGAGGACCTTGCAGAGACAATACCGAGTGACATAAGCCAGTCACAAAAGGACAAATCCTATAGGATTCCCCACATTGGAGGTCCCTCAGAAGAGTCACATTCACGGCGACAGAAAGACGGTGGTACCAGGAGCTGGGGGGAGGATGATGAGAAATTAGCATCCCATGAGGACAGAGTTTAGGTTTTAGATGATGAGAAACTTAGGGAGATGGGTAGTGGGGATGGTTTTACAACAATGTGAATGTATTTAGCATTACTGAGCTCTCCACTGAAAAAGAGTCATGATGGTCAATTTTACATGATGTCTATTTTATCACATTTAAAAATTAAGAGCAAAGTTGTGATCATTTAGAATCATGGATGAAAGTGCCTCTTTGGACAGAAAGATTCTAGACGCATTTCATGTGCCCCTCACTCTGCTTACTCATGGACGCTAGGCGCTCCGCCTACTCTTGTTGGGCTTGTCTGGCCTCCGGGATGTTCGCTATTTAAATTAGAAGGTCGTTTTTGAATTCGGGTTGCAGGGACATGATTTCCTCTTTCATGTAACACCCTGACTGTGCTTCTCTGCTCCCTTTTTGCCACCCCTCAGGAGCAAGGCTGGATTATCCAATGACACACCCACCAGCGGCTGGTGTGGGGCTACACTTTCACACAAGAGACTCCTGAGATTATCAGAAGGAATCCTTCGGTCAGGAACCCATGCCCACATGTCCCACTGCACACAAAACTTTTCCCTAACCAGAACAAGAGCCGTCCCCACAGCAGGTGAATTCAACTCTACCCCTTCACTCAACCATATCCGCTCTTCAGAGCCACGTTCCACAGATAATATCTCCCATGAAAGAATCACTGGCTTCATGGTTAGAAGGAAAAATATTTTGCGTACTGCCTTGAATATTTTTTTTTTTTACGTGGTTCTCGTGAAAATAACCTCATGGAAATGCAGCATTCCAAATGAGTTTCTCTTGGGAATGGTATTTTCTTGGCATTTTCTCAGCGATGTATACCCATCCCGCAAGCCCTGTTTGCATGTCTTTGCAGTGTATGTGCATACCAAATGCTACCAGCTAAGCAAACACTTAGGAATTGACCTCCTAGGATCTTGTTCACTGGGCCCACATGGATCTGACTTTAATAACCTCACTGCATGTAGATGGTCAAATACCTGGAAAATAAGGATTTATGGGATTTCAGTGTTTAATTCTACCAATGCTGCTCTGCCTCATCGTGCTAAACAAAATCTTTTTAAAAATATTTAAAAGTGCATCAGCAGGTTGGCAAGTCAGTGGGGAATTTTCAGATTCCAAAAGTCCGACATGAAGGTAAGAAGAAGTCAGAAAGATGTGCTGGGTACTTGGTACTAGACAGAAACTGAGATATCATTTTCATAGACCCATGAAGTCAGATATGCACCCATCCCACATACAAAATGTCCCCTCCAAAAGAAGCCAACACAAACGTGGGAAATAATAAATGCTTATTGTTTCAAGCCACTCATTGTTGGAAGCAACCATTGGGTAGCATGCAATGATTGCTGCCATTTTGTACCTTAGGTCAATGAATGCATGTTAAGGTTTACCCACAATTTTTATAGGCTACTCAAGCATGCAGGTAAACCTTATTATTGGCAGCCTCCACACATGAAAATTCGCCTACAAACTAAAATGTATCTGGGACCCCCAAACCAACATTTCTGGCCCTTTCAAGGTCGTAGAAGACTGAAGTGGCATTCTGTACTCCTGGGCACAAGGAGGCTGCCATGTGCCATATGGAGGAAACCCATGTGTTAGAGAAACTTCATTCAAATATTAATTCTAGTCTCCATGGCTCTGAGTTCAATGTGGGTGAATCAACAATAAAATTTAAAGAAAATGTCTTCAGACATACATGCACAGAAAACAAAATTATGTGTGGATCACTTGATAAAATGTGACCAGAGGTTGCAGGAACCCAATTCCATATTTCCTGAGGAACAATGGTTTAGTGTTGGCTAATTTAATGTTTGCAGCAAGTACAACAACAACCGTGCGTGATGAGAATGACTTACCTGGTTTTCTCCCAGTTACACGGTGGGATGATATATACCTTAAATTATATAAATATAGTCAACTTTAGATAGATAAGTTCATCAAGTACATGAAGGAAGCACGCTTATATTTATCTTAAAATTCGCACTATAGTGTATTGAATATTTTTTGCATGATTCTTGTGAAAATAATTATTAGCCATATTATTTTTGGCTATTTTTATGGCTAATCACCTGTATTTATGGCTAATAAGCCATGAATAAAGCAGATTGCAAATAAATAATCAAATTCAGAGAGGGCCAAAAGAGAGACAAAAAGAGGAAGGCACGACAAACACAAATACAACCATTAACTGTGGACATAAATCCAGATGACACTCAGCCTCTGTTTGGGGGAGTGAACTATGTTACAAACTTCAACAAGCCACCTGGCAAAATTGTATCAAAAGTGCAGAGAAAGGTCACCTGGGTGGCTCAGTGGGTTAAAGCCTCTGCCTTCGGCTCGGGTCATGATCCCAGGGTCCTGGGATCGAGCCCCACATTGGGCTCTCTGCTCAGCAGGGAGCCTGCTTCCTCCTCTCTCTCTCTGCCTGCTTGTGCTCTCTGTCTGTCAAATAAATAAATAAAATCTTAAAAAAAAAATCACGTAAAAAATGGCTTTAAAAAAAAAAAAAAAGTGCAGAGAACATTTTCCCTGCCATTCCAGATCTAAATGGTTGCTTGTGCACTCAGGGAAAACAGTGACACCAGGATGTCCCTTGCATCATTATCTATAATGGGAGAACCACAAAAATCCAGAAAACAGCACTGACTGTCCGTTAGCAAAGATCAGATTTTGAAAAAAAAAAAATACACCAAAACACACACACACACACACACACACACAATCCTTTCCTGGCCAAGAGGAGACACTAAGTTAATACCAGCTAGCTGGCTGGATACATTATTTTGATATTTGCAGCTGTGTCACGGGACACACCTTGGTCTGGGCATATGCACATGAATGAAGCCCATTTCCACACTGTTCTTGGTTTCTGATCCATCTAGACATTCTGTAGAGATGTACAGAGCCATCTTATGTCCACAAACCATTCTGTACCATCACAACACCCTTAACACTTTGTCTCATGATAGAAGCAGTATTTGCAGCTACCAACTGTCACCTTCAATCTCTCACCTCTATCAGTGATGTCTCTGCACCTGTCCCCCACTTACCACGGTTCTTGGAGAATGCCAGCCTCTCTCCAAGGACGTGCAAGACACATACACACATACAGAATCTGACCTGTGCCTCAACTCCCAGCACACCCACCTGTCTCATGCACAACCAAACTGGTCTTCCTGCCACGTCCCTCTCCAAATCCTTCTCTCCTTAATCAGTCCCCACATATGGAACTCTGTTCCCTAGGGCACTGCCTACCCATCCTTCAGAAGTGCCTTTAACTACAATCTTTTGGGGCAGCTGGTACTGACAGCCTTGATCACCTCACTTGGTCCATACTGAGTCTCATCATTGGTCACAACTGTCATTGACCATGTGACCATGTGTCTAGTCATCTACCCATGTCTCTGTCCCTATAGCCAGCAAGCAATACGAGAGCAGGGATCACGTGCCTTTTCTTGATGCTGGTGTCCCACGGTCTTGCAGAGCACTGAGTACACAATATATGCTAAATGAATGTGGCAATTCCTTGATAATATCTGTGAATGAACACGCCTAGGACTGGACTGAGGGACGCAGAGCAGGCATTTCCTCCAAACCCTCTCAGATGCAGTTCACTGAGAAACCACCAGATGCAGGGTGTCTGTGGGTCTCTGTTCCACCGTCATGAGGTGCTCACACTCTTAGCACACCCAGAGCCCCTAGTTCGGTGCTCCCACCATCCCATGTGAGATGGGGAGCTGATGGCTTCCCAGCCTGTATTACAGAAGCACGTATCCTACGAGGAATGACCAGCAAGACATTTATGGCACTGATATTCTTCAGAAAGCTCCCGGTGCAAGCCGTGAGAAAAGCCAGATGAATCCACACAAGAACCCTCATTTAGAAATATATTTCCCGGTCCCCATCATAATCCAAACATTCCAAGCTCAACATTAAGAAACATTCTGCTGCAGAAATAACAGATGTTGGTGAGGATGCAGAGAAAGGGGAACCCTCCTACACTGTTGATGGGAATGCAAGCTGGTGCAGCCCCTCTGGAAACAGCATGGAGGTTCCTCAAAATGTTGCAAATAGAACTACCCTATGACCCAGCAATTGCACTATTGGGTATTTACCCTAAAGATACAAACGTAGTGATCCTAAGGGACATGTGCACCTGAATGTTCATAGCAGCAATGTCCACAATAGCCAAACTATGGAAAGAACCTAGATGTCCATTCACAGATGAATGGATAAAGAAGAGGTGGTTCATATACACAATGGAATACTATGCAGCCATCAAAAGAAATGAAGTCTTGTCATTTGCAATGACATGGATGGAACTAGAAGGCATTATGCTGAGGGAAATAAGTCAATTGGAGAAAGACAATTATCATATGATTTCTCTGATATGAGGAAGTAGGGATACAATGTAGGGGGCTTGGGGGGTAGGGAAGGAAAAAAATGAAACATGATGGGATCGGGAGGGACACAAACCATAAGAGACTCTTCATCTCTGGCAACAAACTGAGGGCTGCTGGAGAGAAGGTTGAGGGGGATGGGGTGTCAGGGTGATGGACACTGGGGAGGGTACGTGCTGTGGTGAGTGCTGTAAAGTATAAGACTGATGACTCACAAACCGATACTCCTGAAACAAATAATGCATTCTATGTTAAATAAGTCAGTAAGTAAATAAATAAATAAATGAAATATTCTCTTGCGAGGCCAACAGTAGAACCACTCCACTCCACAACTCAAGCCCATACAGCACGTGGCTTGGTTTCCTCTTTAAGGACCCTGCGTTTTCCCCCAAGAATGTCTGAAAAGCAACAACGATTTCCAAAGGAGATGTTACGCGGAGACAAAACCTGACACAGTTCAGAGCTGTACCGAAATGCATTGAGAAATCTTGGAAAGAGTCTTCCTTGGCTTCTTGTCATATTATTTATTATTTTTTTAAAGATTTTACTTATTTATGTGAGGGAGAGAGAGAGAGATCGTGAGTGCAGGGGGAGGGGCACAGGGAGACGAAGAAACAGGCTCCCCGCTGAGCAAGGACACGGATGAGGGACTCCATCCCAGGACCTCGGGATCATGGCCTGAGCTGAAGGCAGATGCTTCACCGATGGAGCCCCCCAGGTGTCCAGCTTCTTGTTATTTTAACAACAAGTTCCCAGAAAACGCTTACAATGAGTTCGCACAAAACTAGGTACTGTGATTTTTTTTTTTTTTTCTTTTAAGAATGCTGACACCCACTGTGTTCCCAGCCTCCAACTCATGACTTTTCTACCATGCACACACACCAAAGAGTTGCCATCTGGGAATTTATCAGGAAATAAGGTAGCATTAAGCCATGAAGAGCTCTTCAATATACAAAAATCTGTAAGTTGGAATAAACAATAAAATAAAATAAAATGAAAAAAAAAATTAAAAATAATAGTAATGCCAGTTTGGGGGAAAAAAAAAGTATTTTACTTTCAAAAACATTATGTCAACTATACTTCACTTAAAAAGGATGGGTAGGGGTGTCTGGGTGGCTCAGTGGGTTAAAGCCTCTGCTTTCTGGTTCAGGTCATGGTCTCAGGGTCCTGGGATTGAGCCCCGCATCGGGCTCTCTGTTCAGCAGGGAGCCTGCCTACACCCCCTCTCTCTGCCTGCCTCTCTGCCTACTTGTGATCTCTGTCTGTCAAATAAACAAATAAAATCTTTAAATTAAAAAAAAAAAAAGGATGAGGAGACTTTTACTTTCTGTATATTGAAAGAAACATGTGTATCCTGCATCTTTCCATCCCTGATTCATGCACAACCTCAATCCCAAAACTCACGACATTTTTTTTTTTAAACTATGGAAGTTGGGAGATCTATTCATTCCCTTGTTATGGACTGAATGTGTATCCCCCCCGCCAACTCCCTGTAAATTCATATGTAGAAGCCCTAAATCCCAACTGGATGGTATGAGAAGGTAGTATCTTCTGGAGTTGATTAAGGTTCCATCAGGTCATGCCATGGGGTCCCCATGATGGGACTCATGTCATTTTAAGAGGAGTAGAAGACCCCAGAGCTCTTTTTCTCCATCTCATGAGGACACAGGACAAAGAGGGTGTCTACAAGCCAAGGAGAGAGGCCTCAGGAAGAACCAGCCTTGGCCCTGCTTGGATCTCAGACTCCCAGCCTCAGCCCCGCCTGGATCTTGGACTCCCAGCTACCAGGGCAGTAAGAGATAAATGCTAGTTGTTGAAGTCACCCTGTCTGTGGGGTTCTGTTATGGATGCCTGAGCCAACTAAGATGTGGTGTACAGCCCCGATGGTGCTCTCTGAGAAATATCTTCATTCCTCCGTTGCTCGTGTGGGTCACAGGAAGTGACCTCTCCCCTCTCTGGTCTCCTTCAGTCCTATGTCAATAGTGTCTGAGCCACAACAGCCACGGACCCTGAGGACACAGACAGCGACAATGCAAACACATCAAGCTGGACCCCTTTTGGTCTCCAGTCTTGGATTATAGCCTTCCGTCTCCTTGTCTCCCGATGTGTATAGAAAATACATGAAAAATTAAAACCTGCATTCCTGTGTGAGCCACGGGAAGGCAAATGTCTCTGCGACGTGCCGCCAAGAGCGTAACTTAATTAAACAGCGATATACACCCATAAGCGCATGTGTGTTTCATTGCAAAATGGGACAAAGCACTTCTGGTGTGATTGCAAGCCAATGATCACGTTAATTTTTGAAACAAAGCTCTTTCACATCACTAGAAGGGCTATGGCTTTCTGCAGATTTAAAAGGAGAACCTGCATTTCACTTTTACCATAAAAAGTTCTGGCCCTTAAAAATAGTGAAGAGGGTGCTCCTGACTGACTCAGTCAGTGGAACATGCAAATCTTCATCTTGGGCTTGTGAGTTCAAACTCCAAATAGCATTTAGAGATTACTTGAAATTAAAATCTTTTAAAAAAAATAGTTAAGAGTATGTTCAAAATACAAATTTTATAGTAATACAGAAGCAGAAAAAGAATAGAAAATCCTTGGGACCTGTTATATTAAATGATGAAGGAAGCTTGCAGCATTTTGCAAAATGTGGGGGGTTATCTTGCATTCCGCAGGAAAATATGGTACTGACCAGTTTCAGCTTTTAAAACTAATAAAATCTTCTAGTGACTTAATTATGTGGCTTAGGTTTACTAGCTCAGCAACAGCCTTAGGTTTACTAGCTCATATAACATGGTTACAATTAGTTAATATAATAAATACAGATGGTCAAAACATAGTTCTACAAAACACAAAGTTGCATATATATACACATAAAATACAATATACGATATAGTAATATAATGAAGAGACTTAAAGAAATATCCCAAACTTTACAGGAAGGCATAGAGCTTCACCTGCAGATACATAAACTGAATTTAAAGAAGGCCGTGCAGTTCAAAGCTGTTTATAGGTAGATGCAAAAATTTCCCAAATTGAGGGCATGAGCATACCTATGCAGAGCTTTTATTTATTTCATTTACTTATTTGTAAATTACTTACTTATATAGTTTATTTCCTTATAAATAAGTTCATTTACTTATTTAATTTTGAGGTGAAGTACACATACCATCAGATTTATCATCTTAACCACGTTTAAGCGCACAGCTCAGTGGCACGGAACACAGTCACGCTGTCGTGACCATCCCCACCATCCGTCTCCAGAAATTTCCATCTTCCCCATGTGAAAGTCTGTCCCCATCAAACCCTAACTTGACATCTCCCTCCCCCAACCCCTGGCCCCACCAGCTCTCAGCCTGTCTGTGGATGGGACTCCTCTGGGGACCTCATAGACATGGAATCACACAGGATTTGTCCTTTGGTGACCCAGCACCATGTCCTTGAGGTCCATCCATATCATAGCAGGTGCACAACACCTTAAGGCTGAGTCATTTCCCACTGTGTGCATGGACCACTTTCTGTCTATCTGTCCATCCATCCATGGATATTTGGCTTGCTTCCACCATCAGTCATCGTGAGGGATGCTGCTATGAGCATGGGTTTCCATGTCTTTGGGATTCTGCTTTGAATTCGGGGGGTAGTTGCTCAGACATGGGGTTGTTGTATCTCACGGTACTTGTGCAATTAATGTTTTGACAAAACACCCTGTATCCCACAACAACTGCACTGTTTCCCACCAGCAACGTTAAGGGATCCCATCTTTACCCCTCCTCCCCCATAGTCACCGTTTTCTGTTTTTTTTTTTTTTTAATTTTTTATTTTTTATAAACATATAATATATTTTTATCCCCCGGGGTACAGGTCTGTGAATCACCAGGTTTACACACTTCACAGCACTCACCAAAGCACATACCCTCCCCAATGTCCATAATCCCACCCCCTTCTCCCAACCCCCTCCCCCCAGCAACCCTCAGTTTGTTTTGTGAGATTAAGAGTCACTTATGGTTTGTCTCCCTCCCGATCCCATCTTGTTTCATTGATTCTTCTTCTACCCACTTAAGCCCCCATGTTGCATCACCACTTCCTCATATCAGGGAGATCATATGACAGTTGTCTTTCTCTGCTTGACTTATTTCGCTAAGCATGATACGCTCTAGTTCCATCCATGTTGTCGCAAATGGCAAGATTTCATGTCTTTTGATGGCTGCATAGTAGCCAATAGCCAAACTATGGAAAGAAGCTAGATGTCCATCAACAGATGAATGGATAAAGAAGATGTGGTTCATATACACAATGGAATACTATGCATCATTTTCTGGTTTTTTGATGGCATCCATTCTAATGGGTGTGAAGGGATAAAGCTTGTATTTCCTTGTTTCAGACATAAACAGCCTATGGTAAATTCCACTGTTCTTATAACGGCTGTGGATCAAAGAACAGACGTCCAGGCATCCCCAGGGATAGACAAAGCTCGTCCTGTCCAGCTTTAAATCAGCTTTATCTCCCACAGTGGGTCCCATAACCATTCAAAATCGGAAAGACTGATCAAGTACAGAGCTCATGGAAATGATTTTCCATTCTCTCCCAACCCCAAACGATGTTTGAAAGACCTCTAGCAAGAGCAGGTGGAAATTCAAACCTCATTGTGTGTTGCATGTGCTCTGTCATCCATGCATCCTAAAATGAGGGTATCAACGGTTGGCTCCCTAGGAGCCTAACAACCATGTGAGTGCACCCACACTTTGTGCTCCTGTAAAGTACATCTTCGTTCAACATGATGAGTAAAGAGTTGCCTGCATTTTACCGATGGGCAAGAACTAGTTCAGACCCCTTCTAGAGCTGAAGCAACAATTGATTGCCTTCCAAGGATGCCTGGGGGGTCTCAGTTGCTGAAGCGTCTACCTTCAGCTCAGGTCATGATCTCAGGGTCCTGAGATTGAGACCCACATCAGGCTCCCTGCTCAGCGGGGACCCTGCTTCTCCCTCTGCTTGTTGCTCGCCTGTCTTGTTCTCTCTTCTTCTTCTCTCTCTCTCCCTGTGTCAAATAGATGAATAAAATCTAAAAAACCAGACACAATTGATCACAAACCTGAAGCTCTAGCTAATCCATCCCCCAAACCAGTACTAAGAAGGAAACAGTTCCTATGGACTTACCCCTAAAATGGCATGTGTCCTCCATTTCCAGCTGTGCTAGAAACTGCCACTTGTTTGTTCAGTTCCTCGGACTGAGAGCGTAAGTTCCCCAAGGCTGCTGTAGTAAGGGACCCCAAGCAAGACGTCGTAGACAAGTGTGTGAGTTTCCTAGGGCAGCCATAAGAAATGACCACAATCCGGGACTGGGGGCTCAAAAAAATCACACAGGTGTCCTCCACCAGCTCTGGAGACCAGAAGTCTGAGATCCAGGCCGCTGAGATCCAGGAGGGTCAGGGCCGCTGAGATCCAGGCAGGGCAGGGCTACTGCGATCCAGGTGGGGCAGGGCTATGCTCCCTCCTGACGCTTCAGGGGAGGGTCCTTCCTGCCTCTTCCAGCTGCTGGGACTCCAGGTGTCCCTGGGCTGGTGGCTGTGTCCCTCCCACCTCTGCCTCCATCTTCACTGGCTTGTGTCTGTGTCTCCTCTTCTGTCTCTTGTGGGGACACTTGTCACTGGGAAAGAACATACCCTAAGTCCAGAATGGACTCATCTCACGATCCTCAATTAATCCATCTGCAAAGAGCTTATTTCCAAATAAGTGCACATTCCAGGATTCCAGATGGCATGTCTTTTGGAGGGACTCCTCTTCAAGTCAGAGTTTCGGGGGATTCCGAATGCACTGAAGCTGACCTCACTGCATAAGCCATGTCATAAGAGGTAAACTGACCGTGTTCCCCACCTGACACCAGTATTTTGGGGAGAAGGGCAAACGAACCTCAGCACCCAGAAGCAGTCTGCTGAACCCACCCTGTGAAGGGGTTCCTCCCGAGAACTAGGTTCCATCCTTTACTTCTGAGAAAACCATTTTGCATTTTTTTTTTCAGATTTTATTTATTTATTTCAGGGAGAAAGAGCACAAGCAGGACAGAGGAGCAGAGGGAGAGGGAGAAACAGGCTCTGCACTGAGCAGAGAACCCAACCCAGGAATCAAACCCAGGACCCTGAGATCATGACTTGAGCCAAAGGCAGATGCTTAACCCATTATGACACCTAGGCGTCCCCATTCTGCATTTTTAAATAGTCCAATTTAATTTTAATTAAATTTTAAATTTTTAAATTTCCTAGAGCAATACCTCCACACACAATAGCAGCTCTCACTTGGGGAGTCTGGACGCGGCAGGATGCTGGTGAGGACAGAAAGCATTACTGGTAAGTGCGGTTCTCATTCAGACACCTTCTCAAGCTACGAGCAGATGACGCTGTTCAGCTGCTCCTTTCTTTTCGCGTGCCATCAGACCGCGAACATCAGCTCCGTGACAGCTTCCTTTCCCTTGGCACTTCAATAAAGCAACAGCTGCACAGACTGGGGATGTCATTGCTCCCAAAGAGCCCCTGATGCTGTGTAAAATGCACCAATGAAACAGCGTCGAGAGCATTGCCGTCCACGTCTCCACTAACTAATGTTTCATTCTGACTGGCAGCGAAACCCCTACTAAGCTCCACAGAGCCTCATTTAAAGACCTCAGGAGGTCTCTATAATCAGCAGCTCCTGCACAAAGAAGACCAAATCCATGATTTTAAAAAAAAGGGGGGGGGGGGAGCAGGGAGAAGAAGAAATTTAAAGAATAGCAGAGCATTCAGAATTAAAGACAACACTCAGGGTATGCTTCTAGACCTCACAAATTCTTTCATTATTCATCGCGGGACCTGTGCTGGGAATGGGACCAGTGACCTAGCCAGCCAGCGTGTCTCATCTGGGCTTCTACAAAGGCATGTTTCAATATTGCTCCGTGCACATGTAGGACCCGATTTTCCCGTCATTCCCAGCCTTCAAATTACCCTGTCAGTGTAATTTAAACAACAGAGATGTACACTCCTCTGCCGTCATGGAAATTGCTTGAAATCGTCATTGCCCTCTTGATGATCCTACTCGTGTTCTGTTATCTCAAAAGAGAGGGGATGGGGAGGAAGAGAAAGCTTTAAAAGGGCAGCATCATCTCCCATATGCAACCCCACGTATTAGGTTGAGAAGCCGTAAAAGCCGTCAGCGTGAGTAGCATCACACCATGTATTCTCAGGGGTTATTTTAACACTGAGTTTGGTTTTCCCCAGGGGGGACTTGAATTAGCACCTTCAGGTTTCCATTTTCTTCTTCTTGTTGTACTATCTTCCCAAGCTATTTGGTGCCAGGTAGAGGTAGGTAAGTAGATAATAGGTAGATGGATGGATGGATGGATGGATGGATGGGTGGATGATAGAAAGATAAATGATAAATAGATAGATAGATAGATAGATAAACAGATGGGTGAATGGATAGGTAGATGGAAGATACTTAGGTAATAGAGAGAGAGAGAGATGCTAGATAGATAGATAGATGAACAGATGGAGGAATGGGTGGGTGGATGGATGGATGGATGGATGGATAGGTAGATGATAGATACACAGATAGACAGATAGATATACAGATGGAGATAGATCCTAAGATAGGTGATAGGTATATAGATTATAGATAGATGATAGATAGATAGATAGATAGATAGATGGTGGAACAGATGGATGTGTTGATGGATGGATGGATGGATGGACACTTCGATGATAGATAGACATACAGATGGAGATATACATAATAAATAGATACATATAAATCAACAATATACAGATAGGCAGACAGATAGATGATAGATACATACATAGATAGATAGATAAAATAATAATAAAGATACATCTTCAATACCATGGATCAGGAGCCTTCTCTGAACATCCTAATACGACGCTGTCTCAGTTTCTGAGGAATCATATTCCAGATGCACCTGAGCACTTCTGGTCCTCTATGAATAATCAAACACACCCTAAAAGACTTTAAACCTAGGAACATGCTCCCTCTTGCACTCACACGTGGTGATGGGTGCAAGCACTTCCATGACTAGAGAGGCACTCAACCGTCCTTGGGAGTTCCTTTTTCCCACCAAAAGACATGCACAAAAGAGTTTGTGGAATCATTGGTCCTTGTAGCCAAGAACTAGAAATAACCAAATGTTCCTCCACCAGAAATGGAGAAGTGTAGTGTGATATTTTCATACACAGAAATATTTCACAGCCATGAGAAGGTAAGAGCTATGGGGTGAATCCAGCATTACTGGGAAGAAAACAAGGGTATATCTCACGAGGATACACTGAGACAGAATCAACAGTACATTCCTTATGGTCTGATTTATGTGAAGGTTCAGAATGAGCAAGACTAATCCATGGCTGTAGAGGCTGGAATAGTCACTACTTGGGGGGCGAGGTATTTTGCATGGCACTGGACACGAGAGGGATTTACGCCTTTCCATAAATGTGCTATATCTTAATCCGGGTGATTTTTACAGTACGTATGAAACTTCATCGACATGCACACTTAATACTTGTGTATATGACTGTATATGGTGTGACTCAATAAATAAGTCTAAAAAAATTTTTTTAGAGTCGGCTCCATGTCCAGTGTAGGGCTTGAACTACAACCCCGAAATTGAAAGTCAAGCTCTACTAAGACAGCCAGGTACCCCGCAGTACAGTTTTTAAAAGGAAAAAGAGATGGAAAATAATAATTGTTTCAAATTCTAAAAGACAGATGAGGATGAAAAGTGTGGACTTCATAAAGTACACACTGTTGGGTTTTTGTGCTGCGACCCAGCAGAATTCCAGAATCATTTCATAGTTTCTGAGCACTCTGGAATCATTCTGGATTCTAGAAGAAGCAAGATGTTCTGAGCTATTCTGCTTCATGATACATTTACTAGAGCATTTACTACATTTTATTAGTAAATATAGAGATCACTAGTGAATATAGAAACACATTCACTAATTATTTAAGTCTGTCGTACAGTAATGGTTAATTTTATGTCTCACTTTGGCTAGGTCGTGCAGTGCCCAAATAATTGGTCATGCATTACTCTGGGAGTTTCTGTGAGAGTGTTTTTGCATGAGATTAACATTTATGTTGGTGGACTAAGTAGATCTCCCCACCTTAACGTGGGTGGGCCTCATCTAATCAGTTGAAGGACTCACGCTGACTCATCAGTTCCCTCCCAAGACGCTTTTCGCAAGTTTAACCAGAGAAACTGAATCAAAAGGCTCCTGGAACAGCTTGAGAAGATATCCCGACCCCACACTTGGATCTGTTGACCGCAAGGTGGGCAGGGCTAGGTCCTCTGGAAAGCCAGTTACACGCTACATGCAGATCCAAAGCACACGAGGTCAGTATTGCCCTTCCCTGTGGGGAGACTTAGGAGGAGCTGGACAGGATGTTCAGAGCTAGAACTAGAATACAACTATTTATTTTCCTAATTATATGTTGTTCTGCAAGCCCCATGTGCGTGAATGATTCATGCACTGACAACAACATCTACGGGATGCTTGTGTGTGGTGTCACACTATCCTGTGTATCTGGGGACAGAACATTCTGAAATGGACTTGCTCACGGCGCACATAAACCCGAGCGTGTTGAGCACCACAACAAACAACATTCCTTTCACAGAGGGCGAGGCTCAAATTTCTTACAGTTCTCTGAAGAAAAGGGCAGGGAGATAGTATGCAGAAAAACTAATTCTACAAAATTAACCCTGTGTGGATGAAACCCCACTCCATTTCCTGAAGCGGGTGGGGTCCCTTCTCTCCTATGCATACACCCAAATTTAAAAAAAAAAAAAAAAAAAAAAAAAAAGTCCATCTGGATCCTTGTATTGGGAACTGGTAGCTTTTGTGCTAATTATGCATGGTGACGTGTCTGCCAAGCGAGGTAGTCCTGTGTGGGGGAGTCCCGGGGGTGTTGTGGTCACGTGCAAACCCCAGCTGCCAAGAGAGCAGCTGATTAAGGGTTTTATTTGTTTTCTTGTTGTCTTATGACTTATTTCTTCATGAAAACCCTCATTGTTTCCTCGGACAAACAGGAGAACGACTCCAGTGTTTGAGATGAGATGATGAGATGATGAACGTGAGCATTCATCAGGTCCAAAGCACAAACCAAGCCATGTTCTTCTGATCCACAATAGCCAGATGATGCCTCAGGCAAACGGAATTGAAAGTTGTCTGCACAGGCAGGTCCTAGAGCTGCGGGGGCTACACTTGGGGTCTGGGACTTAGCACGAAGCAGGAAAGCAGCTCCCCTCATGCTCATCATCACCATCACCACTAAAACCACCATCATCACCACCACCATCACCACCACCACCATCATCACCACCACCATCACCACCATCATCACCACCACCATCACCATCATCATCACCACCACCATCACCATCATCACCACCACCATCACCATCATCATCATCACCACCATCATCATCACCACCATCATTACCACCACCATCACCATTACCACCACCACCATTATCACCACCACCATCACCATCATCACCACCACCATCACCACCACCACCATCATCACCACCACCATCACCACCATCATCACCACCACCATCACCATCATCATCATCACCACCATCATCATCACCACCACCATCATCACCACCACCATCACCATTACCACCACCACCATTATCACCACCACCATCACCATCATCACCACCACCATCATCACCACCAGCAGCACAGTGAACATCGTGCAGATGTTTCCACACAATTTACCAACCAGCATGTAATGGGTCTAAAATCAGTTGGTTCGGGATGAGTCTCTCACAGAAGAGGACTTCAAGGCAGATGATGATTTGACAAAAACATTTCCTTTTCCCAAAATAAGGTCCTTTGACATATCACTGAGAATATGACTTTTTGGGGTTTTGGGCTTTGGTTTATTGGTGTTTTTAGCTTTGTGGGGTTTTTTTTGGTTTTGGTTTTGGTTTGGTGCCTTAGTGCCTTTCCAGAGTGAAGAATGCATGTGATAAAAGGGTTTTTGTATTTTCTGACTCATTAGCTTTAATCAACTAGCTTACTCTGAGAAACCTGCGAGTAATGTTGGGAAAGCCCGTGTTGAAGCCTCATTCTCTGGCATGACTTGAGGATTCTGGGACAATTCTGTGGCTATCTTCAATAACAGAGACTCAATACATTTTCATTTCTATGGAATCTGGGTGCCTCTTCTTACCTAGGGTGGTCCTATAACCTCTCCATGACACTCATCTGACTTTGTAGGGTCTCCTCCAAGACAGAAATCTGGGTAACCATGACTCATGGGTTTAGAACCAAGATCAGAAGAGTCCAACAGGGCAAAGTGACCTGATTATTTATTCCTGCATGAGATGCTGTTCCAAATACTCACCAGCAGGTGTAGGTACTATCCTAAAAGAAGGATGCTTTTTGTACCGTGTCCCAGGCCAAGTCATGTCTACTATGCCCCATGAGGATGTCAGAGATCCCAGAGCAAGAGGTCAGCTCTTCCAGAAGCTTCTCCACCCCTACCCAACTCTCCACCCTCATCACATTCCCAAGCTTTGTTGTGAAAAAAGAAATAATCTAGGAAATCCCCCATAAGATAAGCATAGGTATCAATAAATGCAAACTCCTGCACCAGTTAGAGCTCAAAACAAGCATGGAGGGAAAAAGACAACTGTTCCGGAACATAAGGACATGTGTGCCTGGAACTACTCACAAAACCTTTCCTCTGTCCTGCACAGACACAGGGGACTGACATGTTCTTCCGGCTGATCCTGGGGCACCTACCCTCAGCCACCATCTGAAATCGAATTCCAGGGCCCATGAAATGCATGGTCCCATATGCCAAGTTTAAAAGTTTAACTCCTTTGAACATATGAGAAGTATAAGTAGCTAACTAAGGACACACACACACACACACACACACACTTCTTTGTGGAAGAAAGCACAACACTTTGGCAAAGCTTCCTGTGTGCATGGAAAATACAGACCTGGACACAAAGGGACAAATCCTATAGGATTCCAAGCCTCATGGGTCCCTAGAGAGGTCACATGTACGGAAACAGTAGATAGGATCAGGATGGGAGTTAGCGTTTGATGGGGACAGAGCTTCCATTTGGGGACATGGAAACTTCTGGGGGTGACAATGGGGATTGTTTTGCACAATAGTGTGAAAGCTTGCAAGATCACTGAACCGTGACCTTAGAAATAGCAAACACGGTCAACATGGCATCTTACTACAATGGAAACACACAGAGGGTTAGACTGAGCCCTGATTTGCAGATGGCCACGGGGAGGCTCCGTCTCTGCACCCCAGCACCCTGACCCGTCTCCCCCACGACTGTGTGCACAGCACATGCCCCTCCCCAGAATACTTGGCTGTTTGTCTTGTCCTCTGACGCTCTTCTAGTTAGTAGAACTAATTTGGAGCTTCCCTTATGGTTAACCGTTCTGCAGCCAGAGCTCACAGGTCCTGTTCCTGGGTGACTGGACAAACAGGGTCCATCTGAAACTGTGCTGCGAGCCCCTTGGTGGAAACGACCAGTCTGAGGTCACAGGAGCTGGTTTTCGGCAGCCCCAACCCCGGGGCGAAACCCCAGGACCCAGAAGGCTGCTAATGCCTCACAGGCAGGTCCGATAATTAACCCTCCACGGAGGGGAGCTCTCCTGGGGCAGGGACACTCCCTCACTGCCAAGGAGGAAGAAACAGGTGTGATGTTCCTTCATAGTCCCTCAGGGCAAGGCTTACAATTAGCCTATGGGCCACGTAAACACAGTGTTCCCATATCACAGCTCTCTCCATGTGGGGAGCATAGAAACATGCCACCCCAATGCCTCAAAGGTGACCAGAAACCTCTGTGCATGTAGGAAGCTTTAAAACATGGCACCTCCATTCTTCAAGGGTGATCAGAAGACTCTGAGCATGTGGGAACCTTTAAAAACACGGCCCCCTCGTCCTTCAAGGGTGATCAGAAAACTTTCCCTGCAGAAATCTTTGAAACATGATAAACGCCAATGCCCATTGTGCCCATCACCCCCATCATCGAGAACAGAGAGATCCTCCCCACAGATCCCCTACCCCACGTTCTCCAGACTCGGCGCCCAACAGCCAAGCCGGTCCCCACCTTTCTTTACGTCTGTGTACGGCTGGCATTTTCCCGTGTGGTCTCTGGGCGACGTTTCCTCCAAGAAATGTCTGTGTGAGTCATCGAAGAGAACATCTAAAGGATGTAAAAACTCATCACCTTTCCGCCTTCCCCTGGGTTCCCTAGGAGGCCGCACAGAAGCCACATCGGAGGCTGACGTGGCCTTCGCAGGAAACCCCCAGAAGAGGAGCTGGGATGAGCCATCAGACCGCGAGGAAGGTGCCGGCAGGTGGCACGGCCATCCGATCCCCGGAGTAGTAGACAATCAAGGGTGTGAAGACATCATATCCCTTATTACCCAGCCACAGACCCTTGGAAGCACTCCCGGTGCACAGAGCTGCCGACACGGGGCGGACAGGGGTGAGGCAGAGTCCTCCTACCTGCCCCAACACGTCCCCGAGGTTTCCTCTTGTTTTATTTTGCAAACAAGCTGCAGCTCCTTTAGTCAAGTCCCAGAGCCAGCAGGTGATGGCACCGTGGGCATCACACCTCTTCCTCCCTCCCTCACCGTGGCTCAAACGGGAGATCAGCCTCCCCCAAGGGCTGGGGTGGGGACCGGCTTGCGTGCCCCCGACACTCATAGACTCAAGCCCAAACACCCCAGTGTGACTGCATTTCTCCTTCTTCCAACAGGGGCTTAAAAATAACAAAGGCAAAGACCACAGGTCTCCACCTACAGATGAATGGGGGGGGGCATTTCTGCACACAAAGGACTATTACTCAACCTTGGAAATTGTGAAATGTGCCACATACAGAGAGACAAATCCTGCAGGAGCTCACTCGCACGTGTAAACTCAAAGAGTCAAACCCATACCAGTTGGAAAGGGGACACGGTGGGGATTGCTAGGCTTGACGGATGGGGAAAAAAGGGGGACCCCCTCGTGCCGTGGCCATAAAGCGGCAATTATGCATGATAAGTAAGTTCTAGACACTGGTGCAGCGGGGCGTGCAGACCCCACAACACGGCCGTGTGTGTTTAAAAAACTGCTAAGCGTTGGTACGGTGTGTTGTTACCACAACGGAATAAAAGGGACTCCATTTCCAGATCCCCTGGAGAGGTTCTGGTCTTTCCTTTGATTCCTCTTCCATCCCTAAAAACGGACGCCCTAAACTCACGTCCCATCCCGCTGGCCCGTGGGACCCCAACAGCTTTCCTTCAGGCCCTGCATTTGGACCTCAATGACTTTATTCTCTGCCCAGCGATGGGTGCACGGAGTTTCTGGTCCGGGAAATGATAAGACATCCATAGGCTACGCTTCTGGTCGTGTGCCAGGCTGTGCAACACGGGAAGGTGAGGAGATCCGTGCCTTCGTCCACTCTGCAGCTCGCTCTGGGAGAAAGAATAAATAAATAAATAACCTCCCCCCATGATGGGAGCCAGGACCCCGAGAAAACAGACCACGATGGAGGACACCAGTCCGAAACTCTCTAAGATGGAGGCGTCTTGGCTGAGACCCCTTGCCTGGAATTCGGGGACCTTGGAAAGGAAGGACAGGGACCAGAAACATCCAGGACTGATTTGGAGGCCTCCTGACCTGGGAACATGGTCCATCCTCAGGCAACCTGAAGGCATCTGTATAAACACCGGCCGGTCATGTGTCTTAGAGACAGAAAGTTCCCGGGCAGAGCGCACCTGGGAAGCCTCCCCATCTCGGTTCTTTCCAGCGTCCTTCCTCCGTCTCTCTCTCCTTTCCTCCCTCCCTTTCCTGCATCTCCAGCTCAAAAGTGTCCCCTGCACCCCGATGCCCGACGCATACTAATGGGACAAACACATGCACCCCGCGTCACCAAAAAACAACCAGCCAAGGCGGGGAGATACCAGATGTTGGATCAGACTTGACCATGCACGGGCCACACTCGGCTGAGGCCGTCAGCAGGTGGAAGGCTGGCCCAGCCTCCCCAGGAGCACAGTGTCTACTACCCTGGAACCAGCATTTCTGTTCCCCCAGGTAGAGGCACGAAAGAATCTACAAAAGAAGAGAAAGGAGGACCTCAAACGGACATTGGGGCACCAGTGTTTGCAGCAGCGAGACGCACAGCGGCCAAAAGGTCGTCACAACCCCAGTGCCCACGTGGCCTACGACTGATGGGCACACACAGTGGGGTCACGTATGACTGGCGGAGGAGTCCGCCAGGGAAAGCAGCGAAGCTCGGCCGCCTGCTACCCCGTGCAAGCCGACCCAGCAGGCCCCACTGCGAGCGATGCCATCCACAGTTAATGTCTGAAACAGCCCATTCCCCACAGAGGGAACACGGAGAGGGCGTCACCAGGGGCCGAGGAAGCGTGGGACAAAGGCTGCGTCAGCACGAGCGCGCGCGCAGGGCTTCTCCGCGGGACGATGACCCCGTCCTCAAATTCGCGGTAGCAGCGGTGGGGGCAAGGCCTTGTGAACGTGCTAAACGCCCCGGGATTGCGCGCTTGAAGCGGACTCGCCCTATAAATATTGCGCCGTGTGCTTTTTGCGCCAATAAACACAGAACACAGAAACGGGGCGTCTCAGACACAGGACACCCCTCCTCGGGGGATGACTCCATCCTGTGCCAGGAGTCTGGGGGAGGGCATGTGAGCTGGGGAGAACCTCCCACATACCCAGTGATTGAAGGGCGGCTTCCTCTTCCGTCCCTGGCTCAGCATCCAGTTTGGGGAGCGCCGCCCCGCGCCTAAGAGGCAGGGGGCCAGAAGGACCCCGTGCGTTAAGTTTTTCCCAGCGCCCAGCAGCAGGTGCCTGTGGTCTACCCTCTGAGCTCCTCTGAGCTCCAGACCCCACTCTCGGGCAGCCACGCACCTGTCCCCACAGTACCCCAGGGGCGCGCCCCTCCTGGGCGCATACCTGTCCAGCCCTCCTATTCCCTCAGCCAACCAGGACGCAGGCGCAGGACCCTCTGGGTCCCCACGGCTGAAAACCCCAAACTTGTCCGGACGACTCACCTGCTTACATCGCACGGAGCGTAAACTCTCTCCTTGCTCACTCCCCAGACGGTGCCCCTGGAAAGAAGTCTTTGCAGCCACAGATCGGTTACCTGCGTCTGGGGGGGGTGAGGGGGAAGGGGGGGCCCAGCCACCCTTATCCCCTGCAGGATCTCACTGTTTCCTTCAAAGCCCCGGGGTTGCTGGAGGAGGGGGGTAGAATCCAGCTGTCTGCGGCACACAGCAGGCCCTCTGTCTGGGGCGAGGCTTCTGCAGACGGATTCCTAAGCCCCAGGTCTTCAAAAGGGAGGCTTGAATGGGGGAGGCACAGGGTCTGCCCTTTCCCAAAGCCCCCTGCGCCTCCGGGACCCCCATGGGAAGGGCCAGGGAGATTGGATTCCCTCCTCGGGGCTCCTGCTTTGTGGGAATAACCCCCTGGGCGAGCTCGGAGGAGCCAGGTCCTTCCTCTTTCTGCTTTCTCACCTTTCATCACTTGAGGCCATGGTGACCTCAATTCAGGCTCAGGAAGAAAAGCTCCTGAAAAACCTGTGCACCCAGGCGTCCGCAAAGCAGGTGCACCCCTACCTGAGTACAACTCTGGCTGGTGGTGAGGTGCCCTGTGTCCCCATGCAGCAGGACAATGCTTCCGGGACATCAGCCACCCAGACCCCAGACCCGCCTTCCTGCACATCTCCACGGGCTGAATCACAGACACCTCCGCTCTCCACCACGATCCCACAGCTGTTGAAGTCCTGCAATGGGAAAGCACCCACTTGGCGGAGACAATTCCTCTGTTGAAACGCCTGGCTCACAAAGCAGACAACTCCGGGGGCCCCAAATTGGTTGAAAAGTCCTTGGAAAATGAAGCAAAATTTCAAGGGCACAGAAAGAGACCGCCAACTGGCAGGAGGCAGTAGGGTCCCTCATCGGCCACCTGTGTTCTCACCTGTCGTTTCAAACCCGAGCTTATCACATGGCAGCAACAAGTCTGTGCATCTCGGCCAGTCTGAAAACGCCTTCCAACCGGCTCTCGTCTTTAAAAATTGCTTCGTTGCGTGGGTGTGACATGCCACAAAGGGATCATTGGTCACTGCCTCAGGAAGTAATGATATACTCTAGGTCGAACATAATAAAGATAGATAATTAATTTAAAAAAAAAAAATCGCTTCATCGTGGAACGCCAATCCTGCTTAAAATTTGCTTTGACTCCAGGCACTGAATGGGATACTTTGTTTCTTTCTTCTAATCGGAGAAGATACTTTGTTTCTTTCTTCTCATCATACGGATTCTTTCCTTATTATACGTTTGCACTATGACAATATG